>NC_139712.1:7559495-8009495 GCF_964188405.1 Protomyctophum parallelum | reverse complement strand
CTATACACACAAGACACAACCATGGTTAAACCACGCTTCCAACCGATAGTTTTTCAATGTAAATGTCCCATCCACGGGGCAGAAGTAATATAAGCGGCTTCCTTTGGATGAATGGTGGTGTGTTCATGTTGTCAACTTGTCTGACTGACGGCACTGCAGATAGTGCAAAAAGTGTCAGCAGCGCTGATAGTCTCATGCTGCTCAGCGCTGCACGCGATATACGCATTTTCAATGCAAAAACTCCTCTCGTCCCGGAACCGGCCCGAATGAGATACATTTACGTCCCAAATAGATATTTTATAGTCCCCGGGACGTCGGGACGCCGTTAATCTCGAGCCCTGACTTCTACCACTGTGCAGTAGAGTGTGCTCACATATGGACAACTAGTGTGGTTTTCCAGCTGCACCAGGGCAGAGAAGGAGGCCATCCACAGAGTGACACAAAATACCCGATCTACAAGCTGCTCAACATGTGTGGTATTGTGAGCTTGTAAAACATGGCATAATCTTGAACATAGTTTGAATGCTGATTAATCGTGATTAATATATTGTTAAACTGAGATTAATCTGGTTAAAATGTTTAATCATTTGACAGCCCTACTCAAAATGTATTTCAAAATGTAAAAGTATTTCTTTAAGCAGTATTTTTTATTGTGTATTTGAAAACAGTCATTGACCCACCAGCCTTTTCTGGTCTTTGAAGTAGCTCATCTTGTTCAACTTTAATATGTGGAGGTTGTGCTTCCTCCTGGACCAGACTGGAGCTCCTCTCCTCTTCAGATGGAACCTCCTCTTTACACACAACAATGTGCAGAAAGTCTAAGAAAAAATACAAAGAGACTCTATAAAAGGTTTGAATCTTGTACCTCAGTGCAGAGTAGTGGCTGGAAAAAGTATCAACAGATTACTCTATGGCCACATTTTCCTAAATTGAACTTTGATGATGGTGCGCTGACGGGCCGTTTGTTTACATTGTAGCATTCTCATAGAAGATGTGAGATGAGCTGAATGTTAGGTCAGTGAGTCTTCTCTAGCAGGTTAGTCAATACTGAAGTAGAATTAACTGCAAAGCTTCAGTGAACCCATTCATACTTTTACTGCTGAACCGTCGTCCAAATGTTAATGCTAAAATTGATAGGGCCTACTAAAAAAAAGTTTGGTGTCGGGTTTGCCGACCGACTCTATTAAATATGCGCGGCCCATATTATTTTATTGGCATTTGGTGGAAAAAAATAAAAAATAAAAAAAGCTCAGAATACGACAGAGTAAGACCAAAAAAGTCTTTGATCATTAAAATTCTCTTTGATGAGACCATCGGGTGCAAAGTCAAAATATTTTTTTCTTTCGTCTAAAATATCACGTGTGCAAATGTTTTGGAATGCGTCATCGCGTGGAGACCATTCATTGAAACAGTGCACTAGCACTTCATGCTAACAAACCAACGTGTGAAGTGTGTAGTTAACTACTCTTTGACAACGGTACGGGACAACGTTGAGCGCTGCATCGCTCACATTCCAGAGCGCCTTGGCTCGCAACTTCACCATGTGTCAGAAAGTACATTATTTCAAGCGTTCAGATTCAGAAAAGACCGGAGCGAATGTAAAAGAGAAGGAGGCGGACCGGCGGTGTGTGTGTGTGTGTGTGCGCACGCATGCAAGAGAGAGAGAGGGAATGAGAGAGGGGGAGGGAGAGAGAATAGCAGACTTGTAAGTGTTTCTACATAGCATAGAAGCAGTATTTATACCATTCATTATTTAAAAGATGGTATTTCAGGCAAATATTGAAGTTATTAAAAAAGAAGCCTATCCATCATTGCTCTAGGAAAAATAAATACAAAAAATCCTTGCTACCCATCCTTCCCACGAAAAAAAAAAAATCCCTACCTACTCAGCCCAAAAATGACAGCCAATCAGAAACCAAATTTGTTGTTTTTTTAGGCCTAACCGGGTCATATCAGTTCATCTTTACACCCTCAGTACCGACCAATTTTCACCAATAAAACAAATAAAGACTAACTAATTTAAACCTACTGAGATCAAGGTGGTCTTCAGGTTCCTGTTTAAGGTGGTCTTCAGGTTCCTGTTTAATAGAAACAGTTGTGGCTGGAGAACTGATCTTCACCTGCAGACAGGACTCCACACACTGGTCTGGAATAAAGGAATACAATAAATAATTCAATAAGGAATTTGATGTGACATTAATGACAACTTTCATAAAAAAGGCTTCCGCTGTTCATGTGTCATGAATAAGGACTATAATATATGTATCATAATAAACTTCATAAACAGCATGACACTAAATTGATTTATATTATGAATCAGAATGTTTTTTGGTTTGTTTGTTTTTTAAATGAAAAATGAAAGAACAAAATGAAAGCAAGCAGTATTTATTCATTGCATATTTATAACAGCAAATCAGTGTAATAACAGAGCAAATCAGTTTAATAACAGATGAATGATCCTGAAATAGATAACACAAGTAGGTATACTATTGTTGCTGTGAGGTGGAAACCTCATATGTCCAAAACTGTTACTTTTCAGAATTCGAGTAGAAAAAAATATGAGATCAAAAGCTTGTAGATCGGATATTTTGGTAACTTTTGGGTGAGACTGTAGAATGAGGAATTAGGACATTAATTTACAAAAAACATAAAGTTTTCAATTATGTGAGAGAGAGAGATAGCGCATTTTCTGGCACCAGCAGCAGCCGTCCGACACCCTACCCCAGACCCTAACCTCACAGGGAAGACACAGCTGTTTCGGGCGCCACGGGTGAGTTTTAACCAGTGACGCTGACACCCAAACCCTAACCTCACAGGGAAGACATGGGTGATTTTTAACTGGCAACGCATATCGGGAGCCGCGGCTGATATTGGCAGTTACGGCGTCAGCCACGAAATGGACCAACACTGCCGCGGAACTCCACTAATCCCCCCCACCTTCCCGGGCAGGTGCTGCCAGTGCCGCGTCTGATTGCCGGTGTCGGAGAATGTACTCGCTCCTTCTGAATTATGGAGATACAACGTTTCTCTGCCCGGCAGCAATGATAAAAAAGTAAACCCAGCTGCTATAATAGAACAGTGAGAATCATCTCACTGTCCCAGGATTCACATGGAAACGGTGAGTTGCCTCACAGAACGGAGACCAGATGGCTCGCTTTGCGAGCACGACCGGGCCTCGCCAAACCTGACTCTATTAATGAGTGACAGGTGCTGCCACTTTTGGAGCGTGGCTGAGGATGTCTGTTGGAGAGAGTGTGAGACAGACTCCACGGACGGTGCTTGTACAGTCCAGCGCAGTACATTCTCATCAGACATGATATTTTGCTAAAGTGTAGGCTATTATAGGCTATATAAACTCTGTACCTGATTAATTAATTACTTTGCAGGGGCCCTCTGGTTTTAGCCATTACTCTCGCCAATTAGCAACAACACCTTTCCTCATCCTGTCGTCCCTTCACAATGAAAGTGTCTCCCCTTTAGGCCTAAAAAAAAAAACTTTGGTTTCCGATTGGCTGTCATTTTTGGGCTGAGTAGGTAGGGAATTTATTTTATTTTATTTTTTTATTTTATTTTTCGTGGGAAAGTTGGGTAGCAAGGAATTTTTTTTATTTTTTTTTTATTTTTTCGTGGGAAGGATGGGTAGAGAGGATTTTTTTTTAACTTTTTTTTTTCCTACGGCAATGATGGATAGGCTTCTTTTTTAATAACTTCAATATTTGCCTGAAATACCATATTTTAAATAATGAATGGTTCAAGTACACATAACACTACGTCTACATGCCTACAGCTAAACATTTGAAAACTTTGAATAGAATGTCCACACACTGGTTGAATACTTAATACGCATGTTTCATGATAAATTATTTTTATGTGATGTATTCCCATGCTTTTTGTTCTTGCTTAATGTAAATCGCTCTGGATTAAGAGCGTCTGATAAATGCCTAAATTGTAAATTGTACTGTCTTACAGTAACTAGAAGGCTCTGACAGTAATGAAATGCACAGTCACGTCAAACTGCTGCCCCTCCTCCTGCCTGCAACTCAGTTCATTTGAACTGTGGAATCATGGCAGGTCTAAGACTACATTTGCAAGCCCCCTATTTTATTTAGTTGCGCCTGTGTTTTGGGGTGGCATGAATCTTTCATGCTTGTAAACATTGTGAAATCACGTGTACTTCATTTATTGGCCATCCAGTTTTAGGTAACGGTGGTGTCAGCAACAACCCACCTAACGTAAAACAACCTCTGCTTTCCAGCTCATGTTTTGACATAAAAAGTTAGAACGTGTTGCTGGCATCAACATAGCTATAGTGCTAGTTATTAAAAGACAAAAACATAGCTAACGTTAGCCCCATATATGATATGTGCCCTCTCCTCTCCCTACGCCCATTCATGTTTTGACATAAAAAGTTAGAACGTGTTGCTGGCATCAACATAGCTATAGTGCTAGTTATTAAAAGACAAAAACATAGCTAACGTTAGCCCCATATGTGCCCTCTCCTCTCCCTACGCTCATTCTGTAGCTCCGAGCACATATATGGGGCTAAGCTAACGTTAGCTAACGTTCTGACGGGGTAGAAGCATGAGCCGAATGGGTTTCCTCCTCCTCGCATCTCAGGGCTATAGATACCGAAAGTCAAACATGCCCAGCACGCACCCAGCCTGGGCGCCTAGAGGCTCCAGGGTGGGGGGGGAGAGTATGTCGGCTGAGATGATAGTCCATTTATCCGCTCGGTCGTGTCTCCCTTCTGCGGACTTAAACCGACACCGGCACGGTTTCACCTCCTTAATTATGTCTTCAAATGTTTTTGTACTCAATCGTATGATCTGTGGCGGTGCTTTGCACGGGCAGTGGACAGTCACAGACACCGTGCACAGGTCCATGCTGTATGTTGTCACTGTTGTGTTGTGTTGGGTTGTGCGTCTCCTCGCGATGACGCATTCCAAAACATTTGCGCACGTGATATTTTAGACGAAAGAAAACTTTATTTTGACTTCGCGCGTCCCAATGGTCTCATCAAAGATAATTTTAATTTTAATAAAGACCTTTTGGGTCTTACTCGGTCGCATTCTGAGCTTCTTTTTTTTTTTTTTTTTTTTTCCACCAAATGCCAATAAAATAATATGAGTCGCGCATATTTAATAGAGTCGGTCGGCAACCGGAAACCAAAGTTTTTTTTTATTAGGCCTTACCTCCCAATGCTGCACATTTTACCATGTTATTTACATAAAATAGGTGTAACTTTACTAACTTAGCATTAACATTGTGGGAGAGAGCAAGGCAGTGAGTGAGTGAGCGGGAGAGAGAGAGAGAGAGGGAGAGTGGCGGCGGTTGACTGAGGGGACTTCAGTGCACTGTACACTCTTGCTTCGTGTCCCAATGTGCAGCTAAAGTCTGATTTCCATTGATTGTGTTTAGCATGTATATGGCTGTGGAGTTTTGGTACAAAATCAAAACTTGTCTAATATTTTGGCATGTTTAAACCTCCAGGAAAATCCGTGTTGAGGTTCTTGATCCATTGTTTTTCATTAAACGTCTTTGTCCTGCTGTCCAGTTGGGATTGTGTTGAAGTCCAGATACTTTTAGAGCTTCAATGCCATGTGCCATGTAAGTAAGTAAGTACATTTTATTTATAGAGCACTTTTCGAAACAAGGTTACAAAGTGCTGAACAGTGACACAATATAAAACAATCAGGTTAAAACAAGCATAGTAGTAAAAAATGGAAGAAATATATATATATACATATATATACACAAACACGCACATACATACCTATACACATGTAAATGTACACATATACACATACACATATATACATACATGCATACGAACATACATACGTCATGATCAATACTCAGAGATTTAAAATGGAGACAAAACAAATGGACCTGCAGAGGAAATCAAGTGATAGCATGGGGAAAATATTTACGAAATAAAAACGTTTTTAAACAGCTTTTAAAAATATCAACTGATTTGGACTTTTTCAGAGGCAAGGGCAGATCATTCCACAGGGTAGGGGCAACCACTGCAAAGGCCCTATCACCTTTAGTCTTTAGCTTGGTCACTGGGATATTTAAAAGTTATTTCTCCGAGGACCTGAGGGGTCTCACATTGACCTTGGGAGATAAAAGGTCGAGGATGTACAGTGGGGCCAGTCCATTAAGTGCCTTAAAAGTGGTTAAAAGGATTTTAAAATCTACTCTGGCCTTGATGGGTAGCCAATGCAGTCCAGCTAATACTGGGGTTATGTGTGCTCTACAGTTTGTGTTAGTGAGGATTCTGGCTGCAGTGTTCTGTACTAATTGGAGTCTGGATAATGAGGAGTGGCTCAACATTGTGTAGAGTCCGTTACAGTAATCAAGGCGGGAAGATACGAAGGCATGCATGATTTTTTTCTAAATCCGGGGGTGTGAGAATTTACTTTATTTTAGTGATGTTGCGTAGGTGATAAAAGCAGGACTGGGTGACCTTTCTGACGTGAAAGTCAAGGTTCATCTTGTTATCAAAAAATACACCCAGGTTCTTTGCCGTGGGTTTAACATATTCTGCCAGTGAGCCGAGGGACTGTCGAATGAGGTTAGAGCTGGTATCAGGGCCAATGATCAGGATTTCTGTTTTTTGGGCGTTGAGTTGTAAGACATTTTGTGCCATCCAATTTCTTAAGCCGGTTAAACAGTTGTGCATGATTTTGTAATGTTGAACAATCCTTGTAGTCCTTTTTTGCATTGTTAATATTGTATCTGTGTTGTCTCAGCCTTGCAGCTATTGTTTTACTCGTTTCTCCGAGATATTGTAAGCCACATTGTGATTAAATAAACACAGTTGCTGGTGCTGGCTGTTATCTGTTGTTTAATCTCCAACATGCATTTTGTAGTTCTATTTTTAACTATTTGTTTGGGTTTGAAGTATTCTGGTCTCTGGCGTGCTGGTGTGTTGATTCCAGCTTGCTGTGTACCAGATAGTCTTTAAGATGTTTGTTTTTTAAGTTTTGCGAAAACTTTTGTTGGTTGCCATGGCTGCCAGTTCCCACCTGATGTCGTGTGGGAGTTCTGATTGGTCCAGAGCGTACTGAATAACTTCTAGCTTACATAACGTCTTAAGACAAGGACTCAAGTCTAAGATGAACAGCTCATCAGAGATATTTTGATCTCCTTTGTATCTTCCAAAGAGGATGATACGATCTCCCACAATGCAACAGCACATACCACGCATTGGACATGGTCCTTTCCCCTTGGCTCAACCTTCCAGGAGAAGGTCTCTGGACTGAATCTCCACACATCATTGAAGGTCTGGTTACCGTTCCAGCCACCACATATGTACAGCTCTCGATTGTAGATAAATGCTGAATGACAACAGCGTCCTTCTGGTAGAAGTTGTGCAGAAGGTGTGTCCAGCCAGGCGTTTGTCTCTGTGTCAAAAACTGATGGTTTTGCAGACCCCCTGGTACACCCTGCCCCCGAATACAAACATCTTTGTCCTAACGATGGTGGCAGAGCGACGGCGTGAAGGAGGAGATGGAATTCCTCTGGTGTGAATTACAGACCAGACCATTGTGCTGGTGTCCAACTTGTACATGTCATTAGTCAATACAGTCAGCTTGGTGTCTCCTCCATGGATAAACATGACCTTCTCCAACACACAGGCTGAGTGGTAGCACCTCTCCTCTGGAACAGTCCCAGAAACCCTGTGATGGAACCATCTGTGGGCGTCGACATCAAATGCATAAAGCACATTGTAGAACTCCCCACTCCAGAATCCTCCCCAGATGTAGACTGTATCTTCAACCAACACAGCTGTGTGGCCCCAGCACTTGGATGGAACCTCAAGGTGACCGTCTCTTCTTCCTGGTTCCACTGGAGGTAACTTCTTCCAGCATAAAGACACTGTGTTGAAGACATGGACATCCATCTGTTCCATGTTGTTGGTCCCTCCATCACAGTAGCCTCCAAAGGAATACAGTTTGTTCCTCACTGCTACAGCAGCATGATAGGCTCGCTTTGGTCCTCCTGCTTTGGAAACGGTCCAAGACAACATCAGTCTGTCTGTCTGTCTGTCTGTCTGTCTGCCAGCCTGTCTGTCTGTCTGTCTGTCTCGCTCTCTTCTCTCTCTCGACGTCTACAGTCATTTTCAACACGGTGCATCATCTTATATCTTCTGGTGTGAAATCACACGAGACACAAACTGTTGCTATGCACGCCTTAACGACGCCAATTAGTGCAGCTGTTCTTCATCTGCACCCTTTGAACTCTATTGCTATATTTATTACTTCACTACTTCATTACTTACTACCTTGGGGTCTATGGGTCTATGGATCTATGGGTCTTCCACACTACAGCGTTCCCTAACACTGAGCTGTGTTGTATTTTGAGGCTGTGTGTGTGTGTGTGTGTGTGTGTGTGTGTGTGTGTGTGTGTGTGTGTGTGTGTGTGTGTGTGTGTGTGTGTGTGTGTGTGTGTGCATGCGCAGAATGTGCTCAAGCTGACTGGCTGAGCACGGAATGTGATGTATGGTGATAACAGTGCCGCTCACGTCACACGGGTGTGATATTTTTCTCCATATCGCTGTGTGAGAGACAGTCCACTGAGCAACTCAAAGTGAGGCTGAATGACAAGCATTTTGCATTCTGGCTCTTTGAGGGGAGCTAGCGCCCCCTATGGCCAGCTTGGTGTGTTTGTGTGTTCAGTAGAGTGACTGTACAGTACAGTATAGGGACCCCCTGGCGACCCCCACACGGTAACTGTCATTTCTCGACCGTTTCGGACGCGGGGCGGCTCGCCTGAACCGGGCCGGCACCCTGGGCGCGTTCCTGTGGGTCTGGAAGTTTCGGGGACGCCCAAACGGAGTTGCAAATTACTTCACACGGGTGTGATTTAAAAAAATATATATCGTGAGTCAAATCGCAATCGCAATATTGGTCAGAAAAATCGCAATTAGATTTTTTCTTAAAATCGTTCAGCCTCAGTCACTCACACACACACACACACACACACACACACACACACACACACACACACCCCTTACTCATGCTGCTGCAATTGGTGACAACAATAATACATTAATGCTACCTGTAGCTAAGCTGGTGTTCAGAGTTTACTAATATGCAGTATGTACTGTAGGTGGGTGCATGTGTGTGTGTGTGTGTGTGTGTGTGTGTGTGTGTGTGTGTGTCACACATACCTGCAGTGTGTAGATCGATGTCCATATCAACATTAACGTCCAGTACTTTGTTTTGTTTCTCCAGCGGAGTTTGTTTCTCCATCTCTGTCTGGAAGAGGTTGTACATAACCTGAGCAGCCAAACAGAGACGCTCCAACACAAACACTCTGACATCAAGCTTCACACAACAAACATCAGCACCACCACTCTGCTGCTGTTTGTCCAAAACACACAATATGTCCTCTCCCACCGACGTCATGTGTTCATTTATCTTCAGCCTTACAGACTCCATTTGACACGTTTTGTGAGATGTCGCAGCAGTCCCTTTATTTAATGTGAAAAACAACCACAGAGCTAAAGGCTGACAACCTCCGTGCATGCTGCTACCATGCTGCAGCCTGCAGTGTTAACCGCTTCTACACGCACAACCCTGCGGGTCAAAGTGTTTCACGCATGCGCAATAAACAATCCTCATACTGTTGCCTTAATGTCTTTCGCCCCCTGGTGGTGGAGGTGTGTAACTGTCGCTAAATGATAATGAATTAATGATATATCTAATATGTAAGGTTTTGTCTTTTGCAACTGTCCGGGCAGGTGGGGTTCAAGTCAGTAGACTGTGATGACCACTGTGGAATAGTGGGAAATAGACGATAACAACCTCACAGCGAGTTGTCGTGTGACACGCTTTGAGCTTGTAGATCAGCTATTTTCACATGTTTGAACAGCCTACAACTAGCCTACATTCAAAATGTGGCACCTGGAACCAGACAACAAAAGGCTACAGAACAATTTAATGTCCTGTTAGTTTTTTGTTTTTTTAGAGTAGCCAATTATAATTTATATGTTGGATTTGTCATTGGTAGCCTATATAATTCTGAAATGTATTTTCGACTACATTTCAACATGTAGGCCTATTGTATGTTTAAATATATAAATATAATATGCTATTGTAGTTCACTGCTAATGGCTCAGTTAATACAAGCAGTCAAACATAGTTTTAGTGTTTTACTTGTAACAGGGTATTTTTATATTGCAGCATTGATACTTGATACTTTAGTAGAAATACTTTTTTCCACTACTGGAAAAGTAGTATCTTTAGAAAATGGATGATTATGGCAGTGTGTGATTTTTTCATGTTACATGTTAATGTATCTTGTAAAACGGGTGTTCTCCTACATTACAAGGTTTTGTATTTCCTTTAAAGCATAATGCATTGGATTGACTGACATTAGTGCACTGTGCTCATATAAACAAACTGTTGATGTTGAAGTCAAAAGAAAATATAATGGGAGTTACAGGTAGTTAATTCTGACTGCAACCACCCAGTGGACAGGACAGCTAGGGAAAAAGTAGGCTACACAATTTGGAACACACCCCCTGAAATTATTATATAAAACATTAACGTATAAAGTAGTGGTCTTAATCTCTTGAGCGCCACCTGGTGGAGCACTGTTCCTGTTTCTGATCCTTTCTAACAGCTATTTATATAGCGGAGGCAGACGTTTTCGGTTGTGCACAGTTTTTAGACAGCTGGTGGATGGAAAAGAAGCTCCACCTCCACGCCCGACTGACGCGGAGGAGAGCGCGTCCGTGAAGCTGTCCGTCGCGTCAGTCGGGCGCGGAGGTGGAGCTTCTTTTCCATCCACCAGCTGTCTAAAAACCCCACGAAGAAGAAGGGCTTCAGGTTCTTCTGACGCGTCCACGCGCAACAGTGTGCTTGCGGCCATTGTCACACTGTTCACTGGTCGTAATGGTTAATTTACATTGTTCATTTACATGTCATCTCTACATGGACACGTTGTGTCTGTGTGATGCAGTGTGATTTTCTTTCATTGGTGTATCATTCTGAAATGTGTTTTCACACTTCAACATTTCTTTTTGTTTCTTTGTTCTCTGGCAAAACTGTTATGTGCTCCTACATTACAATGTGTGTTATTGTCTTCCAAAGTGTATTTCATGTCACATGTTCTAACTGATCCTTTCTAACAGAGCTATTGTCACTGTTTACACAGACTAATATGGTTTATCTTTAACATGGTTCCAGATGTGTGAACTCATGACATCTTAGGTTCCCTGGCTAGCTTCCCCACACAATTATTTACACTATTCATGTTCTGAAAGTATGAAATATGAAAGTAAAGTACAAACAAAATTTATCTAAAGGTTGCTGCTATCTATTATGCATGTCCTGTCATTTACACATAAAATAAACAACACCATTCATGTCCTTGACCATGTTTGTGAATGAGTCTCTCTTGTTATTCGAACGTGTGGTTACGTGGTAACCTATGTTCTCTGAGTGAAGAGACTATCTCTCCACCCAACATATTTCATATGTATGGGGAATGTCCCCACCTCACTTGTGACGTGGATACCTCTTTAAGACACACCAGTGCACTGGCACGCACGGGTATATAAGGCCCAGGTGGTGCGTGATTACACTGGTTTACTTGATCGACACCGCTTCTGAGCGACATCGAGGTGGAGAGATAGTCTCTTCACTCAGAGAACATAGGTTACCACGTAACCACACGTTCTCTATCGTATCAGAGACTATCTCTCCACCCAACATATTTCATATGTATGGGGAACTCTGTAAGACACCTCGTGAGGAAGCGAAGCAGTCCCAGAACCCCAAAGACAACACCAGTGGGCTTCGACCCAGCACATACTGAATTTGGAATGATTCATCATGTATGTTCAATGTAATGTATTTACAACCCCTGGAACGGCCGGACAGCCAGACGCCATCCGCCGCCAAATGCTCAGGCGCTAGGCGCCACCCAGAGCCCGGCCCTGCAAGACGCTAAGGCCAGAGACCACAGGGGTGAAGGGCCGCCCAAGCCAGCCCACTAGACGCAAGGCTGGCTTGACTGGTGAAGGTGACAATGACACCCACCGCTGAGTAGCATGCGAGACCAACTCCCCGAAGGGAGCGAATGCTGCATGTTCAGCCGGTATAACCGGGTGAATGTACATTAGACGGAGTAGACTATGTCGCCGCTGTGCAGGTCTGTCAGAGACGCACCTTTCCACAGCGTCCCCAGGTGGAGTGTGCCTGCCCTCCAGGCGGCACTGGTACTCCTACCTGTTTGTGTGCTGGATAACCTCTGTGATCCATGCACTCTCACTTGAAGCACTCAAAGAGCTGGTTCGTTACTCTGTGGGCCTTGTGTGGCCCTGGCATACGAATCTAATGCTCCAATAGGGCAGAGTGAGGACCGACTCCGTCTCTGTATGTCTACTGTCTGTATGACGATGGTAGGACAGAGCTCAATCACCTGATTGAGACGTGCCCTTTTGAAAACATTGGGGAGAAAGGCCGGTTTGGGGCAAGACTATACCATCATCCGGCATAGGCCTGCAGAGCTCATTATGGATTGACAGAGCTCGCAACTCCCCCATTTCTCCTTGCAGATGTGACACCGACAAGACTGCTGTCTTGAGCATGTCACGCTCACTGACTAAAGGTCGTAGAGCCTCCGGAGCTAACCCCAGATGGGCCTGATTGGGTCCCTAACCTGAGCTCCTCTGGGCCTCAGGGCACCCTTCAGGAAATGCTCTTCCTTTCTTTGTAACGAGGTTACTGCAGTCTGCAGGGCCTGCGCTCCCGCTCAAGTCAGCCTGCCGAACACTCGGTCAGCTGACTGTTGAAGCCCTGTTCTCTGAACCGGAATGATCCTTATGTCACATCACGGTTTTACAAGTAAAAAGTGGATGGCCTTCGTTTTTGTGCATAGTTCCCATCGCGTTTATGCTGCGGAGCTAAGCACACACCCAGTGAGAAGGGTGCTGGATGCCACACTGATACCACATAATGGTAGAACCTGATAAATGCTGACAGCATCGATCAAGAGGCTGTCCCACAAAACTCAGATTGGAGGGCATCTCGCCGTAACCCCATGCGGCAGCGAGGCCTTGTGTGGAATGTGCACATGTTCCCGTTGGGGCTGGCCTGCCTGCCCACCTATATGCCTGCTGGATTGTTTCACAAGCCAATGAGTGAAGTCCAGTCTTGGAGACTATCTGCCTAAGACAGTTAGGCCCATTTACCCTGCTCCACCACCCTGCTTATAGGAGGGTGGGAAGGGTGAAAATCAATAGACTGACTGGCTCACACTCTGATCAGGCCGTAGGCAAAATGCAGGGATTGATGGCGACAACACCTAAGCATTGCCATGTAGGAAGCGGCAGCACCCCTCACTGACAGAGACATTCTTGTGGCTGACACTGCAGTGCTAACAGCAAGAATGCTGTCCTGTGAGAAGCCATTGCAGCCCAAGTCTCCACGGGCTTAATTGGCTCATGCCGTAAGGCAGACAATACCACTCCCCGAGGAGGGACTGCTGGCCTATTGTGTGAGGGATGAACGGTATGAGGACCAACTGGGTGACTATTGTGTCGCCCTTGTGTGGGACAGCGGCCCGCCATGTTGCCAGATCCCTGGCCTAGCCACACGATTACCTCTGGATGAGGAGGGAGCTCAACCGGTCTCCAACACACAGAATTACACCCAGGTGTTTAAACGGCCATGCCGTAATACAACCTTATGGTGGTTCTGCTCACCCCTGACAGTCTCGTCACATTCTGCTGTGTGAACAGCAGTGTGAATTCGCTGGAACAACGTGGAACGTGTAAACTGACGCTGTCAACGATACGCCCACGTAGTGCATGACTGTGAATGACAGATAATGCACTGGCTGCATGTTCAGAAGAGCCGGAGGCACAAAGTGCACCATGATTGCCCTCAGCCCTAAGGGGCGGAGGCACAACCTGAGGGTGGCCCGACTCACTAGAGCAAGGGACAGAGTCCCTGCTTTGCCCTCTAACACATGCCGAGGAGCGCTGCGGACTGTGAGAGTTGACGCCTGCAAGGCCTCTTGTTGAGGTGCCGGCCTAGGTGCCCAAAGTGCTGCAGGTGCCTGGCCACGTTGTTGTGGCACTGCACCTCTGAGCGAGCACACACCATTCAGTTATCCAATTTAGGATGCAAAGGCCCTCCCGCCAAGGACTATGTCCAATCGGGGGGCTAGACATATGCCGAATGGGAGGACACGGGACTCGAAGGTTCTGTCATCTAAGACAAGCCGGTCAGTGCGTCAGACCCGGGATCTGAGAATAAGCATCCCCGGTCGAGCATGGCAAGCCAGTCGCCTTGGAGGATGGCCTGTAAGACCCTCAGCCCTTCCTTGCCGGGAGTGCTGTAAGCAGCACCCCACCCTCCCGAAGACATAGTGGAACCCACCCAGGGGTCCACCTGAATTGTCTTCCAGGACAACCGCTGTCCCGAGAGACAGCGGGTGGGGTCTGGGGCCTTAACTGTCAGGACTGAGGTATGGGCTTAGCCCGCCGAGCACATTTTAGCCATACCCTGCCGGTTGGCCTGTAACCGGACCCGTAGGTCCCTGGAACTGCCAAACCTGACTGGGGTTGCACAGCCTGAGGGGTGACCGAGGCAGGCTACTCATGGCCTTGCCGGAGCATTCCTGCACCTCCTGTGCACCTCCACAGCCTCCTTAGGATGCTGTAGCAAAGCACTGGCCTTTTGGCCAAACATGGCCGGTGGCTCAATAGGCAGCGTGGGGGAGCTTGTCCTCCTATCGCAGCTTGGCCTGGGGCTGCCACAGACGGCACCTCACCAAAGGGCATCAATAGCATGCCTGCTGCCACTGCCTGGGGAGCCTGAAAGCCAGTCGCTGCAGCTCCTCAATAAGGTCCGGGCCCTAATGGTCACATAAGTGCCACATATAAGCCGGTGCTGAAGCAGTGACAGAATAACCCTGTGTTGACTAGCTGTGCCTAGATAGCCATAGTGCATTCTCGGGATGAGAAGGAGCTTACTTTGTGGTTTCGAACCGGTAACCGGATTATACCATGCAAGTTTACACCTATAGGTGCGTGAACGGCCTTGCCGTGATACACCGTACAGAGTATTCCGCCCGACAGCCGCGGCACACTCGAGTTGCCAACATTGGCGAAACTACATCACGGACGCGTGAGCTGACACGGTCAGCAATACGCCGTATATACAGTAGTGTGCAAATGGCTGTGATTTCAGGGCTTGCTCCTGGCAGACTCAGCACGTCCTATACACTGTATAGTGCGCTACTACACCTGAACGCGGAAAGCTGACTGCCACGGCAGCCATACGCTCATCCTGTCTATGACAGAACCCACGGTTCGGAGGATGAGCTTGCTCCGTGGCGTCCCCCGTCGCACGGGTTCTACCACGCAGTCTACACCGGAGTGCGTGAACGGCTTTAGCCGCAATACACTCAAGTGAGCTCTCTCTCACGAGGCGAGGCAAAAACACGGCACTACAGATGCGGAAGTCGCCCCAGCGACAATACGCCTGTATAGTGCGTTTTAATGCTATAGCCTGGCCGGGCTGTTGTTTTGATTGATTGATTTACTGATTTACTAACAGCTTGCAGAATTACAGTACATTTCGAGTACAACTCAATACAAATACTGTTAACAGAGAGTGGGCGATACCATAAAGCATTACACTTGTTTACAATAGGGCCCACCATCTTCAATTCATCAAAACATTTAGAGACGTACGAATATACACAACTATATTCACTGCGCACTCGCAGGTCCCCTCCAGCCCACAGAATATGCAGCATGGATGCGTGAATTGACGCCATGCCAATAATACACCCATATAGTGCGTTGTATTCCACTGCCTTTAAGGATTACCGGGCCACTGGTCCTGTCTGTGTCACTGCACTCAGATCGACAGACAGGCTACACCACAGGAGCGTAAACTGGCGCCCCGCCAGCAATACCCCTGTATAGTGTGTTATATGGCCGTCGGATTCCTTCATTCCTCCTAGCCTCAACTGGCAAGAGGAAGAAAAACATACAGGAGTCAGGATCTTCATGAGCTGCTATCAGCATGACCAGGGAACCCACAGGTCACCCACTGGTCATGGCCATCCTCTGTGGGCATATGTGCCCCACGCAGCCCCAGAGAAACCCCTGCTGTTTCCATTTAATTCAATACCTATATACACTATTATTTTAATATGTTATATTAAATATATACAAATTTAATTGCTTAAACATGCTCAAAAAACGGGGAGTATAGTAATGTGCTTGAGAAGTGAGGGCACAATTTACCCTATGTGCAATTTACACTGCTGTCTCTCAGTCACATATTGATATTCATGTGTTGTTTTTTTTTTTTTTTTTTCTCGGTAACATGTTTCATGTGGACCCCAAAGACTAGCTGACTGCCATGGCATCAGCTAATGGGGATCTTTCAAAATAGAAAAATAACTAAACAACAGCCAGCTGAGTTCTATAGTCTCTCTCTCTCTCTCTCTGGAGGAGGTTGCACCTGAATTTCCTAGCTGCACTGAGACACAGAGTGTTTGAGTTGGAGACAAACACTCTGCTCCAAACGTTTTGCATTATATAGTGTATATACGTATACCAATTTCCACTGTTTGGTCCACTAGAACAGGGATTTATGAGAGTCTCCCTCGACTTTCCAGGCAACAATTTACCCTACGATATATCACCGTGCACTGGAGACCAAACTTTGTTTGTTGTGGAATTAGCTCGTCCTGTCTATGACTGACAGGACCCACGGTTCGGAGGATAAGCTTGCTCCGTGGCTTCCCCCGTCCGTACGGGTTCTACCACGCAGTCTACACCAGGGTGTGTGAACGGCTTTAGCCGCAATACACCCCAGGGAGCTCTGTCTCTCACGAGGCGAAGCAAAAGAACACAGCACCAAAGACGCGGAAGCCGCCCCAGCGACAATACGCCTGTATACTATACACTAGTGTATAGTGTGCTGTGTTAAATGATAAGCCTATAGCGGGGCTGATGTTTCGCTGCGCCACACGCAGGTCCACTCCAGCCCACGGAATATGCATCACGGATGCGTTAACTGACACCAAGCCAGTGATACAAACGTATAGTGCGATTATTCCACTGCTTTACAGGATTACAGAGCCAATGATCCTATAGCGGGGCTGATGTTTCGCTGCGCCAACCGCAGGTCCACTCCAGCCCACGGAATATGCATCACGGATGCGTTAACTGACACCAAGCCAGTGATACAAACGTATAGTGCGATTATTCCGCTGCTTTACAGGATTACAGAGCCAATGGTCCTGTCTGTGTCCCTGCCCACAGGTCGACAGACAGGCTACACCACAGGACGCGTAAACTAACACTATGTCAGCAATACGCCTGTAACGGTGTTTTGGCTGGTGTTACCCTGTTTTTGTTTGCTATACCTACAAACGAGCTGTGTGACAGCAATCCAGAGAGGAGCGATCCACGCCAGCTCTCTAACCTGCCTCCAGCAGTGGATTAATCCGGCTGCCAGAACTCGTGAGTAGTTGCTTTTCAAAAAGTCTAAAAAATGCAGTTATTGTTGATAACTTGCTCTGCACTTCCGTTGAGGAGACCACGTCTTGGACTGCTCGGTGGAGATCAAAAAAGCAGTGTAATCACGCACCACCTGGGCCTTATATACCCGTGCGTGCCAGTGCACTGGTGTGTCTTAAAGAGGTATCCACGTCACAAGTGAGGTGGGGACATTCCCCATACATATGAAATATGTTGGGTGGAGAGATAGTCTCTGATACGATAGAGAACAGAGCGACTGAGACACTTTCAAGGTCTTTCAAGTTCCCATAGAAACTTGATTGCTTCAAATTCCTCCTGGACAATACAACCTATTGTAGTGAAGGAACAGCATCTTATTTTTGATGTCTTCATTTGTGGCACTAATATAATGTTTTCTAGTGGGACATGCTTTGTTAATACCTTCCAATGCTTCCATGTGGTCTTCTTTATATGACAGACAGACTGACATGTTCCTATAAAGAACAACGTATGAGCTCAATTATATAATATTATATATTATATTATGAATGTACTATTTGATTAATTCCATACACAGTTAACACAGCAAATAAGCAAATCGAAGCCACTCTGAGCCAAATGTAATTGGCATTAAATGTTATAAACACAGCAAAGATCACTGTAAAATAATATCAAAAGGCTAAAAGCCATAAACAAGCAAAAGGGGCAGTAATCAAGCGCCAGTCTGCAGCATAACCATTAACCAAGTATATGTCTGTCTTTGATGGTAGCCTATTACAGCAGTTGGTCAAGACAGCAATGAAGGACTCGTTTAAAGCCACATGGGCTATTTCAGTTATAGTACAACATAATAAAACAGTAGCAGCATAGAGTTTAAAAACCAAAACAAAAGGTAAAAAAGAAAAGCGGTTCAACAGTACACAATCCCTGTTAACAGGTGTCAGGGCACCCCAGGTTGTTGATACAGTGGTTTGCTCGTTCATAACGCCATCTGTGTAATATAAATGCATCATGAGGACACAGTTTATACATTATAAACCGACGTAATGCTGTCGCAATACAGACGTTAAGCCTACCTCTAGACTCGTGTCACACACTCTAGCCGGGCTCTCATTCACAGCGTCTACCAACGAGATAAGCATTGACATAAATAACTAGGACAACATTTTAGATTAAATGGGTTGTTTGTGCTGTCCCAGTACGAGGCAAGCCTACCTTTGTTTCTAGCAGTCTGTATACAAACATGCATACAATGACAGTGACAATGTCTGCTCCAAGTCAGAGCTCCACCAACGTCTCGACACTACGAGTGGACATAAACATGAAGCGACGCCAGACAGCTTAAACTGACACCGGAAGTGGGCATCCTGGGCAATACGCAGCTTCACCCTATGTCTGACTAGCTACCTAATATGCTGAGCTGAGGGGGTGGTGCTAACAAAGCACAGGTATCCTCAGTCACACTGATTCGACTATGAAGAAACTTCTTGATGGCATCCAAGACAAAGAAAAGGAAAGTGGTAGCTCTGTAGAGAGAACAGGACCGTCTAGGACTTATGACGGAGAGTGCATATTTTGTCAGAAAACTGACAGATATGTAAAGGGACAACGTACAAGAGATTTACTTTTACCGTGTAGATAATTGAGAACAGAATTATTGATATTTTGTTTGAGAGTAGAGACTTTGTAGCAGCTGGGGGACACTACCACAGATCTTGCTATAGATTGTACACAAAACAGAACATTGCTAAATAAGTGTTAGTCTATGAATGTGATGATGCTGAAGCCCAGTATGCAACTGCTGTGAAACAGTCATTCGATGAGCTATTACAGTTCATCAGGTTGGAGCTTTTTGCCAATCCTGAAGTGATGACAATGACTGATCTAATTTCTAGACTGGATGCTTTAGTGAAAGCCAAAGGAATTACTGAAGTCAGGCAATCAACCAGAAATAATGCAAGAAAATAGCTGGAGACTGAGTTTGATGGAGCCCTGCATATCTTCCCTGATGATAATGGAAAACTCCTCATATCATGATAACCTGTCGATCAGGGAACTTGTCAAAGAAAACGTCAAGTTTTCAGAGCAGCCATTCAATTGAGGGGAGACACTGGCCAACTGATGTTAAATCAGAAGAAGAATGTCCAGAGTCGCTCAGTCACTTTCGTTGCAATGTACTCAAAGGCTCTAATGATCTTGATCATGCAACTGAAAGAGTTCAGAGGCAAGTGCAATCATTTGGTCAAGACATAGTGTATGCAGTGACATGTGGAAGAATCAAGCCTTCCAAGCACATCATTCTCCCATTTTGTGTCAAGTGGTTGACAGGGAATGTGGAGCTGATAAACATCCTAAACCGACCAGGGGCGCAATAGCCGCAGGGACGCAGGGGACGAATCCCCTGCCAGCGTCACATTGGTCCCCCCCAGATGAGTTAGGGGGTCCCCCCTGGCTGGGGGGGTCCCCCCCTTTATCCCCCCTGGCTCCAAAGTTATCTTAGGAGTAATACTTTTGAAATCCTGCGTTCATAAACGCGATATATTTTGAAGCATATATTTGAACCACCCCATGTTTAAATCCCAAAATGGTTTGGCCCGTTCTACTGTTTTCGGAAGTTGGGAGTTGTTACACCGCAATCAGTGACCCAATGTGCTTTGCACTCTGTAATGATTCTAATAATACAGGAACAGGATTCAATAGGTCAGCACTTTTGGTGTCACGCACCACTTTGGTCAGACGATCAGTAGATGAATGGATTTACTTTATCCTTTTCATGTCAAGGACCCCCAAATGGACACGTATTAGCCTGCGGACCCCCCCCCCATTTGAAGAGAAGAGAAGGACCCCCATAAGAGAAGATTTATACAGCTCGGACGGACCCTATTGTAATCCCATGTCTAGCGGTGGGAGTGGGACTCCAATTGATAATCAATGTTAATTTAAAAAACAGAGCGTCCACATGACATGCCACAAACTATCATGTAGTTGTACCTCTGGGGGTCCCCGGACCCCACTTTGGGAATTATATTATTATTTTGGGGGATTTGGGGAAAGGAGGAGATCGACGCCGGTCACGCCGCTATTAAGCACAACTGTCAACATGCAGGTAAGGCGCTGCAGGTTTTTCTTTCCTCTCGAGTTGCATGGGTTTAACACTAACTATATATGTTGATGTTAAAACATCCTCTCCTGAAAACTTCCCAGGTGTTGTACATTTTATATAGGATAGGCTAACTTACAGATCAGATGGTCAGTGAGTTTTGACCTGTTCGAGGCGCTGCTGATAATGTGGTTAAACTTTTACGTTTTGAGACAAATGGGGAGGAGGAGGAATCACAGCCAGGTATTTCATAATAATAATAATAACTGTGACAAAACGCAGTTTTGTATGTACATTGAGTCACTGGAACAACCTCTCTGTAGTCCGACCCCAAACCCTAACTGTCACAGTGCAGGGCAGAGAAGGTGTAGGACCCAAGTGCAGACAGACAGGCGGAGGCAGAGGATGTCAAATGCAACAGAGTTTATTTGTAAAACTCACAACGGACCCTGACCAAACACGAGGAAGTAAATAACCAAGACTAGGAACAAGGTACTAGGAACATGAGAAGAAAAACTAGGACGTACACTCATGACACACAATGAGGATCTGACAAAGGACTGAAACACACTGGGGCATATATATACACAAAGACTGACTAGACACAGGTGAACAACTAACAAAATCAACACAGGGATTGGCTGAGAGACAAACAAGACACAGGTGGAGAAAACTAAATAATCACAGGTGGTGAGACAACACAGGTAACAAAAGCAACAGAGGAAACCAAGGGACCAAAAATACTACAAAACAAAAGCACAACAGAAAACGTCACGGATCGTGACAGTACCTCCCCCTCAAGGGATGGCTTCCAGACATCCCTCATATATTGTCCATAACATTGTCCAAAACACTGAGCAGGGTGGGTGGTGGGGGTCCGGAGGAGGGAGACAGTCATGGGGCCAAGAAAAGGAAAAAAAAGGTCTGGGAACCTGGACCCCACATGGGCATGGTTGTCGTAGTGGGGTGACACCTGCAGGCAGAGGCACCAGGGGAATGGACTAGGGCTGAGCAGGTAATGTCTGGTGGGCGACCTGGAGGATGGGAGGGGGAAGAACAGGCGACCTCGGGGGCAGAGGCAGGGATGACCTCAGGGGGACGGCCGGGAGGCGGAGACGAAGCTGTGGTGTTGTCGTCTGGCGGGCGACCAGGGGGCCGCGACGAGGCACAGGAGGTGTCTGGAGGTCGGCCTGGGGGCCGCGACGAGGCAACAGAGGCGTTGTCTAGCGGAGCTGGAGTTGCAGACGGGACTGCAGGTGGAGAGCCGGGCAGCAGAGGGCCAGGCAGCGGAGTGCCGGGCAGCGGAGTGCCGGGCAGCGGAGGGCCGGGCAGCGGAGGGCCGGGCAGCGGAGTGCCGGGCAGCGGAGTGCCGGGCAGCGGAGGGCCGGGCAGCGGAGGGCCGGGCAGCGGAGGGCCGGGCAGCGGAGGGCCGGGCAGCGGAGGGCCGGGCAGCGGAGGGCCGGGCAGCGGAGTGCCGGGCAGCGGAGGGCCGGGCAGCGGAGGGCCGGGCAGCGGAGTGCCGGGCAGCGGAGGGCCGGGCAGCGGAGGGCCGGGCAGCGGAGGGCCGGGCAGCGGAGTGCCGGGCAGCGGAGGGCCGGGCAGCGGAGTGCCGGGCAGCGGAGTGCCGGGCAGAGGAGTGCCGGGCAGCGGAGTGCCGGGCAGCGGAGGGCCGGGCAGCGGAGTGCCAGGCAGCGGAGGGCCAGGCAGGCTGGGCGGCGGAGAGCCGGGCAGCGGAGTGCCAGGCAGCGGAGTGCCGGGCAGCGGAGTGCCGGGCAGCGGAGGGCCGGGCAGAGGAGTGCCGGGCAGAGGAGTGCCGGGCAGAGGAGTGCCGGGCAGGTTGGGTGAGGAAGTGGGCTGAAGAGCAGGGGAGGCCGGTGGGACTACCTCTTGAGGCAGCTGGGGAAAAATGGCTCCCTGCCTCTCCCATTTGAAAAACCCCATATACTGGGCAAACACTGGATCCCGCCTCCAATAAATAGCCAGTTGGTGAAGGAACTGAGGATCTTCATTAAAGGTGTCCTTAGTAATACCAAAGTCCTTGGCAGAAAAAGGCAGCTCAGCCATGGTGGACAGCCAAAGCAGCTTGGCAAAAATCAAAAAAACAAACCTCTGTCCGCTGGGTCCAATATGGTCAGATCCTTCTGTCACAGTGCAGGGCAGAGAAGGTGTAGGACCCAAGTGCAGACAGACAGGCGGAGGCAGAGGATGTCAAATGCAACAGAGTTTATTTGTAAAACTCACAACGGACCCTGACCAAACACGAGGAAGTAAATAACCAAGACTAGGAACAAGGTACTAGGAACATGAGAAGAAAAACTAGGACGTACACTCATGACACACAATGAGGATCTGACAAAGGACTGAAACACACTGGGGCATATATATACACAAAGACTGACTAGACACAGGTGAACAACTAACAAAATCAACACAGGGATTGGCTGAGAGACAAACAAGACACAGGTGGAGAAAACTAAATAATCACAGGTGGTGAGACAACACAGGTAACAAAAGCAACAGAGGAAACCAAGGGACCAAAAATACTACAAAACAAAAGCACAACAGAAAACGTCACGGATCGTGACACTAACCATAACCCCACGTTTTTGTGGAGGAGGAGGAGGAATCACAGCCAGGTAATTCATAATAATAAGAATAATAACTGTACTGTGCCAAAACGCAGTTTTGTATGTACATTGAGTCACTGGAACAACCTCTCTGTAGTCCGACCCCTAACCATAACCCCACATTTTTGTGGAGGAGGAGGAGGAGGAATCACAGCCAGGTAATTTATAATAATAATAATAATGATAACTGTGCCAAAACGCAGTTTTGTATGTACATTGAGTCACTGAACCAACCTCTCTGTAGTCCGACCCCAAACCCTAACCATAACCCCACGTTTTTGTGGTTAGACCCCCCCATCCCCCCCTCCCTTAGGGTGGTGGGGGGGACGGGGGGGGGCAGATTTTTCGGCGGCGCCGCAAAGCCGCTATTTGTCCCCCCCCTAGCGTTCGGTCCGTCTTGCGCCTCTGGACTTGGCCACTGTGGGGTTGATTTAGTACTTCTATTTTACTTACTTCTATATTACTAATCTAATTACAGTATTATGATCTGGGGGCGTGTGGTATGTCATATTGCAATTTTGGGCATGTTAAGAAGCGCTTTTGACACCCCGCGGAGTGCGCAAAACGGCCTTGAATTAGTCATGGGTGTGTTTAAGGCGTGTTTGAGACGTACCCAATCAACATGTCCGTACTATTCTATTTACCAGTCAGCTGATGTCACATACGGAATGCGCACTTTGGGGGTCGTGGTATTACATTTCTTCAGGCTGGCACCATAGAAGACATGACATGACTTTGTCACATTTGGGT
Organism: Protomyctophum parallelum; assembly: GCF_964188405.1. Classification (NCBI taxonomy): domain Eukaryota; kingdom Metazoa; phylum Chordata; class Actinopteri; order Myctophiformes; family Myctophidae; genus Protomyctophum; species Protomyctophum parallelum. The sequence continues at coordinate 7,985,512 of NC_139712.1, read as the reverse complement.
TAATTATTCCTATTGCACTGCATGCTATCACCTTTATGCCTCAAAAGAACAGACCCATATACCTTTCAGATCGGAATGGAACTGCGAGTAGATAGCAGCATATCTATATATATCTATATATATATATATCTATATATATATAGAACCATGTACCATACAGCGAATGAAAGCAAGATTCCTAAGGAATATGGAGATTTTTACATTTAATAAAACGGTTGAGAAATGAGAGAACCATGAGTGTTTATAGGCTAATATCAACGTTTTTTTATGAAAGACAAACGGGCTGTGAACTTGAAGAGCTCAATCACCATCCCGACACGGAAGAAATATAGCCTAGTGCATGCATGTATATGCACTGTTGCACTTGCACACAGTAGCCTACACACGCTCTTTATTTGTTTCTATTGAAAAACACCAGTAAAATAACGTTTATTATATTATTTATTATATTAGTCACGACGAAGGAATGAGTTGAATGCGTGCTGCGTAATGCTGTGGCCCCGATGGTATATGGTCTTCGCTGAGTTCGCTCGTAGCATTTTATTGAAGAAGACTTGAATCGGGTGTGATACAGCATATGAAAGCAGACTTCCCACGGATTATGGAGATGTTTTTATTTATTTTTAAGGTTGAGAAATGAAAGAATTATGGCCGTTTCTAATCTCAATATTTTAACAAAGAAAAGACGCAAAACGAGGCTGTTGCCATGTCTCATAGAAACAAGTAAATAGGTCTATAAAGATAAGCGCATATAACAGGGGTCTGTAACCTATTTTAAATTAAGTGTCATGTTTTTATTTTCTAGATAGTGAGTCTGCCATATCCAGATTAATTTTAATGACACCACATTAAAATAAAAAAACATATTTTGATTGTCCACAAGTTCTTCCTTCTTTTTAAATATGTTCTTGCACATTGTTATAATGATCATTATATATATCCCCCTGCAGTCAGAGTTCATAGTTTTAATGAATGAATGTGATACATTGTGAGCTGGTATAGATCTGCTATTTTCAAAAGTAATCTTGGAAAAAAATAATAATAATTTTAATAATTTTTGGATTAGCCGTCCTTAGTTGGGCAAATGCATTCATCTGGGGATCCTTGACATGGGAATGTGCTGTGTGAGGATCACTGGTTTAAACAACATTAGGAGAAAAGCCCAAATAACCACTTTAGAAACAAGAAAAGCAACCACAAATAGTACAACTACCAATATTTACAAGCAACTTTACAGAAAAAGAAGCCGCTTATAATAAACAGACATGGCAACACTCTAGCAGCCTCACAGAGCCGCTCAAGTGTCAAATCAAACAGTGCTTTTTGCGTTTATGAGGTGGTCAGACCCACGTCTAATCGTTATGCGCTGAGTGTCTTTAGGTCAAGGGGCTTAATAGCAAATTGCGCAAAGCGAAAATAATTAACATATGGACACTCCATAAGCCATAATGTGTGTGCGTTCAACACGGGCCAGTGCGTTCAACACGGGCCGATATGCCTTTCATAATACGAATGTGCGCAGAGCGAGGCCAATTTATGTATTTCCATTGGTAAAACGCACCTTCAAAATCTACCCATGTGTGTCTTATTCAAAGATGGAGGAGATATCCTGGTATATTCACAGCTTCAGCTTGGGACAATATTGATCGCCTCAAAGAAACTGTCAGTGGCAAGGGAACATCACACAGAGTTAATGGGATTGCCGTGCAAGTAAAGACAGTTGACCAAGTGCCAACCCAAGCTCACTGTGGGTAAGACAGAGCATCAGTGCACCCGCACCAATATTGCCATCATACAATGCTGGACAACGAGTAGGACCACCACAAAGCAAATGTGCAGACACCAATAATGTAGCCAATACTCAGGTTGCCAGAAAAAATAACATTACTTGGATCATTGCACGCATGTCACAACAAGAATCACAGTCGGTCAGTAGCTGGACAGGCTTCAATACCCTGAGTCGAGATGAAACAGTGGTTATTCCTAACAATTTAGGCTACCTATCTACCATCAATGACCCAGCAACACACATGTCTACTGTCAACGAGGTGCTAAACCAGTCTTTGAGCATCATGGAACACTTAGGCCTGGAAAATATTGTTTGTGTCTTTGACCAAGCCCTTTATGCAAAGGCTGTTGAGATCACATGGAAACACAGTGAGTTCCAACACATCATTACCCGGCTTGGGGCGTTCCACACTATCTGTACATTGCTGGGAATAATAGGGAAGCGTTTTCAGGATGCTGGCCTCAGAGACCTCTGCATTGAATCTGGTGTCATAGCAGAAGCTTCTATTGCTGGTGTCATGGAAGGCTGCAAGTACTTGATGTGTAATAAGAGTACAGTAGAAAATGCAGTAAGTATATATGCTACACAATGGAAAAAAGTATGGATTTCACGACGCTTTGATCGGTATCGGCAATATCGGTATCGGCCTATACTGTTTCCAGTGATCGGTGATCGGCCCCAAAAAACCTGATCTCTACTGGAAATGTGATAGGTCTTAAAGTTCTCAACGGGCCCAAAAAATATGGCCCGGCCCGACCCTACCCTAACTGGGTGGGCCCGAGGCTCGGCCCTACCCTAAAAATTGCCATAATGTTAAGCCCGAAGCCCGACAAAAGCCCAACAGGAAAAAAAGAGAGAGAAAAAAAAGCAGCACTAAATAGCAGCGCATGCAGCGGCGCCGTGTTTCAGTGTGAAAGTGAGAACGGAGATCAACGGATTTATCGAAATAAAGGATGTATGTAACTCACGTTAGAATAGGCTATTAATGTTCCATAACTTCCATTTCCAATCATTCTAATGGATTCCATACAGTGGTGGTGGTGACTGGTGAGTAAACACGAATAGCAGCTGCAGCTCCCTCCCTTAGTTTCCTCTGAAGTGAAGTTGCTTTACGTGGTGTAGCTAAGTTATATAATTATCACTGGATCGTTTGGTGACGTTGATTAATAATTAGGTTTTATTCATCGCAGCCAGCTGGGTTAACGAGACTCGGTGCAACATGACGAAAACCTGACGCTTCTTCAGCTGTGATAATCCGATTGATTTTATGAAATATTTAAGCATATGGCAACTTGGCAAGTTAACTGGTGGTTAGTAGCTCGTTTGGTGCGCAAACCAGAGGGAAACCAGCGGTAGCAAGCAAGTCTCTCACCGTCCACTGTTCTCTACTGCCTGCGTGCGGGGCAGGCTGCAATGCTGCTCTGGCCTCGTACACACATGCTGGACTGACATGATCTGTTCTGTCTGTTTCATGGCCGCCTCATTCTCAATGCTTTTCCAATGGAAGTCACATGGTTTGACATGTGTGTACGAGGCCTCCGAGTCTGAAATGCCAGTGCGATGCGACCCCCGTCTCCAGTCCTCCTGTCACAAGTGAATCCCCTAGCGCAGCCCTCTTCATAATAAATACATACTCATACACGTATACACAATCACATTACACAAATAACAGAATTGCTATTTTTATTATAATAACACTTAAAAAAAAAAAAAAAAAAAAGAATAAAATTGCGGAAAATCACAGAGCCCGAGGCTCGGCCCGGCCCGACTAATTAGCATATTTTTTGGGCCCGGCCCGGCCCTAAAACGTCGGGTCGGGTCGGGCTTGGTCGGGCCTGGTCGGGTTCGGGCAGAGTTTGAGAACTTTAATAGGTCTTGTTCCTCTTGATGGGCAGGGTAGACTCCACATTAGAATATCCAAAATGACCTGGACTTTTGCTCTGTGCCAGTGTCCAACAATGATCTTGCTAATAGACATTTCCATTCCATATTGTGTTTTTTTTTGTGAGTTCTGCTATTTGCTGCTTCAAAATTAGTTAACCGAGGCTGGTATTTTGGGACACAGGCGAGTAGTCCATCAATTTACTGTACGTATTATCAGTCAGTTATGATGTCATTGTTTATATCTTACAAAATATATAAGATACATTTTATGTATAATGTGCCTTTGATACAGTTGATATAAAACACATTTTAAAAGCAAAAGCAAAAAAATATGGTAGGGGAGAACGGGGTAAGATGAACCACTTTTTGCTTAAGTTGTCCTGGAAGCAAGGCAAAATGAGATGGCAGTCAAATCTAATGATCTACACATATTTCAGGATGTCCTCTATCAATTGAAAAGATGAGTAAGCAGCTATGACAAAGGGCCATGGGAATATGACCCTTTTAAAAAACTGGTCATTCAGTATAATTTGAGTAGCAAATACTTAATACAAAAATATGAATATGAATGATTCACATTAAGAAAATTGGCTCAATTTACCCCCGGACATTTGGTTCATCTTACCCACAGCCACCATTTAGGAAAACCATGACTAGAATAATACTTCAGACAATGTATTTGCTAAATTATTCATATGCTTCTATCCATTGGTAAACCACCAACATGTATGATATTACATTTTAGACCTGGGTACATTCTGCTTTGTATAACAGTAATTTTACATTTTCATTTTCAAATTTTACTTTGATTGAAAAGTTGTTTTGTGTTTTTTGTGTTTTCTACTTTCCCTATATGCCCCCATGTGCTAACTAACTTTACAGCCTGGTGTACATGATGGATGCTTATTAGATTTAAGGTCACATGGCAACACAGTTTTTTTCTAGATAAAGGGGGTGGTTCAACTTGCCCGCTGGCTCATCTTACCCCGTTCTCCCGTAGCCTACAGTTTACAGCCTAAAACAGATCAGATGTTTAGAAATGTGGGGATTGGGTCCATGTTTCTATCTGGGGAGAGTTAAGGCCTATTCATAGTCTGGATTTTCGGTGGTGAGGTGGCCACCGGAGCTGAAATAACGTTGAGCGGTGGTGAGTAAAAACAGAGAAGTGCTGGAGCGGTGGCGGTGGTTTGCTCTTCACCGCGGTCATGTTGTAGTTCGGTGGTCACCTAACCACCGAAAATCCAGAATATGTATGAGTCTTTACAGATGTGAGCGGCAGAATGTCGGACATACGGGCAGGGAGGACTTTCATTTTGATGGAGAAGGCAACTCAAGTTATTGTACATCTTTGAACACATCAGTGGCTTGTTTTCTCTCGTGTAAAGTGTAAACACATTAAAATAATGTCTAGTGGACTTGGTCTGTGTGTGCGTAGCCTACTTGGTCTATGCTTTAAATATATATATATATTTCAATTTTCTTAACCCATTTTGGACAGAGGCCGAGTTGGACTGAGACATAAGTTTTCTGAAAACCTTCAAATATTAGCATTTATTTTGAATACTGTACAAATACTGTTACAAAAAGGGGTTCCTGACTATAATGGGTTAATGCAATGTTGCTTATTGCTGTCATATCTTTGGTTAAATGGTTGTAATGCAGTGGTTCTCTAACTATTTTTTATTCAGGGCACTCCTCTAAACATTTTCTCCATGGCATTTTTTCTTTTTTTTAGAATCTTATGTCATTACGCCACGTAAATATGTAAAGCTTTCCCCCTAAGACAGAGTATGTGATTATCCATTTCCAGTAGAACAGATTGAACAAGGAAAACAACCGCACACTGTCTTCAAATGCAGTGACCAACTTCTATTTACAGGGAAATAGCAACGTTTCGGCCTATGCGGCCTTCATCAGGCTATCTTTATGAACACAAAAGAGAAAGCATCCTTTTTGTAGGCTGTCTGGCCTAAAGGTAAGCCTAAGGCAACGGTGGATCAGGGGTAGAGTGGCTGGATGGTAACTGCAAGGTTGCCAGTTTGAAACCGGGCTCCCCCAGAGTTAGGGCTCCATTAAGCAGTTCAAATAATATTACTAATCATATTACAGTTTTATGAGCTGGGGGCGTGTGGTATGTCATATTGCAATTTTGGGCATGTTAGGAAGCGCTTTCGACACCCCGTGGATTGCGCAAAACAGCCTTGAATTAGTCATGGGTGTGTTTAAGGAGTGTTTGAGACGTACCCAATCAACATGTCCGTACTATTCTCTTTACCAGTCAGCTGATGTCACATATGGAATGCGCACTTTGGGGATCGTGGTATTACATTTCTTCAGGCTGGCACCATAGAAGACATGACATGACTTTGTGACATTTGGGTTAATTATTCCTATTGCACTGCATGCTGTCACCTTTATGCCTCAAAATAATTTGTTTCTATTGAAAAACACCAGTAAAATAACGTTTATTATATTTTATTTCATTCAAGTCATGATGAAGGAATGAGTTGAATGCTGCTGCTTAATGCTGTGCCTGTGGCCCTTCTTCGCTCTTAGCATTTTATTGAAGAAGACTTGAATCGGGTGTGATACAGCATATGAAAGCAAACTTCCCACGGATTATGGAGATGTTTTTTTTTTTTTTTAAGGTTGAGAAATGAAAGAATTATGGCCGTTTCTAATCTCAACATTTTACAAAAGAAGAGGCTGTTGCCATGTCTCATAGAAACAAGTAAATAGGTCTATAAAAATAAGCGCATATAACAGGGGTCTGTAACCTATTTTAAGTGCTGTGATGAAGTGATGTTTTTATTTTCTAGATAGTGAGTCTGCCATATCCAGATTAATTTGAATGACACCACATTAAAATAAAAAAACATATTTTGATTGTCCACAAATATAAAGTTATTCCTTCTTTTTAAATATGTTCTTGCACATTGTTATAATGATGAGTGTTTTTAGGTCAAGGGGCTTAATAGCAAATTGCGCAAAGCGAAAATAATTAACATATGGACACTCCCACAATGCTAAAATAGTCAGGAACGCCGTATGCCATATGTGTGTGCGTTCAACACGGGCCGATATGCTTTTCATAATACGATTGTGCGCAGAGCGAGGGCAATTTATGTATTACCCCATTGTAAAACAGATCTTCAAAATGGCACCCTTTGTGTCGAAGTGTCCTTGAGCAAGACACTGAACCCCTAATTGCTCCCGATGTGCTGATTGGTGCCTTGCATGGTTTCCGCCACCATCGGTGTGTGAATGTGTGTGTGTGAATGGGTCAATGTAATGCACAATCTATGTAAAGCGCCTTGGATAAAGGCGCTATATAAATGCACCATTTACCATTATATCAGAACAAATGAAATTACATGACATCACTCAACTTAAGGTGACAGGTACTCATGTGGTTAAATGAGAACCAAAAAGTAATATAAAAAAATCAATACACCCGTGCAAAGTAATAAGAACAAATCATAATAATCCATATTAATCATGAATTCATGACAGTATACAAATGGTAATATTATTAAATAAAGTATACAAAAATAATGATCAAGAAACATATTGCTGGTTGAAACTTCATGAAAAACTTCCCCTGTGAAAGAGAAAAGGGAACAGTTTACAAGAGGTTAAAACCAGGTACAAAATCAAATCATCAACAATACAATAAGTTAAAAACTATATGGAGCAAACTGAAGGATAAAAACAAAGATCACAGCATGACATTTAATAAAAGTTCATCATTAAGGCCTTTAGGTGCCAATTAGTCAAATTAGTCAATTAGTCAATTTGCCAAAAAAAGTCGAAAATCGACTCGATTTTCGACTCATGCCTCCCGCGACTCAAAACGTATGAGTCGAAAAATCATTTTTATTTGTATTTTTATTTTTTTATAATGTAAAACATTATAAATGTTGCTGTTTCAAATGTTTTCCAAATGGGAGAGGTAGGCCGTATTGTGAGGTCCCTTTTCGTTCCGTTCCGTTCCCACGGAAGGGGGACTACACCATTTTTTCTCCATAAGAGATTTATAGGTAGAATGTCCAAATAAAAAGTTCTACTCGTGCCACCCTGCAGTTTTTTTATAATCCGTGGTCAAAGACGGGACTATTTCTTACAAGGCGTAATAATATGTGCAAGGGGAGTGGTGTGGTTTTGGTCACGTGGACCAATCGCGTAGCAGCTTTATTCCCTTCCCATAATAATATTAGAGCAATGGCGGCCACCAGTTCAACCAGCCAAGAGGGGAAAAATAAACCAAAACAGCAGGGAAAAGTGCGTAAAAGGGAATCAAAGGACTCTAACGAGGACGCTGTGTTTCACGCCACGTGTTACCGTCGCTTTATTTGTAAAAGACGATTGTAGATCGCTGCACACAGACGGTGCAGGGGGAAGAAGGTGAACGCTGCCTCGGACAGTCACGTCTGAAACCCCCCAAAAGAAACTTCGGTCTCGGACAGGTTTGCCCGTCCCTTCTGCTGGCCATGTCCTTCCAGCCATCTGCATCATTTGTGGACAAATATATTACTGTTGGTGGAAAACGGAAGAAGCTTTCACAAGCAGAAACAGTGTCTGTCAGGTAAGCGACCCCCCTCCCTCTCTCTCTCTCTCACACACACACACACACACACACACACACACACACACACACACACACACACACACACACACACACACACACACCCACACACACACACACACACACACACACACACACACACACGTTAACATTGGACTGGAAAACATGCATACCAGCTTTGGACTGTGAAATATTGATTTGTCATATTATGACGATAACTGTGCTACCGGTATTTACATATAGAACTTACATTTTCCCATTAAATCAGAGGTCTTTGATGTGCTGTGTTTGAGGCCAAGGCTTTGTGGGATCACTCTGTTGAATATGTTGAATATCATGTATTTTTGGGTAAGGAAGTTTGCAGATAGAAAGGCGGTGGTCTTGTGATGTAGTGCATTTATATATTATTATATTATATTACTTATCATTGATAAAAAAAGTGTTTATCTACAGAACAGAGACTGAAACACTGCTGATTGAATTACTACTTTATTAGCTAACCCTAACCCAGGAATGCATGGAGGTCAAGGGGGCAGGTCACTGTTATTTACAGCCCCCCACCCAACACACACACACACACACACACACACACACACACACACACACACACGCACACTGACACACGTACAGAGAGAGAGAGGGAGCATTTTCTTTTATTGCCTTGATCTCCTTGCCCCCCCCCCCCCTTCACCTATTTTTTTCTTGTAATAACCATATAATGGATAGAAGATACAAAAACAAATTTCACCCACATTTTGAATCGTAAATGTGTGATATTATATATATACTCTGTATTTTGGCTGTCTTTAGATACAATGTTGACAGCAGACACATTTGCACATGTTGATTATTTTTTGTGTGTGTGTGTGTTTTCAGAAATGAACAACCCTTTGCTGCCAGCTACAACATATTCTGCGAACGAGTCATCCGTCAAAGGATTATCGATAAACAAGAAATCCTGAAAATGAACCAACTAAGGAAGAAGTTCATAGACATTGTTAAGAAGAATGAGGATATTGATGCTTCAGACTACAGGTAACTGTGTCCTTGACAGTCCAGTAAACAAAAAAGAACCTCTTTCATACTGAAAAGTTTCAATTTTATTGATTTATTCGCTCACAAGAAAGGCTATGACAGTATGTTTAAATTAATTTGTTTCTCATTGTGAAAAAATCCCTTTATTTATACATTTGTGCTCGTATTTTTCTATATTTTCATTTTGCAGGCAGGATAAACTGAAAAGGCGGTTGGCCCGTGATTTCCCCCTGCTGCAACGCGCAACATCTCCGAACTGTTTTTTGTTGAAACATTATCAGCAGATACACTGTTAGACAGGCTATCCATCAGACACGACAACAACTGAGTCAACCGAGGTAAGCCGAGCTGAAAGTGACAATGAACAAACATCTGGACAAACTACAGAGCACACAAGGACACTGTATAGTGCAGGACTGATATTGAACTTGTAAATGAAACTCCCGGTATGAAATGCCCTTGGCCTCCCACAGCAGAGGATTTGAATGTTTCTGAAGCAAAATCTGTTGTGCCAGTTGAACTATTCAATGTAATTTCCTGGATTATAGGTGCAACAGAGGAACCAACACTAGACTGTTATGTTGATATTCCTGAAGATGTGAACCTAAAAGTTTTATCTGTTTGTCAATACATTGTGCATCTAAAGGTCGGAAGCAGACGCCTAAGTCACTGTGTCTTGGTCTAACTGTTCGCCATTTAACAGGTTCATCCAATGTTCTGTCACTACTGAATAGATTAGGACACTGTGCTTCATGGAACACAGTTGTCAGTCTAGACACTAGCCTAGCTCAACTACAACTTCTAGAGGGCAGAGACAAAATTCCTAAGGGGTTCTCAAAGAAGGCACCTACCATACTGGTGTGGGATAACATTGATTTTGGGGAGGAGACACTGTCAGGTCGTGGAACTACTCACCATACAAATGGCATTATGCTACAAAGTTCTGTTGTTGAAACAATGTCTAGACCAGACAGACAGTCAGTTTATTGAAAGCACCTCCTACCTTCAACACAATCCACAGTCTAAAAGACAAGGGCCACAGAACTTGTTTCAGGATGCAAGGTACAAATCATTCTGTACGGCATCATCAGCTTTGCCAGAACTGTCCATTCCCCCAACAAGTGATGCTCTCCACCAACATTGCAAAAGGGCAAACTACCAAGCAGCAGTGATGAGACATTCTCTGACTAGTAGGATGTGTGCCCTGATTTTCTTTTCTACCTTTCATTACACAGTAGGTTGAGACATTTTCTATGTATGAAACATAAGCTTTTGGCACAATTTACTGTGTAGGATTCATTGTACTGTGTGGCAAACACTTAAGTTGAAGCATATTCTTTAACAAATATGCTACATTTCATAATCTAAATTCACATATGAGTAAACTAAAGGCACCAATACTTGTTTCAGATGTTAAGTATATGCATTTGACATTTGAGAAAGACTTTGTGTTGTCAAAAACACATTTTACAAGCAAAAACAGCAGCCCAAGATTTCCGTTTTTTGGTTATACACTGTTTTTACATTTATGGCTTGTGACAAAATACTGCAGGATATTATGAGTAGAACCTTTAACCCAAAGTCTAGAAGGGTATCATCTATGAAAAAATGCATTGAATGAGTAGTTCGCATGACATGGGAACGAAACTCATTTTCTAAGCACTTTTTCATGGGTCCCAACACGGCCTAAGGTACGTGTTTGTCTGCAGAGCCGGACTAACAATGGAACTAGGTGGAGCTTAAGCGCCAGGGCCCGAAGCTTGCAGGGCCTGGTACGAGACTATAGGTTAGGTACAGCTGTTGCTTCTTTCGAAAAATATAACGCAACATAAGAACCCCCGCTAGTGTTTTTGGTCTTCTCGTCTGACAGTTTCTGAGGCAGTTTTCGGGAGGAGAGGGAGCAGTCTGTTTGGGGGGGTTCCCGACGGCTGCGTGTCGCTTCCTCCTCTGACAGAGGGGAAGCGAGTAAGCGACGCCGTCAGTAGCCCCATCACTCAGGAAGGCCCCCCTCACTCAGACCGACCAACGTGTGTTGTTGCGACAATAACATACAGCCTATGTAAGAGGAATATAAACAAAACCTTGGCGCAAAACTTCATATTTACCCTGCTCTAATGCAACAAAAGTGTGTTCTTACATCCTCCATTTCACGATTCCAGCACTCGTGAGTAAATTAATTTAATTGCTATTATGAAAGTTTTCAGTGACGTTGGACCCACAGGTTGCATTGTCGTCAATAATTAATCTGTCTTTAAAACGTTCTAATATTAATATAGCATATTGGCATTGTCTGTTGGTGCACACATGTTATATGGACCATGTAACAACATGGTCAACAGCACTGTTTGTAAATGTAGCTACATTTGTTGGCCATGGACAATTTAGACAAAACATGCTGCTGCCTGCTAAGGCCTAAAAAAGAAAAAAACTTTGGTTTCCGGTTGCCGACCGACTCTATTAAATATGCGCGACCCATATTATTTTATTGGCATTTGGTGGAGAAAGGAAAAAAAAGAAAAAAAAGCTCAGAATACGACCGAGTCAAGACCAAAAAGGTCTTTGATCATTCAAATTCTCTTTGATGAGACCATCGGGACACGCGACCTCATCCTACGTTATAAAAAATAAAATCCACGTAGGAATAGTTGTAGAACCACTATCGTTTGTAACAACACTGTCAACACAGCGCGCTGTGTGCCGCTGTCGTATAATTTTCTATAAATTAACTAACTAAATAACTATGGTACTATTTTTACTGAGTCAAGTAAAATGTTTTAGAGTAATCGCACAACAGAAGGTCTTTCACTCAGGGGTTTCTGACTAAATTTAACATCTATTGTTCTAAAAAACCTTTGAGGCAGCTCAGAGGTGTGAATGAAACCAGATCCTATTGTCTGCCACAAGAACCTGTGTTTTGCATAGCCCTGATAGCAGAGCCGAGAGGAGTTCTTACTCTTAGGCCACTGAGTTACTGGGTCAATACTGTTTTAATTCACTTCCATTTCAGTTCTGTTATAATTAACTACGTTCACTAGAGTGCTCAGTTTCATCTAAAAGACCGGTTTATGTTTTAACTACAATTTGTCATGGGATCTGTAAAGTAGTAATCTGGTGTTTTAATGTAAGGTTAGATACTCATGTCTAGCCAGAGAGGCCCGCCTCTGTAACTCTGTGAAACATGACTCTGGGCTACTTTCATTGGTCAAAAGAGTCAGGAAGTGCCTGGTTCAGCTACTGGAGGAGGGGGGATCAGATCTGTATATAACACCTTGTTTTTCTTGTAAACTGGGCTGTTCGAACGAGTCTAACATCTGGCTCCCCTAGGCTGGTTGGAACAGACATTGGCGTGTACCGTTTTGAGACATGCTTGCTTTGTAGCGAATTGGAATCTCTTTGTGTTTTACCAAATAAACGCTAAGATCCGGAGAAACCTTTGTCCTGCTTTTCCGTCTTCATTCTTCATACTGGCTGACACACACGGTGAAAGTATACCACAGTTTTTGGCGCCCGACGTGATATTCGATTCCGTAGAGAATTCTACGGCACGAACACTGGACCTGCGGAGGTTTTCGTTCTACTTACCGTGTCTAGGAGCGATGGGTGAGTTGAATTATATATTTGTGGGTTTTGGCTTGCTTGTTGTTCCTAGACAAGTGTGTCGGCGTGTGTGCGGAGAGAGGACAAAGGGAGGCGGTGATGTTTTTTCTCCGGTCGTTACAAACCAACCGGGTAGGATTTTTTTTCTTTTGTCTAGCCCGTTCGCTTTTGTTTACTTTCCGTGGACTGAACACGTGGTCCGTTCTCTAGTTTGTTTTATTTTTATTCATGTTTCATGCTGTTTTAGTGCACACTCCAGGGTGTGTTTGTTTGTGGTTTTTGCGATTGCCGTACGTGCATGGCCGGCTGTCATAAAAACGTATCGTAATGGGTTGAATACAGACGTGATGTGGATTGCGTTTTTGTTTTGGCAGCTGCGATAGTGAACGTAGGGTTAGGGCATAAAAATATTTATCGTTTTTCCCATATAGGCTAAGGCATCCTGCTAACACACGGGTAGGTGTTGTAGTTGAACTGTGCGTAATGACTGTTTGTGTTTGATTGATTATTTTTTAAGCACAGTATAATGGAGTGGTTTACGTGTGTAGACTCTGTTCAAAGGCTGTGAATTGCAAGGAGCTTGATAATTATAGCTTTTAGACGGCCGTTCTGTTTGGGACGGTGAAGTTCTAATGTGGGTTTTTTGACACATGGATTAGAGAATTTATTGCACTGTGTGCTGTGAGATTTTGTCTGGTTTCGCGGCGTACAGAGTAAATTCTAGTTCATGTTGGGGATGTTAGAGGGCGACGCTGATCCCGCGAAGATCACAGAAGGATGTCAGTTGAGTTGGAAAACACATTTTTTAAAAGTAAAGTGTGGCTTAGTACTGGTGTTTGGAGTAGCATGCGTTGCGGGTACCCAAAAGGAGTTGGAGGAGTTGGCTATTTCTTTTATTATAAAAAGAGGCGGAGGTTAAGTGTTTAAATTACACACATTGGTTGCTATGTTAATATTTTTTCCTTTATAAGGAGCATTCTTAGATATGTATTTACGTTGCTACGATGGTTTGATATATTGTGGGAGTGAAGTCGCTAAATTGTTCAAGGTTAGGTTTTCGGTGTGAGGGTGGGGGGAAGTGTTCCTTTGTTTGCTTGGGTGGTCTGCGGACGCCATTGTGGCTGTCGGTGGTTCTTTGTTGTCTGTGATTCTTTGTTCTGTGGTTCTTTGTTTGGGGGTCTGCGACGCCATTTTGTTTTTCGATTTTCGGCGGGGGAATGAATGTGTCTGTGAGTTGAGGAATGTGTGTGAGTTGAGTAATGTGTGTGAGTTGTGTTTGTGTATGTGTACGTTGAGAAATGATTGTTTTGGGTGGATGGTGGAGTGAAACAGTTGTGTTTGTAGCGAAACATGGTTTTTGTTTCGGAGGGGGGAAGGTATAATTAATTTAATTATGTCAGGGCTTTAAAATTGTCATTCTTGGGGACTGATTTCGGTCCTGTGGACTACATAAGGGTCATTTAAAATGGCATCAGGGTAGATTTGAAAAGGATCATTTTCAGTCTTGGGATTCTTTTTGGCTTTAGGCCCAGGTAAGTGTATTTTGGATGTTGATTTATTTGTATTTGTGATAGGCCTATCTTGTTTTATTAGTATTTCAATGCTTTGATGAAGACCAAATAAAGCAAAGTTCTTTATATGTGTTTTATAGTTCTGTTGCCTCGGTATGCATTCAGACTGGTCCTTTTTATGGAAGATCAACGGGGCCTGGGGACGCCCAGGTAAATTTGTTTTTCTGGCTGGTCCAGACTACGGAAGTCCCTGTTCAGGCTCCATTATGAGGTAAATATTTCTACCTCAAGTACACTATCTAACTCGACTAAAAATAGACAAATAAGGACGAAGAGTCTGCATCAAAGTCTCCGACGATCGGACCAGGAAAACACGCAGGCAGAGAGATGTGAAGTTGTGAACTGAAGTGTAGATGGATTATTTATTGCAGTAAGTCAGACAAAGACAGAGGGCTTCCCGCGGCCCTTGAGTTGAGCCGCGGAGCCCTAGAGCATACCTGACCGTACGGGCAGGCTGCCCCCACAAGACTAACTCAACATTGTATTTACAGACATATATATGTGGTCTACATCAAAGAGAGGTGTTCCAGGGAGGGGTCTAAACCTTTACATACAAAATGACATTGAGATGCATAGAAATGCTGTCTTGAGACTTAATCAAGTGACCTGTTGGTGGAAACAATAGCATATGCAAACTTCCTGTCACACCTAGTCGAGCCAGGCTATTTCATATGCACAATGGGCTAGACTTTACAGATTGCCACATTGCCTCTACAGATTGAATTCCCACAATAACTTTAGCCCAGAAATGTAGTTGATAAAGAATGATTACAGTTATAGAATTATCGAGTCCATATACGACATTTCCCCCCTTGACCATCACTAGATGATGGTCACATAAAAATATGGAACAATAATTCTATTACACCCCCCTTGACCCAATCACATGTACTATACTAAACATAAGAAAAGAACAACAGAACGTTACACTTTAAAGGTTCCCAAAAATAATTCCAGGCATATTCATACATACACGATAATTGACATTTGCACTTTTTCATTTTAGGATATACAGCTTGTCATAAATGATTTCTCTTTAGCCTCATTTATCCCTGATAGTTGAATATTACCGCTTTCTTGATATTTAGGACGTCATAACATCTACGTTTATATTGCTTTAAATACAGACTCTGCTCCCCTAAGGCATGGTAGGTTACCTTAACAGGCCAGAGTCTAAGCTATAATAACGAAAACTCTCTTTACGTCTTGAGGAAAACCTCTTTGATTCATAATAGGCTATTCTTATGACTCAATTTATCGAATTATTTACTCCAATTTAAACCACTTTTCTGACAACTAGGTAATCTTTCAAACAATGCAAAAATGGAACATGATTTAGCACAATTAACTGACATTTAAACACACCACACCTTTGTCTTACCCTGTGTTTCAGTTTGAAACACACAAGCTTTTTCAGACACGCTTAATAATCCATTCATACTTTGAAACTATTTCCCCTCAAAAGTTTGATCCGGACAACAGCACGCTGCAACTTCACTATTCCGTACCCCTTTAAGGCCTGGTAAATGACGAATCGACCTACGCTGCTACTGTTTCCTCACTCACTCCCAAAGTTCCAAGTTATCTCGATATTAACAGCAAAACCTTGCACGTCGCGGCACCTAACTGCCTTTTTTTAGTTGACTATTATTCGCACACTAAATTTCATACGAGAAAACAATAATTAGCTCTATTAATACCAAGACGAATTACGTACTGACGCGTATTGATAGGGCCACTATCGTCCGACTGACTACAGCCACATACAATTGTTTCAATCGAGCTAAACATTATTTAATCATTTCCAAGACCCCATAGGCTCTTTAATCAACTTTTTTAACTAATTTAAACTTCGACAAAACACATATCAACACATGCCTACATATATGTTGAATAAACTTACATTACACAAACGTTTTGAATACAGATAGATTGTTGAAACTCTTCCATCTGTTATAAATGAACTCTTTTAGTGTCGCAAAACATTGTCTCTTAACTTGTTTAATATCTATTATTCGTTTGAGAAACAATCAATCTACTTTAAGAACAGTCACTGCTCCAAGATGAAGCGATAACCCAATATCATGCTACTTTTTCACCAAAGTTACTTTTAGTCCCACACGTATTACTACAGTGAAGTAATAGACTAACCTATTTTGACCACTATTTTCACTTTGAATACTTTAGCCCACAATTCGACACAGAACTTATTCATACTGTATTTTAAATCCTTCTCAAATATAATTTCTCCCCTCTAAACATGTGACTTGTGACGTACCTTTTGTGGTCAAACTGAGAACTGCATCATGTTATGAAGAAAACCTGAAATGTTTTTTCCGCGCACTGCCACTCACGTGTGTGTCCATTGTCCTTTCGTCCCGTCCAAACACACATATTCACTCCCCCCTTCCAGACATGTATGTGAATATGAAATATCACACAATGACTGGAAAGAAAAATATGAACTCTGTGTAGCTACAGGTCGATCAAAACGCAACACGTGAGCTTGCAGATCTGCTCTTTGAAGAATGAAGAATAAATGAAAAACGTGGTCGCCGCTCTCGACCGCTGATGAGATGAATCGCGCCGTGCCGTCCTGTCGCCGCACGCCGTGATGAAAGCTCTCGGTCGCCGCATTGTCGGACTCGGAGACCCCCCTTGGTGAAGACTCTCTCGGTGAAGGCCTGTAGAACGCCTCCCTCCGGCCGCTGCTTCATGGCGTGTCTGGAGAGCCGGTCCCTCCGCTTCGTCGCCGTCCATGTCGGAGAGCACCGCACGTGCTGTTGGTCCAACTCCCGTCGCCGAATCCCTTTGTTCCGCCGACCGCCGTTCGCCGAAAAAATAAAATTCAACTCAACGCCAATTTGTCAAAATTTGTCCACTGATAGTCCACCGGTTCTTTGTACCTGGCATGGAATTAACCACCCCAAAAGTAAATCTGTTCAGGCTCCATTATGAGGTAAATATTTCTACCTCAAGTACACTATCTAACTCGACTAAAAATAGACAAATAAGGACGAAGAGTCTGCATCAAAGTCTCCGACGATCGGACCAGGAAAACACGCAGGCAGAGAGATGTGAAGTTGTGAACTGAAGTGTAGATGGATTATTTATTGCAGTAAGTCAGACAAAGACAGAGGGCTTCCCGCGGCCCTTGAGTTGAGCCGCGGAGCCCTAGAGCATACCTGACCGTACGGGCAGGCTGCCCCCACAAGACTAACTCAACATTGTATTTACAGACATATATGTGTGGTCTACATCAAAGAGAGGTGTTCCAGGGAGGGGTCTAAACCTTTACATACAAAATGACATTGAGATGCATAGAAATGCTGTCTTGAGACTTAATCAAGTGACCTGTTGGTGGAAACAATAGCATATGCAAACTTCCTGTCACACCTAGTCGAGCCAGGCTATTTCATATGCACAATGGGCTAGACTTTACAGATTGCCACATTGCCTCTACAGATTGAATTCCCACAATAACTTTAGCCCAGAAATGTAGTTGATAAAGAATGATTACAGTTATAGAATTATCGAGTCCATATACGA
This sequence comes from Protomyctophum parallelum, assembly GCF_964188405.1. Classification (NCBI taxonomy): domain Eukaryota; kingdom Metazoa; phylum Chordata; class Actinopteri; order Myctophiformes; family Myctophidae; genus Protomyctophum; species Protomyctophum parallelum. Next base: position 7,967,502 of record NC_139712.1, on the reverse strand, counting down.
CACCGCCATGTTGCTCAGCTCTGACCGGGGAGCGGAGCGCAGCCTCTAGACTAGAGCTGTTTAGAGACAGAGAGTGACGACAATGGACTGATCAGTGACTCATGCAGCCCCACGAATAAGCAGTGAACTAAAGCGCGCTGCCTCCGACAGAAATATTTAGGGGAACATGTTTTAACGTGACATGCAGACCCGGTTCAATGGGAAACACAAACACACATTGAATAACACACGCCGATATTGTTGTGTTTCTGTTGCGTGTGTGTTGTGGTGCCACTGCCACCGCACATTAAAATGCCACCAAAAAAATTGCCAAAGCCAACCGCAGGGCAGCAGAAAATATCAGCAACCCTATTTTCTAAACCTGCTGCCTCTACACTGTCACACTGTGTAATGAAAACAATGTAAAGTTGTATTAACCATTAAAACTGCCACAGTTATTTCACATAGCCAAAATATGAAATATGTAGAAGCCTATATCCATCATTGCCATAGGATTTTTTTTTTTTTTATCCTTGCTACCCATCCTTCCCACGAAAAAATAAATAAATAAAATAAAATAAATTCCTTGCTACCCATCCTTCCCACGAAAAAATAAAATAAAAAATAAAATAAAATAAATTCCCTACCTACTCAGCCCAAAAATGACAGCCAATCGGAAACCAAAGTTTTTTTTTAGGCCTAATGGAGCTTGTACATATAGGCTAATTATTTTTCGGGGAAATTGCAGATAGGAAAGGCTGTGCCCAGTGCGGCATGCCTGCTGGCTGCTGTGTCTTGTGTCAGCGGGCAGCGCAGGCAGTAGTGGATATGCGCTAAACGCATGCATGTTAATTAATTAATTGACTGAATCAGCATAGGGGCCTTTTGATTTGGTGAAGCGCCAGGGCCTTGAGAGGGGTTAATCCGTCACTGTTTGTCTGTGTGACACTGCTGTGCACATGCAAGTTAATTTTGAGCAGAGCGCTGTGGCTCTGAGTTTGAGAATAGACCCCATCGTCTAAGGGTGTGTGTGTGTGTGTGTGTGTGTGTGTGTGGGGGGTGGTATCTTAGCAACACTGAATGATCTGTCCCATTGATCGTGTGCTCGTATCATGAGCCAATGTCTGCAGCTCTGAGCTTCCCAGACCCAGGTTCACATCTCATCTACAGTCTACACATGCCGTAAAGTGAACTGACAGCCACAGGTCTGCTACCATATTAGCAGCGGTGAGTGCTCTTCTCTTCTCGTGAAGAAAGCAGGACAGAGTTGTCAAATAAATCCCGCCGTCATTCATACTGTATTTATTTTCCGACCCGACATTAAAATACGGAACAACGTGCGTCCCGTATCAGTTCATTACGGGGCTCGTGACAGGCTGCAGACACTTGAGAGTTGGGACTACTAGGGATAGCGCCACTGCTCCTTTACAAAATAAAGTTTATTTTGTATTACTGGGATTTGATCATTGATGCAAATTCTAAACATATAGATGCAGCTGCATAAGTTGTGTTGCTTAAAGGAATGCATAGTTGCGTTCTCAACTGCTGCACAGCAACAACAAAAATATAAAAATAATGAAAGGAAAAAAGTCGTTCGACATTCGTCGATTGGCCAAATATGAGTCGTTTGGCATCACTAGTGCCAATGTTTGGAGTGTGAAGATCCAGAATTCTTCACGACTTTTTAACAGCAAATCATGATCGCCACCTCTGTGTGGCGGATCAACTTGTTAAATGCCGCAGAAACGTAATGAAGAAATGTCATGCTTGTGATCATTGAAATGTACCGCCACTGGGTAGTCTCTATATATAATTTCTTCTAATAGAGCTTTTGTGCTCGCTTATCCTTAGCTTTAGTTTCCTAGTGGTTTTGCCCACATAGGCTAGACCACAAGGACAGCGCAGCATGTAAATGACGTGAGTGGAAGCACAAGTAATGACACGGTTAATGGGAAACACTTTGCTTGAATGCGGGTGGCCAAAATGATAATTCTGGGTGCCTGCCATGCAATGGCAGAAACACAGGTTTCCGCAACACATACTTAACTAGAAACAAAATTTCAAGAAATTTTACTGGGTGCCTGAAGCTCGCCAAGTCTGTGCAGCATTTGAGCCACGGACCACCATTTGATGACATTTAGCCTCTCAGAAGGGTCCATTTGGTTACATGTGAGCCAGGAGGTCTCCCCATTGACTTCCAATGGGGTATTTTGTCTTAGTTTATTGCGCATTACGTTGCCACCAACATTCTAATGCTAACATGCTAATACTAACATGCTAACATTTTAATGCTAACATGATAATGCTAACATGTTAATGCTAACATGATATCAAGCTAAAATGCTAACATGCTGCTAACATGCTAATGCTATCATGCTAACATGCTAATGCTATCATGCAAACATGCTAATGCTATCATGCTAACATGTTAATGATATCATGCTAACATTCTAATGCTAACATGCTAATGCTATCATGCTAATGCTATCATGCTAATATGCTAATGCTATCATGCTAATGCTAACATGCTAATGTTATCATGCTAACATGCTAATGCTAACATGCTAATGCTATCATGCTAACATGCTAATGTTAACATGCTAATGCTATCATGCTAACATGCTAATGCTAACATGCTAATGCTAACATGCTAATGCTATCATGCTAACATGCTAATGCTAACATGCTAATATGCTAACATGCTAATGCTAACATGCTAACATGCTAATGCTAACATGCTAATGCTATCATGCTAACATGCTAATGTTAACATGCTAATGCTATCATGCTAACATGCTAATGCTAACATGCTAATGCTAACATGCTAATGCTAACATGCTAATGCTAACATGCTAATGCTATCATGCTAACATGCTAATGCTAACATGCTAATATGCTAACATGCTAATGCTAACATGCTAACATTCTAATGCTAACATGCTAATACTAACATGCTAACATTTTAATGCTAACATGATAATGCTAACATGATAATGCTAGCATGATATCAAGCTAAAATGCTAACATGCTGCTAACATGCTAATGCTATCATGCTAATGCTATCATGCTAACATGTTAATGATATCATGCTAACATTCTAATGCTATCATGCTAATATGCTAATGTTATCATGCTAATGCTAACATGCTAATGCTATCATGCTAACATGCTAATGCTAACATGCTAATGCTAACATGCTAACATGCTAATGCTAACATGCTAACATGCTAATGCTATCATGCTAACATGCTAATGCTAACATGCTAATGCTAACATGCTAATGCTATCATGCTAACATGCTAATGCTAACATGCTAATATGCTAACATGCTAATGCTAACATGCTAACATTCTAATGCTAACATGCTAATACTAACATGCTAACATTTTAATGCTAACATGATAATGCTAACATGATAATGCTAACATGATATCAAGCTAAAATGCTAACATGCTGCTAACATGCTAATGCTATCATGCTAATGCTATCATGCTAACATGTTAATGATATCATGCTAACATTCTAATGCTATCATGCTAATATGCTAATGTTATCATGCTAATGCTAACATGCTAATGCTATCATGCTAACATGCTAATGCTAACATGCTAATGCTAACATGCTAACATGCTAATGCTAACATGCTAACATGCTAATGCTATCATGCTAACATGCTAATGTTAACATGCTAATGCTATCATGCTAACATGCTAATGCTAACATGCTAATGCTATCATGCTAATGCTATCATGCTAATATGCTAATGCTATCATGCTAATGCTAACATGCTAATGCTATCATGCTAACATGCTAATGCTAACATGCTAATGCTATCATGCTAACATGCTAATGCTAACATGCTAATGCTAACATGCTAATATGCTAACATGCTAATGCTAACATGTTAATGCTATCATGCTAACATGCTAATGCTAACATGCTAATATGCTAACATGCTAATGCTAACATGCTAATGCTAACATGCTAATGCTATCATGCTAATGCTAACATGATAATGCTTGCATGCTAACATGTTGATGCTAACATGCTTGCTAATGCTATCATGCTAATGCTAACATGATAATGCTTGCATGCTAACATGTTGATGCTAACATGCTAACATGATAATGCTTGCATGCTAACATGTTGATGCTAACATGCTAATGCTAACATGCTAATGCTCGCATACTAACAAGCTAATGCTAACATGATAATGTTAACATGCTAGCATGATAACATGCTGATGCTAACAAGCTAACATGCTAAGATGTCTGAGCTGTAAGGGTCCATTTGGTTTAGCTCAAGGGGTTATAGCGAGCCGCCACGCGTCTGAAACGGTTGAGAAATGACAGAGTTACGTGTTTCCCCGATATTCTCCATTGACTTTCAATATGTGTGTGTGTGTGTGCGTGCATGTGTGTTCGTGTGTGTGCGTGTGTGAGAGGTGGTCAACTTGGTCTAAGTGCATGGAGCAAGTTTCAAGACTGTAGCATGTTGCAAACAAAAGTTATAGCTGTGTAAAGGCCGGCCAATAGGAATACAGAGGGGCGGGGCTTAAGCAATTAAGCCATTACAGCTTGTTCCTATTGATGGTCTACGTCCATGTACCAAAGTTTGAGGCTGTAGCATGTTGTAAACATTAGTTGGAGCTGTGTAAAGGCCAGCCAATAGGAAGACAGGGTTTGTGTGTTTGTGTGTGTGTGTGTGTGTGTGCGTGCGTGCGCATGTGTGTGTGTGTGTGTGTGTGTGTGTGTGTGTGTGTGCGCTCAGGGGCGCGGCCCGGTTCCGGCGAGCCGCCCTGCTTCTGAAACGGTCGAGAAATGACAGAGTTACGTGTTTCCCCGATTTTCTCCATTGACTTTCAATGTGTGTGTGTGCGTGCACATGCGTGCATGTGCGTTCGTGTGTGCGCGTGTTTGAGAGGTGGTCAACTTGACCTTGAATCATTAACAAAGTATCAATTTCACCTGGGCTAGGGCTAGTCTATGCGAATGCAAACACTATTGAAAGTTAAAACCACACTGATTCAGTGAGAGAACGTATGTCCGAACAAATTGCTCTATCGCAAAAAGTAAACGTCAAATGCGATTTTTGTTTTCGCCGTGAGTGACCCGAGACATTGAGGTACGCCGTGTGCGATCGTGGTATTGGTACGATAAAAAACGTGGTTATGAGAGCGAGTTAAGAAATTGTGTTTGTGATGAAAAAACTGCTGACTCATTCATGCATTTCACATGGAGTTGTATGACACATTATGATGGTACACCTGTCGCTTTCAGGGCTGTAGTTCATGTACCGTATGAATTTGGGCTGTGGTTGTGACATTGGGTGAAAGAGGACGAGTGTGGCTACAAAATGACCGAAACCCATGCGTGTAAAGTTAATATTTTGGCCGTGAGGACGATTTGTTCGGAGAATTTCGCTACAGTCTTCAGATTGGCTTCTCCCTCTGACCCACTCTCTCTCTGGCCGTGCGACACTGAGAGTCGAGATTTTTGCTCAGACCACACACACTTTGGACTGCGATAGCGGGCAAACCGTGCAACGTATTCGAATTCCGTCTGAACCACAACAAAGTCGATGGCCTCGTGTGCTGTTTGAGGTTTAACTCGTGTTTCTACGTAACATTATGCCAGAGCAATGTGGCTCCAAAGTAACGTGTCGTTTTCTGTTTTTACCCGCGTTTCCCCATTGACTTTGCATGGGGCATTTTTCGCGTCGTTTATTGCGAATTACGTCGGCACGGTAACCCGAAACGGAAAGAAAAGCACAAGCACACCATTCCCGGCCGAGCCGCACGTTTCGATGTATATATTGTGGGGCTTTGGTAAACCGTGCGGCCGGCCATAGAGGTCAAAGTTTCGGAACATATATTACGATAATTATTCTGGGTGCCTGCCATGCAATGGCAGAAACACAGGTTGAAATCCGCAACCAATACTTAATCGCATAAATAATCAAGACGCGAAACTTTGACGTCTACGGCCGGCCGCACGGTTTACCAAAGCCCCACAATATATACATCGAAACGTGCGGCTCGGCCGGGAATGGTGTGCTTGTGCTTTTCTTTCCGTTTCGGGTTACCGTGCCAACGTAATTCGCAATAAACGACGCGAAAAATGCCCCATGCAAAGTCAATGGGGAAACGCGGGTAAAAACAGAAAACGACACGTTACTTTGGAGCCACATTGCTCTGGCATAATGTTACGTAGAAACACGATTTAAACCTCAAACAGCACACAAGGCCATCGACTTTGTTGTGGTTCAGACGGAATTCTAATACGTTGCACGGTTTGCCCGCTACCGCAGTTCAAAGTGTGTGTGGTCTGAGCAAAAATCTCGATTTAGAGTGTCGCACGGCCAGAGAGAGAGCGGGTCAGAGGGACAAGACATTGTGAAGACTGTAGCGAAATTCTCCGAACAAATCGTCATCACGGCCAAAATATTAACTTTACACGCATGGGTTTCGGTAATTTTGTAGCCACACTCGTCCTCTTTCACCCAATGTCACAACCACTGCCCAGATTCATACGGAACGTGAACTACAGCCCTGAAAGCGACAGGTGTACCATCATAATGTGTCATACAACTCCATATTAAATGTATGAATGAGTCAGCAATTTTTTCATCACAAACAGAATTTCTTAACTCGCTCTCATAACCACGTTCTTTATCGTACCAACACCATGATCGCACACGGCGTACCTCAATGTCTCGGGTCACTCACGGCGAAAACAAAAATCGCATTTGACATTTACTTTTTGCGATAGAGCAATTTGTTCGGACATACGTTCTCTCACTGAGTCAGTGTGGTTTTAACTTTCAATAGTGTTTGCATTCGCATAGACTAGCCCTAGCCCAGGTGAAATTGATACTTTGTTAATGATTCAAGGTCAAGTTGACCACCTCTCAAACACGCGCACACACGAACGCACATGCACGCACATGCACACATGTGCACGCACACACACACATTGAAAGTCAATGGAGAAAATCGGGGAAACACGTAACTCTGTCATTTCTCGACCGTTTCAGAAGCAAGGCGGCTCGCCGGAACCGGGCCGCCCCCCTGAACGAAACCAAATGGACCCTTACAGCTCAGACATCTTAGCATTAGCATGTTAGCATATTCGCATTAGCATGTTAGCATGTTAACATGTTAGCATTAGCATGTTAGCATGTTAGCATGTTAGCATTAGCATGTTAGCATGATAGCATTAGCATGTTAGCATTAGCATGTTAGCATGACATCATTAGCATGTTAGCATTAGCATGTTAGCATGATAGCATTAGCATGTTAGCGTTAGCATGATATCATGTTAGCATTAGCATGTTAGCATGTTAGCATTAGCATGTTAGCATGATAGCATTAGCATGTTAGCATTAGCATGTTAGCATGATAGCATTAGCATGTTAGCATGATAGCATTAGCATGTTAGCATTAGCATGTTAACATTAGCATGTTAGCATGATAGCATTAGCATGTTAGCGTTAGCATGATATCATGTTAGCATTAGCATGTTAGCATTAGCATGTTAGCATTAGCATGTTAGCATGATAGCATTAGCATGTTAGCATTAGCATGATAGCATTAGCATGTTAGCATTAGCATGTTAGCATTAGCATGTTAGCATGTTAGCATTAGAATGTTGGTGGCAACGTAATGCGCAATAAATAAATTGAAAGTCAATGGGGAGACCTGGCTCACATGTAACCATATGGACCCTTCTGAGAGGCTAAATGTCATCAAATGGTGGTCCGTGGCTCAAATGCTGCACAGTCTTGGCGAGCTTCAGGCACCCAGTAAAATTTCTTGAAATTTTGTTTCTAGTTAAGTATGTGTTGCGGATTTCAACCTGTGTTTCTGCCATTGCATGGCAGGCACCCAGAACTAGAAACAAAATTTCAAGAAATTTTACTGGGTGCCTGAAGCTCACCAAGTCTGTGCAGCATTTGAGCCACGGACCACCATTTGATGACATTTAGCCTCTCAGAAGGGTCCATTTGGTTACATGTGAGCCAGGTCTCCCCATTGACTTTCAATGAGGTATTTTGTCTTAGTTCATTGCGCATTACGTTGCCACCAACATTCTAATGCTAACATGTTAACATGCTAGCATGCTAACATTTTAATGCTAACATGCTAATGCTAACATGATATCATGCAAAAATGCTAACATGCTGCTAACATGCTGATGCTAACATGCTAATGCTATCATGCTAATGCTATCATGCAAACATGCTAATGCTATCATGCTAACATTATAATGCTAACATGCTAATGCTATCATGCTAGCATGCTAACATGCTAATGCTAACATGCTAATGCTAACATGCTAACATGCTAATGCTATCATGCTAACATGCTAATGCTATCATGCAAACATGCTAATGCTAACATGCTAATGCTATCATGCTAACATGCTAATGCTATCATGCTAATGCTATCATGCTAACAAGCTAACATGCTAATGCTAACATGCTAATGCTATCATGCTAACATGCTAATGCTAACATGCTAATGCTAACATGCTAATGCTATCATGCTAACATTATAATGTTAACATGCTAATGCTAACATGCTAATGCTAACATGCTAATGCTAACATGCTAACATGCTAATGCTAACATGCTAATAATAACATGCTAATGCTAACATGCTAACATGCTAACATGCTAATGCTATCATGCTAACATGCTAATGCTAAGATGTCTGAGCTGTAAGGGTCCATTTGGTTTCGTTCAGGGGGGCGGCCCGGTTCCGGTGAGCCGCCCTGCTTCTGAAACGGTCGAGAAATGACAGAGTTACGTGTTTCCCCGATTTTCTCCATTGACTTTCAATGTGTGTGTGTGCGTGCACATGTGTGCATGTGCGTTCGTGTGTGCGCGTGTTTGAGAGGTGGTCAACTTGACCTTGAATCATTAACAGAGTATCAATTTCACCTGGGCTAGGGCTAGTCTCGATTTTTGTTATCGCCGTGAGTGACCCGAGACATTGATGTACGCCGTGTGCGATCGTGGTATTGGTACGATAGAAAACGTGGTTATGAGAGCGAGTTAAGAAATTGTGTTTGTGATGAAAAAATTGCTGACTCATTCTGGCATTTAACATGGAGTTGTATGACACATTATAATAATAATAATAAACTTTATTTGTATAGCACTTTTCATACATAAATGCAGCTCAAAGTGCTTCACAGGGCAGGACACAAAAATAAAATACAATAAAACACAAGTAGTTAAAATGATAGAACAATAGCAGAGAACAAAACCGAATATAAGAACATAAAAAAAATAAAAAAAATAAAATAAAAAAATAAAACTCAACTAAAAGCAAGGGTGAAGAGGTGAGTCTTGAGTTGAGATTTAAAAATGTCTACAGAGGGTGCGTGTCTGAGCTCGAATGGAAGTTTATTTCAGGCTGTTGGGCCATAGAAGCAAAGAGCTGCCTCACTGTACTTTCTTGTGCACATTCTTTTAGGCACTTCAAGTAGGCCAGCGTTGGAGGACCTGAGGGGGCGGCTAGGGACATATCTAGGTAGGCAGTCACGGAGGTACGGAGGTGCGAGACCATTGAGAGCTTTATAGACAAGTAACAGAATTTTAAAGTCAATCCTGAAAACAACCGGAAGCCAGTGCAGTGATGCCAAAACTGGAGTAATATGTTCTCTCATCTTAGTTCTAGTTAAAACTCTAGCTGCTGCATTTTGGACAAGTTGTAGTCTGTCAGTCGTTTTCTTAGGGAGTCCTGAAAAGAGTGCATTGCAGTAGTCAAGCCGAGAAAAAACAAAGGCGTGGATTAGCGTTTTTGCATCGTCCAAGGACAAATAGGATCTGATCCGTGCAATATTTCTAAGGTGAAAAAAAGCAATCTTGGTAACATGATTAATGTGTGAATTAAAATTCAATTCAGAATCAATAATAACCCCCAGGTTCTTTACTGTACTGTTACTTTCTACAGTCAGGTTGCCAAGTCTGCTAATTATTGATTATTTTTGCTCGCTAGAACCGATTATGAGAACTTCTGTCTTATCCTCATTTAGTTTGAGAAAGTTCTCACTCATCCAACATTTGATGCTAGACAGACAGGTCAACAGCGGGTCTAAAGCACAGGGATCGTCTGGGGCCACAGAAAGATATAGTTGGGTATCATCAGCATAGAAATGAAAATTGACTCCGTGATTGGTAATTGCGAACGCAGTGAGCCACTTACTATTATGACAGCAAGGGCTGAATGTCTGTGTGTCCCGCTGTTACACCACCCGCCCGCCACCAGAGGGCGCAGCTGTAGCACACACACACACACACACACACACACAGGGTGCAGCTGTAGCACACACACACACACACACACACACACACACACACACAACCACACACACACGAGCTGCGTTCGCTTCCCGCGTTTGCGCGTCTTACTTGTGAGTTCACCCAATGGCAGAATGTACAAGGAGAACAGCAGAGGACCAAGAATCGAGCCTTGTGGGACACCAGAACTGATGTCGTGTTTGTCTGAGTCAAACTCGGCTAGATTGACAAAGTAACTTCTGTTTGACAGGTATGAGGAGAACCAGGACAGGGCCGTACCAGACAGGCCTATCCAGTGCTCCAGACGCTGTATTAAAATTGAATGATCAATCGTGTCAAATGCAGCCGTTAAATCTAGAAGTAGGAGAACGGATACATGTTTCTTGTCAGCAGACACCCTAAGATCATTCATTACTTTTACAAGGGCAGTTTCTGTGCTATGACTTGTAGACTCTGTAGAAATACATCCAATTGATGAGAGATGCATTTCTCCAAAACCTTGCCCAGAAAGGGCAGATTCGAAATGGGTCGATAGTTACCCAAAACGGAGGGATCCAGATTATGTTTCTTTAGTAGGGGCCTAACTACGGCCGTCTTCAGTGAGTCTGGGAAGACGCCTGTCTGTAGAGAGCTGTTTACAATTTTTAGGATATCTCCAATCACACTGTCTAAGACCTCTTTGAGAAAGGTGGTGGGAATTGTATCCAATGAACAGGAGGAAGATGTCATCTGTGATATGGTTTTGCGGAGTTCGTCTTCATCAATTGCGCAAAACGATAATAGGCTCCCCCTGGAGAGATCTACCCTGGGACCGTTAGCTGCTGTTTGAAGGTTTGCACTAGCAACAGCACCATTCAAAATATCAGCTCTAATGTTAAAGATTTTGTTATCAAAAAAGCATGCAAACTCATTACACTTAGCTTTAGAGGCCGGGAATGACTGCTTATAGGACTGGGGGGGGTTTAAAAGTCGATCAATGGTAGAGAATAGGACTCTGGCATTTGTCTTGTTCTCGTTAATAATGCCAGAGAAATATGCCTGCCTTGCTAGACGCAGGGCTTTGTTATAGGCGACTGTTGACTTTTTAAGAATCTCTAGGTGGGTGGAGAGTTTATTTTTTCTCCAAGCTCGCTCAGCTCTACGACATTCTTGCTTCAGTGAGCGTGTATGCTCATTTAACCAGGGCGTCACTCTGGTGTTATGTTTCTTTTTTGTTTTCAAAGGAGCCACTATATCAAGAGCTGACTCTAGTTTAAGATTAAAATTTTGAACCATATCATTTACTGGGGGAGTATCGGGCAGGGGGGGGGGGGCCCAGATGACGAGGGAACTCGTCAGCTGCAGAAGAGCTAAAAAACCGCTTTGTTATGGTATATTCAGTGATGTTTTCCTCTAGATCAGAGACAGTCATATTAAAGCACAGCAAATAGTGGTCTGATAGATCAGGCCTTTCAATAGTCCTTTCCACAGTGATGTTCATCCCTCTGGAAATCACCAGGTCCAGAGTGTGCCCATGTTTATGTGTAGGCCCAACAACATGTTGGATAAACTCAAAGGAGTGCAATAACTCTAAGAAACCCATAGCCACAGCATCTGTAGCATCATCCAGGTGCAGATTAAGATCACCTGAGATAAGAGTTCTGTCATAGTTCGTGGAGCAGATAGATAAAAGTTCTGATATTTCTGTTAGAAATATTGCTTTACTGCATTTTGGCGGGCGATAAATGCTAATCATTGGCATAGAGGATTTACCAAGTAATATAGTGGCCTGGTATTCAAAGGATGTAAAGCTGCCAAGGGTCAGAGCCTTGAATTTTAATGTGTCTGAAAAGAATCATTGCCAGTCCACCTCCTTTCTTAGCCTCGCGAACAGAGTGAATGAAACTGTAGTTTGTGGGACAGGCTGGCGCTAGGAGAAAAGCTCCATCCGAGCCAAGCCATGTCTCTGTTAGGAAGATTATATCTAGCTTCTCTTTACAGATTATATCATTTACAGAGGAGGACTTATTTGTTAGTGATCTGATGTTAAACAAGGCAAGGTTAAGCTTGTTATCACATTTAGTGGGAGGAGTCTTGGGTCTACAGGGAATATGAATGAGATTTGATGGGGTGACTGTGCGAGGGATGAAATTAACTGAAGGTAGTCTTGTCCTAGTGAGGACAGGGATGGATAGCGGACAGGAGATGGAAATGGAATCAGCATGACCCAGGGGGAGATGCTCGTGGTTATTGTCGTGTGAGGCTAAGGTGGGATCATGCTGTGGAGCATGTCAGTTGCAGCTGAAAGCGATGAACTGGATATAATGAGTGCTTAATAACTTGGTGCCTTTGGGGTTGGGGTGAAGGCCATCTTGTTTATATAAATTATTGCGTGTCCAGAAACTATCAAAGTTGTTGATGAAACCAATTCCTGTGGCGTGACAAAAGGATTTTTGCCATTCATGCAGGCTCCATAGTCTGCTGAAATGTTCAGGGCTTTTAGAGGGGGCCGGAATTGGGCCGGAAAAAATACAAGTTTTACCTAAGTTCTGTATGGTAGTGGCAAGTACTTCTATGTCTTCCCTGAGTTTGGCAGAGAGCCTGCTCAAAACATAATTTGAGCCAACATGTAGAATTATTGTATGTGCTGTGGGGTGGAGGTTTACAATTGCAGGGGCCAAATTAATTAGATTCGACACTTTACCACCAGGGAGGCAATAATTAATGGCGCCAGGAATCACAACAGATCTAATCAAACTATCACCAATAATGATAAGCTCCGGAGAGCTATCTTTGCAGCCTGCGTTGTCGATAGACAGTTTGGACCAAAGGGGAATATTTTTTAGATTTACTACCGAGGCGGTACAAGTGGTGGAATCAGACACTGTGGGTGGGATTTCTGCAGTAATGTCAATTTCAATGCTGTCAATAGTGGAGTATGCTAATGCATCGGTGACGACATGGTTCTCCAAAATTGAGTCTTTGGGGGAACCCCCATTAACATTGCATTTCCTTGGCGCTGGTGACGTCACAATTGGTCACAGCTGTGTCCGGCAAGATACTATTGGGCGGTGGGGGTGGGGGAGAGAGCGGGGGGCTAGTGGTGGGCTGCTCGGGCAGTTGGATGGCAGGAGGTGAAGGCGTTCGTCTCCGCAAGCGTTTGCTGTGGATATTAACCGGGGTTGAGGGGCAGGAGCGCTTGTTGGACTTAGCGACGGGACGTTGTAGAGGGTTAGTTGGTGGGCAAGAAACCACCGACGCCTCAGCGCCAACCACACACTCCAGCGGAGTGGGGGATTGCAATCCATTAGCCACCGCTAGTACGGAGCTAGCCGCGGAATCCTGGGCAGCCAGTGGGCTGAAAAAGTTCGCCAGTAGGGTACAGTTTGATGAGCGATCAGGAGAGAACCAGGGGAGAGAATGCTTTCTCCCGTTTCTGACAACTTCCACCCAAGAGGGACCCGGGATGGGACTCGAGCAGTGGGGTCTATTTGGATCCAGCTGCTCCAGTCTGGATTGTACCATCGACTTCCTCCGGAGGACATCATTTAGGAGACCCTCGATGGTACGGAGCTCGGACCTTAGGGCTGCCATTTCGGGAACATCTGGGGTGAGTGGTGCCATCTGAGGAAAGAGAAATGTATCTGCCAGTACACAGTACAATAGACGGAAGTAGGTGGTGTTGATAGCACAGTGCTAGGCAGTTAGCCAACAGCAAGGAGCGGCTACTTACACACACAGACTCCAAATGGAGTCCAGTGCGTTGATCGGGTGAAATATAGTTGTTTAGAGATGAGACGAGCTGAGATCCAGTGGTACTTACACACGAGGGTCCCAGAAGGGACCCACTGCGTTGAGAAGGTGTTGTTGTTGTTGTACCGGCGTCGCAGGATGGCAGGCGATCGCCGTCGTTGTTGGTACTAGTCTTTGACCACAGTGAATTATGGCCATCAAACCATGAAGCACTATCAGTGATGTTTAAGAACATGCATAAAATAAAATAAAACAGCAGGCTAAAGTGTCACATAGACAGAGCTTCTGAACGCCGTGGTGCAGCGACACAGCGTTGACGCATGCGTGATGATGGTACACCTGTCGCTTTCAGGGCTGTAGTTCACGTACCGTATGAATCTGGGCTGTGGTTGTGACATTGGGTGAAAGAGGACGAGTGTGGCTACAAAATTACCGAAACCCATGCGTGTAAAGTTAATATTTTGGCCGTGAGGACGATTTGTTCTGAGAATTTCGCTACAGTCTTCACAATGTCTTGTCCCTCTGACCCGCTCTCTCTCTGGCCGTGCGACACTCTAAATCGAGGTTTTTGCTCAGACCAAACACACTTTGAACTGCGATAGCGGGCAAACCGTGCAACGTATTCGAACTCCGTCTGAACCACGACAAAGTCGATGGCCTCGTGTGCTGTTTGAGGTTTAAATCGTGTTTCTACGTAACAGTATGCCAGAGCAATGTGGCTCCAAAGTAACGTGTCGTTTTCTGTTTTTACCCGCGTTTCCCCATTGACTTTGCATGGGGCATTTTTCACGTCGTTTATTGCGAATTACGTCGGCACGGTAACCCGAAACGGAAAGAAAACCACAAGCACACCATTCCCGGCCGAGCCGCACGTTTCGATGTATATATTGTGGGGCTTTGGTAAATCGTGCGGCCGGCCATAGACGTCAAAGTTTCGTGTCTTGAGGATTATTACGATTAAGTATTGGTTGCGGATTTCAACCTGTGTTTCTGCCATTGCATGGCAGGCACACAGAATAATCCTTAAAACACGAAACTTTGACGTCTACGGCCGGCCGCACGGTTTACCAAAGCCCCACAATATATACACCGGCTCGGCCGGGAATGGTGTGCTTGTGCTTTTTTTTCCGTTTCGGGTTACCATGCCGACGTAATTCGCAATAAACAACGCGAAAAATGCCCCATGCAAAGTCAATGGGGAAACGCGGGTAAAAACAGAAAACGACACGTTACTTTGGAGCCACATTGCTCTGGCATACTGTTATGAAACACGATTTAAACCTCAAACAGCACACGAGGCCATCGACTTTGTTGTGGTTCAGACAGAATTTGAATACGTTGCACGGTTTGCCCGCTGTCGCAGTTCAAAGTGTGTGTGGTCTGAGCAAAAATCTCGACTCAGAGTCGCACGGCCAGAGAGAGAGCGGGTCAGAGGGAGAAGCCAATGTGGAGACTGTAGCGAAATTCTCAGAACAAATCGTCCTCACGGCCAAAATATTAACTTTACACGCATGGGTTTCGGTAATTTTGTAGCCACACTCGTCCTCTTTCACCCAATGTCACAACCACAGCCCAGATTCATACGGTACGTGAACTACAGCCCTGAAAGCGACAGGTGTACCATCATAATGTGTCATACAACTCCATGTTAAATGCCAGAATGAGTCAGCAATTTTTTCATCACAAACACAATTTCTTAACTCGCTCTCATAACCACGTTTTTTATCGTACCAATACCATGATCGCACACGGCGTACCTCAATGTCTCGGGTCACTCACGGCGAAAACAAAAATCGCATTTGACGTTTACTTTTTGCGATAGAGCAATTTGTTCGGACATACGTTCTCTCACTGAGTCAGTGTGGTTTTAACTTTCAATAGTGTTTGCATTCGCATAGACTAGCCCTAGCCCAGGTGAAATTGATACTTTGTTAATGATTCAAGGTCAAGTTGACCACCTCTCAAACACGCGCACACACAAACGCACATGCACGCACATGCACACATGTGCACGCACACACACACATTGAAAGTCAATGGAGAAAATCGGGGAAACACGTTACTGTCATTTCTCAACCGTTTCAGAAGCAGGGCGGCTCGCCGGAACCGGGCCGCCCCCCTGAACGAAACCAAATGGACCCTTACAGCTCAGACATCTTAGCAGCATTAACATGTTAGCATTAGCATGTTAGCATTAATAATAATAATAATAAAACTTTATTTGTATAGCACCTTTCATGACATCAAATGCAGCTCAAAGTGCTTTACAGAACAATGGAGAATAAAAGAAAAGCAAGGCAACGACATGAAAAAACAAGCAGTAATGCAATACAGTGAGGACATGAATAACAAAAAATATAAGATCACTTAAAAGCAATGTTGTAGAAGTGGGTCTTGAGCTGAGCTTTAAAAATGTCTACAGAGGCTGCCTGACGAAGGTACAGAGGGAGCTTGTTCCATGCCGATGGCCCGTAGAAGCAAAAAGCTGCTTCCCCGTATTTTTTAGTTGCCATTTTTTTAGGCAAAGCGAGCAGGCCAGCAGTGGAAGACCTTAGTGGGCGGTTTGGGACATATTTAGGCAGGCAGTCATGTAGGTAGGAAGGTGCGAGACCATTGAGGGCTTTATAGACAAGTAAAATAATTTTAAAATCAATCCTAAAAACAACCGGAAGCCAGTGCAGTGATGCCAAAACTGGAGTAATATGTTCTCTCATCTTAGTTCTAGTTAAAACTCTGGCTGCTGCATTTTGGACAAGTTGTAATCTGTCAGTTGTTTTCTTAGGCAGTCCTGAAAAAAGTGCATTGCAGTAATCAAGCCGAGAAAAAACAAAGGCGTGGATTAGCGTTTTTGCATCGTCCAAGGACACATAGGCTCTGATTCGTGCAATATTTCTAAGGTGAAAAAAGGCAATCTTGGTAACATGATTAATGTGTGAATTAAAATTCAATTCGGAATCAATAATAACCCCCAGGTTCTTTACTGTACTGTTACTGTCTACAGTCAGGTTGCCAAGTCTGCTTAATATTGATTATTTCTGCTCACTAGAACCGATTATGAGAACTTCTGTCTTGTCCTCATTTAGCTTGAGAAAGTTCTCACTCATCCAACATTTGATGCTAGACAGACAGGTAAGCAGCGGGTCTAAAGCACAGGGATCATCTGGAGCCACAGATAGATATAATTGGGTAACATCAGCATATAAATGAAAATTGACTCCGTGATTGGCAATGAGTTCGCCCAATGGCAGTATGTACAAGGAGAAAAGCAGAGGGCCAAGAATCGAGCCCTGTGGAATACCAGAACTGATGTCGTGTTTGTCTGAGTCAAACTCGGCTAGATTGACAAAGTAATTTATGTTTGATAGGTAGGAGGAAAACCAGGACAGGGCCGTACCAGACAGGCCTATCCAGTGCTCCAGACGCTGTATTAAAATTGAGTGATCAATCGTGTCAAATGCAGCCGTTAAATCTAGAAGTAAGAGAACGGATACATGTTTCTTGTCAGCAGACACCCTAAGATCATTCATTACTTTTACAAGTGCTGTTTCTGTGCTGTGACCTTTCCTAAAGCCAGATTGGAATTTGTTTGTTAGCATGTTAGCATGTTAGCATTAGCATGTTAGCATGTTAGCATTAGCATGTTAGCATAATAGCATTAGCATGTTAGCATTAGCATGTTAGCATGATAGCATTAGCATGTTAGCATTAGCATGTTAGCATGTTAGCATTAGCATGTTAGCATGATAGCATTAGCATGTTAGCATGATAGCATTAGCATGTTAGCATTAGCATGTTAGCATGTTAGCATTAGAATGTTAGCATGATAGCATTAGCATGTTAGCATGATAGCATTAGCATGTTAGCATGTTTGCATGTTAGCATTAGCATGTTAGCATGATAGCATTAGCATGTTAGCATTAGCATGTTAGCAGCATGTTAGCATTTTAGCATGATATCATGTTAGCATTAGCATGTTAGCATTAAAATGTTAGCATGCTAGCATGTTAGCATGTTAGTATTAGCATGTTAGCATCTTAGCATTAGAATGTTGGTGGCAACGTAATGCGCAATGAACTAAGACAAAATACCTCATTGGAAGTCAATGGGGAGACCTGGCTCACATGTAACCAAATGGACCCTTCTGAGAGGCTAAATGTCATCAAATGTGGTCCGTGGCTCAAATGCTGCACAGACTTGGCGAGCTTCAGGCACCCAGAAACTGGGCACAAACTGCCACAGCGGTAATTGCCGTTGGGTAGCGGGGCTAGCAGTGTCTGGCTGGCCGGTAGAGGCTCATGCCTTTGGTCTGCATGAACAAGCATTATCTTTTATATTGCGCCCTCGCTTGTTTACTAACAGGGGTTTGTGTTTGAAAATAGGCGCTAGAGCAGGGTCGGACGTTAGGACATGCCAGTGTTTATTAAAAAACGGTTTTATGACGCCCGAGTGGGGAGAGAATGTGGTAATGGAGGTGTCCGAAAACTTTTTTTCTTTTCTCTCGCTATTAAAAACCGGTTTTATGACGCCCGAGTGGGGAGAGAATGTGGTAATGGAGGTGTCCGAAAACTTTTTTTATTTTCTCTCGCTCTTTTTGAGGAGGTCTGCCCGAGATTGTTTCAATGCCGTGTCATAGGCTTTTTGGATCCACTCAGCCGGGTAGCCTCTTTGTAGGAACCTAGGAACCTAGTCATATCATCCGCTTTTTTAATAAAATCTTCAGTTGAGGAAGATACTCTGATTTCAGATTTTTATTGAAGGGACAGCCCCTTGAGATGCAGCATCTCATTTTCAAGAGGGACCCATAAAAAACAAAATACAGAAAAGCATACTGTACACAAATACACAGAATATGCAGTACACAGATACAAACAGATATACAAATACATACATATATACACAAATAGCTTGCTCACCATCTTCCACCTACACCACCAACCACCACATAATACACAGTGGAGATAAGGTCACAGTGCAGATGAGACGGTGAAATTGGCTTTTAGGAAGCCAATTTCCTAGGATGGAGTAGGAGTAGGATGGAAACTGTTAAAAGGGTGTTCTTGTCAGTTTCTTTCCTATACAGGGTGGTAATAAGTGTGGTGTTGTCTTTGATGACCCACATGTCAAGAAATGAAACTTTTTCCGAGCTGTATTCACAAGCTAAGGATAAGCGAGCACACAAGCTCTATTAGAAGAAATGATAGAGACTACCCAGTGGCGGTACATTTCAACGATCACAAGCATGACATTTCTTCTTTACGTTTCTGCTGCATTGAACAAGTTGATCCGCCACACAGAGGTGGCGATCATGATTTGCTGTTAAAAAGACGTCAAGCATTTTGGATCTTCACACTCCAAACATTGGCACCTAGAGGCCTTAATGATGAACTTTTATTAAATGTCATGCTGTGATCTTTTTTTTTTATCCTTCAGTTTGCTCCATATAGTTTTTAACTTATTGTATTGTTGATGATTTGATTTTGTACCTGGTTTTAACCTCTTGTAAACTGTTCCCTTTTCTCTTTCACAGGGACAGTTATTTAACACTAGGAAGTCTGAGCAGCCGTTCTGACCGAATTTGAGATTTCAATGTTTATTTTCTCAGCCCATGGAGTCCAGAGAAAGTTCCCCTTGCATGACTTTGTCTAAATATTCGATTGAAATCATCTCTGTTTTTTTCCCCATTTGAAACGTTTTGTAAATATGATTTTAGGCATATATCTCTTACTCAGTCTGACTATATCGGCCCATTCGACCGCTCTCCCCCTTTATCCCTCCACCCCCGCACCACTCGTTCACACCTCTGGAGCTGGAGACGTCATTGTTGCCTACACGCACTCACTTTTATTTTTTATTTTCTTCCCTCTCTTATGAATACATTATTATACACCCAATGAAAATGTACACTTCACGGATTATATATTTGGAATTAGGACAATCGGTAGAAAATTGGCCGAGAATAGCACAATAGCACATTAATTGTTGCCTAAATGTATACGCACTTTTCTGAAAATGGTTAATCTGCAAGCTGCCCCATTTCCTTTTCAACTTGATATGTTTCGTAGAGAGGGCATACACAAGCCAGAATTCCGTGGTTTACATGAGCAAAAAATAAGCGAGTTATGTAAAGAGGGGTGGAGGGAAAAAGGCGATTATTTGGCACAATCAATCAAATATATATTAATTACATCGCGTAGCCTATAATGTTTCCCCCTCTATATAATAGAGGGGGACAATATATAACTCTAATGTCGTATTTCGTCATGTATGTGAACTATATGCTGCTTGTAATACTGTTGGTCAAAGTAACTAGTAGTTGGACAGGCTAAATATAATAGTAGGCTATAAGCCCGTTTTCAGCTAAATGCTTTTTGTTCTCTTTTCTCCAGGCTCATATACCTGCATCGAGATGAGCTAGCTCTGCGACAGCCGTGCTGTTTTCAATTAAATTACTTGCAGTATAATATTAATAAATACTACATCCTATATATATTGTTTGTCTGTCTAATCATTCAAATGTTTTTCTGCATGCATATTGCATAGTTTATGTAAGCCTGAATTAAAGTCTGATTACGGAGGCTTTTTCCCCGTCTCACAAACAACGAAGCCTATAAATATTGTCTGAGAAGTTGAGAATTGGTGTCATGCACATATATATGCACCACACATTCCTGCTGTTGTCACCACGCGGTAAATAATGAATACTTTGTGTTAATTCAACCATGTTTATTTTTTCTTATTGTTCACAATATCAGAAAGCATGAAAGAAAGCAAATATAAAGCGGAATAAAATCAGGGAAAACACAAATCCTACGCATTAGTTTCTGTTGCTATACTTAGAGACACTTGACACATGTCATTGTAAATGTTCCCGTACATGTACCACATTGGCCATGTATTGCGTAAATCCACATCTTGCCTTGGATGGGAAGAGTTGCTCATCGACCGTGATGTTTCCTCCAGGCACATAGCAAGATATGCAGTTATCTGTGAACTGATTCCAAATGTCCGTTATTGCAGCAAACTTGTCTGTTTCTTTGCGTGCTTCTCTGGTGTCCTTGTCGTCAAATCGCAGGTATCGCATTATGGATTTGAAACGGTCACGAGACATTGTTTCTCTCACCGTCTCATTCCCCCATGCCCCTTTCGCCCACAGTTGATTCAATGGATAACCAGATGTCGACATCGCACGAATGAAAAACACGCTGATGAATGCTTTCAGTTCAGTAACAGACAGATCCCATTCTTGATTCTGTCCATCACTGCGGGCAAACTTCACTGTGCAGTCTTTGACGTTTTCCAACATGTCGGGGTCAAACATACACAAAAAACTGCTCAACTCGTCGTGGATTCTGACTTTGGCAAAAGCAGTAGGACCTGGCCTGGCATTTCCCCTCACTGTATATGTATCTTTATTCTTTTCCCTTTTTGCTTCCTATATGATGAATTCCTGTTCTACTGGCTGGTAGCCTATGTCTTGTATAGGGCCTTGTATATCTGTTTATTTTAAGCATGCCGCCGCATTCTGTCAGAGCAGAGACATATTTATTTAAAATAATCCTGTCTCGCACGGCACAGCGGCACGCCATCACTATATATACAAATGACAGGGAGAAGGTGTAATGGTTATTACAACGCAAAAATATATACATAATAGGCTTTGATGTAAAGACATTTTAAATGATTATTGATTATTAGAAAAGGAAAATAAATCACCTGCTGCGGTACTGGCCCTTTCCAAGGTATGGAAATCCATTCAGGAAGTATTTGCTGTCCAGGTCGGCAGCAATCCAGAACTTAATTCCAACAGCATGCAGGATGCATAATTCTCAACTTCTCAATATTTGCCTATATTTTACAGAACATAACTTAACATTAAATGCAGTCTATTAGTATTGACTATGCATAGTATATAACTTATAACGTAAGCCTAAAACGAATCTATAAACGAAAAATAAAATAAAGAAAGAAAACCTGCACTCTCAATGGGCACTATTTGGTCACATTCGATCATAAAAACATTTAGGCCTACATGGGACAAGCTATATATATATATATATTTCCCTATTTGTCTATTGGTATGTCTCTAAATGTTTTGATGAATTGAACAATGTGGACCCTGTTGTAAACAAGTGTAATGCTTCATTGGGTTAATATAGTATGTTTTTGAACGAATATTTGGGCCTAAGCAGTTTTTTGTGTGTGTGTGTGACCAGTGTTAGTCGACTCGGAATTGCAGCCATCCGTAGGTGCCCTTTGTGTCAGTGTGCGCCTGCCCAACCCCCCCAACCCCTGATGTGTGGCACCTATACGGATGGCTGCAATTCGAAGTGGCCTCTGTAAAACCTGAATCCCCCCCCCCCACCCCATTTCCCGAGTCGACGAGCAACACTGGTCACACACACACACAAAAAACTGCTTAGGCCCAAATATTCGTTCAAAAACATACTATATTAACCCAATGAAGCATTACACTTGTTTACAACAGGGTCCACATTGTTCAATTCATCAAAACATTTAGAGACATACCAATAGACAAATAGGGAAATATATATATATATATATATATATATATATAGCTTGTCCCATGTAGGCCTAAATGTAGGCCCCCCCCCACCCCATTTCCCCTCACTGTATATGTATCTTTTCCCTTTTTGCTTCCTATATGATGAATTCCTGTTCTGTTATAGCGCATCATTATATCAAAACCAGGCCTATACTGAATGTATTACTTTTGTTTAAATCAACTGAACTAGACCAATAAAATAGTAGGCTAGTATTTATGTTTTTCGTTAATAATAATACATGCTGAGGGAATGTGCTCCGTTCATTGGCTCTATATAGGCCGTGCGAGACAGGATTATTTTAAATAAATATGTCTCTGCTCTGACAGAATGCGGCGGCATGCTTAAAATAAAAAGATATACAAGGCCCTATACAAGACATAGGCTACCAGCCAGTAGAACAGGAATTCATATAGGAAGCAAAAAGGGAAAAGAATAAAGATACATATACAGTGAGGGGAAATGCCAGGCCAGGTCCTACTGCTTTTGCCAAAGTCAGAATCCACGACGAGTTGAGCAGTTTTTTGTGTATGTTTGACCCCGACATGTTGGAAAACGTCAAAGACTGCACAGTGAAGTTTGCCCGCAGTGATGGACAGAATCAAGAATGGGATCTGTCTGTTACTGAACTGAAAGCATTCATCAGCGTGTTTTTCATTCGTGCGATGTCGACATCTGGTTATCCATTGAATCAACTGTGGGCGAAAGGGGCATGGGGGAATGAGACGGTGAGAGAAACAATGTCTCGTGACCGTTTCAAATCCATAATGCGATACCTGCGATTTGACGACAAGGACACCAGAGAAGCACGCAAAGAAACAGACAAGTTTGCTGCAATAACGGACATTTGGAATCAGTTCACAGATAACTGCATATCTTGCTATGTGCCTGGAGGAAACATCACGGTCGATGAGCAACTCTTCCCATCCAAGGCAAGATGTGGATTTACGCAATACATGGCCAATGTGGTACATGTACGGGAACATTTACAATGACATGTGTCAAGTGTCTCTAAGTATAGCAACAGAAACTAATGCGTAGGATTTGTGTTTTCCCTGATTTTATTCCGCTTTATATTTGCTTTCTTTCATGCTTTCTGATATTGTGAACAATAAGAAAAAATAAACATGGTTGAATTAACACAAAGTATTCATTATTTACCGCGTGGTGACAACAGCAGGAATGTGTGGTGCATATATATGTGCATGACACCAATTCTCAACTTCTCAGACAATATTTATAGGCTTCGTTGTTTGTGAGACGGGGAAAAAGCCTCCGTAATCAGACTTTAATTCAGGCTTACATAAACTATGCAATATGCATGCAGAAAAACATTTGAATGATTAGACAGACAAACAATATATATAGGATGTAGTATTTATTAATATTATACTGCAAGTAATTTAATTGAAAACAGCACGGCTGTCGCAGAGCTAGCTCATCTCGATGCGGGTATATGAGCCTGGAGAAAAGAGAACAAAAAGCATTTAGCTGAAAACGGGCTTATAGCCTACTATTATATTTAGCCTGTCCAACTACTAGTTACTTTGACCAACAGTATTACAAGCAGCATATAGTTCACATACATGACGAAATACGACATTAGAGTTATATATTGTCCCCCTCTATTATATAGAGGGGGAAACATTATAGGCTACGCGATGTAATTAATATATATTTGATTGATTGTGCCAAATAATCGCCTTTTTCCCTCCACCCCTCTTTACATAACTCGCTTATTTTTTGCTCATGTAAACCACGGAATTCTGGCTTGTGTATGCCCTCTCTACGAAACATATCAAGTTGAAAAGGAAATGGGGCAGCTTGCAGATTAACCATTTTCAGAAAAGTGCGTATACATTTAGGCAACAATTAATGTGCTATTGTGCTATTCTCGGCCAATTTTCTACCGATTGTCCTAATTCCAAATATATAATCCGTGAAGTGTACATTTTCATTGGGTGTATAATAATGTATTCATAAGAGAGGGAAGAAAATAAAAAATAAAAGTGAGTGCGTGTAGGCAACAATGACGTCTCCAGCTCCAGAGGTGTGAACGAGTGGTGCGGGGGTGGGGGGGATAAAGGGGGAGAGCGGTCGAATGGGCCGATATAGTCAGACTGAGTAGGAGTGATTTTTTTTCAGCCTTGCTAGTGTTAATGAAGTTTCAACCTGCAATATGTTTCTTGATCATGATTTTTGTATACTTTATTTAATAATATTACCATTTGTATACTGTCATGATTAATATGGATTATTATGATTTTTTCTTATTACTTTGCACGGGTGTATTGATTTTTGTTTTTTATATGACTTTTTTGTTCTCATTTAACCACATGAGTACCTGTCACCTTAAGTTGAGTGATGTCATGTAATTTTGTTTGTTCTGATAGGCTTACCTTTATGCCAGACAGCCTACAAAAAGGATGCTTTCTCATTTGTGTTCATAAAGATAGTGAAGGCCGCATAGGCCGAAACGTTGCTATTTCCCTGTAAATAAAAATTGGTCACTGCATTTGAAGATAGTGTGCGGTTGTTTTCCTTGTTCATTTTTGGGGCACCGTACCCTCTCCTACGCACCTGTCGCCTGTAGGTGTGCAAAAGCTTTGCTTTTCAGTAGAACAGATTAAAATAACTTTATACTTCAATATGAGTGAACCAACTGAAATGATATCGATATTTTCCAAATATCCAAGTATTCCGTCACAGCACCCACTTTGAGAAACCCTGCTGTGATGGCCCCTTTTATTTTTGTTATATCCTATGTTGTATAGACATTATTTGGTCAGCAGTTGCACCTTGCCCATGTTTACTTACACAATGTTACAGTTTCTCTTGTAAATAAAATATTTTATTCCTGCTTCCACTTTTTCCCCCAAAATTCTCATTTCATAATTTGTTTTAATACTATATATGTACATTTATTTATATCATGTGGTATATAATTGTAGCTTCCACACATTCCAAGAAAGGTAAGAAATATGCTTCATTGCCCTGTTTTAATTGGGATTTTTTTAATTATTATTATTAGGTGTGTGTGTGCCTTTAAGATGACATAATGACTGATATCCGGGTATGGTTGTTTTCATGTGGAAATAATTATTATTTCCAGGTAAGACCTGTTTAGAATAAACAATACTCGGAATTCTGGAAAATAACCATAATAAAACAATGTTTGGAATGTAGAGTAGTGTAGAATAAGTGTAGAAGGGGCATCGTGAGAAGAGAGGGTATATAAAAGGAAGCTGGAGGGAGGAAAAGCATCGAAAAAACTTGCTATTGACATCGGATAGATGTTGCGGGAATGTCGCCGCTGTGTTCGGGAAGCGACATCCCGGCGATTCATATCCAATGTGCAGCTATTTAAATACTACTTATCTACGGTCAATTAAACGGAGCTTGGTCGCTGATAAACATCGGCACGAGGTCGGAGCATCATCGCTGTGCTGTCTGGGTTGATAGTCGATTATTATTTTAGATTATTGTACCTCTGTCCTTTCTTTCACAAACTGTTAATAAAGTATTCAATCCGTCCGTCCAGTTACACACCTCCTCCACCAGGGCGCGAAAGGCAGAGCCTTTCCATTGAGCAAACGGCCTGGAGGATCCATTGATGCGCATGCGCTCGAAACACGTTGATCCGGAAACGCCTGTTGTTGTTGCTGTTAGCACTAGCACTGCAGCATGGAGGTTGTTAGTCTTTAGCTCTGTGGTTGTTTTTCATCGTGGTGTGAAATAAACGGATTGTTGCTCAAAACAACTCATAATGGAGGTCAAAACGTGTCAAATGGAGTCTGTACAGCTGAAGATACATGAACACATGACGTCGGTGGGAGAGGACATATTGTGTGTTTTGGACAAACACCAGCAGAGTGCTGATTTGTGTTGTGTGAAGCTTGATGTCAGAGTGTTTGTGTTGGAGCGTCTCAGTTTGGCTGCTCAGGTCATGTGCAACCTCTTCCAGGGAGAGATGGAGACACTAGAAACTCTGCTGGAGAAACAAAACAAAGTGCCGGACATTGATGTTGATATGGACATCGATCTACACACCGCAGGTACACACACACACACACACACACACACACACACCACGAAACTACATACTGCAGTTGGCTTAGCTACAGGTAGCATTAAGCTAGCTGAACTGAACTACATTTCCCAGTAGCTTCACGTTTTTCTTTATTGGTAAATCTTGTGTTCAGGTACATAAGAGTACAACTTATTGTCATCACCAATTGCAGCAGCGTGTGTGTGTGTGTGCGTGTGTGTGCATGCCAGGCGTGGAGCCAGGAATTATTTATGAGTAAGGCATAGCCAATACAAGGTAGGCAGGCACCTAGCCAATCTCGGGACCCCTGGGCCAGCTCATTCTATCGTGCCGACCCATGGGGTCCCTGTTCGGAAGTTTGTTTTCTTATGCAAATTATAGAACGCAGACATAAATATCGTCGGAAACATCTTTGCTGCGGTTTGCTCACGCCGGTCCGATAATAAAATAATAAAATAAGTATATAAGAGCTATACGAGACAACGGAAACGGCTGCAAATTTTCCTTTGGCGCAGAAGCCGTAGGCCTACTATACTATGCTCTATACTATACTCTATCTATACTATGCTGATCTATACTATGATATGCTCTGCTCTTTACTTTATACTTGCTCTCTCTTTCCTACTTCCCACACAATTGTTTGTTCTGCACCACCTTATATATGTTTGTTAATCACACCCCAATTACTCAGGTGTAAGTGACCACTGATCGGACAGCAATGGCTCAGGGGTAGAGTAAACGCATGGTGAACGCAGGGTTGCCAGTTCGATCCCAGCTTCCCCCAGAGTTGGTGTCAAAATGTCTTTGAGCAAGACACTGAACCCCCAATGTGCAGGTTGGTGCCTTGCGGCCCTTGCCTGTCATCGGTGTAGTGAATGTGTGTGTGTGAAATTGTAAATGTAATAAACAATCAATGTAAAATGCACCATTTACTGATTACTGCGTCCCCTTAAGCCAGGTGCCAGTCAGTCATTCCTGTTTGGCTATCTATTGTTATGCACTGACTTCTGTGGGAACAAGGTGCCCTCCCCATAGGCCTCAGTGTTGAGCAGAAGTTTGTTTGTAAGCCATTTTAGGGCCAAAACCGCACTTAACTGAAGGCTGGTGTACTGTCATGTAATGTTCAGTGTGTGTAGACCTCTTTCAATGAGTACCAATACCGCCAAAACCGCACTTAACTGAAGGCTGGTGTACTGTCATGTAATGTTCAGTGTGTGTATGCCTACTCTTTCAATGAGTACCAATGTACCAGACCTTGACTGTTGAGGCTTAGCTCCTTGCTGTGCTTCTAGATTATTTTGAATTATTAGATAATTTTTTGTATTGTATTTTACTTTTTGATAACCCAACTGCCAATTAGCTGTTAATTGTTACTAATTGACTTGTTATTTCTGGTGTACTCAGAGAAGAGCGGACAGTTGTTCTGTGGGGGAGGACTATTTTGAGGGCTCTTTACCCATCTTCCTAATCACCCAGTGTATCTGGTTGTGTAGTGCAAGTGTGGTTTGCTGTGGATTTGAAGTAGTTTGACCTTCACCCCTCTTATTTCTCTCCTCTAGTCGTCGCAACGCTCGGCACGGCGCCTCGCTCATAATTTGGAGCACATTGACTGACCAAGTCACGTCAGTGTAATGTGACTTTTGGGAATATTTAGGTCATGTTATAAACCAATTGTTAATTTAACCTATCATGCATGATATTTACTATTTATATGTGGCCTGTATAACATTCATTACCATAAGGTGAACTATATAGGTGATGATGGTGAGATGGTGATGTTAGAAACAAATCTGTAGGCTTATTAAACAGCTGTTTTGGAAATCGGTGTGATGAATGAGATTTCAAGATCTAGTTAACAGTCCATTTTGACTTGCGATGGCTGCTTTTATAACCTGAATGATTTGATTACGATTACAAAATGTCATGGCTAGAATGGCTCACTGTAGTAGGCCTACGCTCCATGACTGGGGAACTTTATGCCGACAAACGGAGGACAAAGTTCGAACCCCATCAGAAAAAAACGTTCATTTATTTACGGTATTTATTCTTTCATCGATGCGTTTATATTGACGCATTACATGGGCTGCATAGTTAATGTATGTGACACATATATTTACTCATAGTTGCATTTATAAAACGAATTGTTGTACACAGGAAGAAGAGTGTCTTCCTGTTTCTCAACAACAATCACAACAACAAAATACAGGGCTAAAGGGTGTGCAACCACAACGCAATGTGAGTCCGTCTGTCTCCCCGACGCTTCTTAATCCAAACGAGAATCAGATCAGTATGTTTTTATAAGTTGGCATTGACGAGGACAGCTACGCAGTGTAGGGTGCGTGTAGGACCACAATGGAACATCTGCAGTTACTAGGACGACGGAGACCTGATTTCATGTTAATCTTTGTCACCGGCCGCAGGGGGTCACGCAGATTGATAGACAGAAGTTACCGGAAAGTACTCCGAAATACAATGTAGATTTATGTTGTAGCTGTAGCTTATATTCTTATAGGCTACAAGGTAGGCTGTGTTGTGGTGTTTATACGTCGTCACTGTGAATCTGTATCTTTAATGGCCAGATGCTGCGATGCAGGACACAGAGAATATATGTGTATTCTTCTGTCTGATACAACGGTTCTCGAGGTGAGGCAGATATGTAGCCATGGGAGGCGGCTGCCTGCCCTTGCCTTTAGTAGATCCGCCACTGGTGCATGCCTGATGGGCCTAATAATGCCATCATTTTGTTATTAAAACCCTCTGGCATCTCACTTTTTTCCCTTTTTTTTCTGTGTTCATAAGTGGTATGGCCGACTTGGTACTGTAGCTTAGGGGATATTGCTCATGTTATTTTAAAGGCTTAAAAATGCATCTATCAGGAAAAGAGACAATGAGAGAAGCTTTACAACAGAAAGCCAACTATTAGGGGACTAACTATATTAGGGCATTTGAACATGCCTGTCAGTCACAGTGTGGGACAGGGTCTCATTTCGTGGGACGCTTAAAGTATTGGAAATTAGGGACTGTCCCATGCAAAGGGAGACATCTGGTCTCCGTTCTGTGAGGCCTTCACTGTTTCCATGTGAATCCTGAGATCTACATGATTCTCACTGTTCTATTATAGCAGCTGGGTTTACTTTTTTATCATTGCTGCCGGGCAGAGAAACCTTGTATCTGCATAATTCAGAAGAAGCGAGTGCATTCTCCGACACCGGCGATCAGACGTGGCACTGCCGGGGAGAGGGGCGGGACCTGTCCGAGAAGGTTGGGGGGATTAGTGGAGTTCCACGGCAATGTCGGTCCGTTC
This sequence comes from Protomyctophum parallelum, assembly GCF_964188405.1. NCBI lineage: Eukaryota > Metazoa > Chordata > Actinopteri > Myctophiformes > Myctophidae > Protomyctophum > Protomyctophum parallelum. Next base: position 7,937,570 of record NC_139712.1, on the reverse strand, counting down.
CATGGCCGACGCCGTAACTGCCGATAACGGTCTTGGCTCCAGTTAAAAATCACCCGTGTCTTCCCTGTGAGCTTAGAGTTAGGGTGTCAGCGTCGCTGGTTAAAACTCACCCGTGACTCCCGAAACAGCCGTGTCTTCGCTGTGAGGTTAGGGTCTGGGGTAGGGTGTCGGACTGCTGCCGCCGGTGCCAGAAAATGCACTCACTCTCTCACACATAATTTAAACTTTTTATGTCCTAATTCATCATTCTACAGTGTCACCCAAAAGTAACCAAAATAGCCAATTTACAAGCTTTTGATCTGATATTATTTTCTACTTAGAATTAGAATTCCTGAAAAGTAACAGTTTTGGACATCGAGAGGTTTCCACCTCACAGCAACAATATTATACCTACTTGTGTTATCTATTTCAGGATCATTACTCTGTTATTAAACTGATTGGCTGTTTCAAATATGCATTGAAAAAATACTGCTTACTAGATGTTCTTTCATTTTGTTCTTTCGTATTTCATTTAAAAATACAACCCAAAAAGCATTCTGATTCATAATTTAAATTAATTTAGTGGTTCAGTTTTATACAGGAGCTGTTTATAAAGTTTAATACGATACATATATTATCATGAGACACATGAACAGCGGCAGCCTTTTTATTAAAGTTGTCATTAATGTCACATCAAATTCCTTATTGAATTATTTATTGTATTCCTTTATTCCAGACCAGTGTGTGGAGTCCTGTCTGCAGGTGAAGATCAGTTCTCCAGCCATGACTTCTTCTATTAAACAGGAACATGAAGACCACCTTAAACAGGAACCTGAAGACCACCTGGAACTCAGTAAATTGAAATGACTGTCTTTATTTGTTTTATTTGTCGGTCGGTACTGAGGGTGTAATGATGAACCGATATGACCCGGTTATTCATATAGTATTATGAATGGGACGACGGTTCGGCAGTACAATTATGAATGGGTTCACTGAAGCTTTGCAGTTAATTCTACTTCAGTATTAACTAACCTGCTGGAGAAGACTCACTGACCTAACATTCAGCTCGTCTCACATCTTCTATGAGAACGCTACAATTTAAACAAACGGCCAGACAGCACAGAGCGCAGTCAGCACACCATCAATGTTCAATTTAGGAAAATGTGGTCAACAATTGATTGATTGATACTTTTTCCAGCCACTACTCCGCACTGAGGTACAAGATTCAAACCCTTTATAGAGTCTCTTTGTATTCTTTCCTAGACTTTATGCACATTCCTGTGTGTAAAGAGGAGGCTCCACCTGAAGAGGAGAGGAGCTCCAGTCTGGTCCAGGAGGAACCACAGCCTCCACAGATTAAAGATGAACAAGAGGAGCTACTTCAAAGACCAGAAGAGGCTGGTGGGTCAATGACTATTTTCAAATATGCAATAAAAAATGCTGCTTAAATAAATGCTTTTACATTTTGAAATACATTTTGAGTAGGGCTTTCAAATGATTAAACATTTTAACCAGATAAAGCACAGTTTAAAAATGTATTATTCACGATTATTAATCAGCATTCAAACTATGTCCAAGAATATGCCATGTTTTACAAGCTCACGGTGCCACACAAAGCTGCTTGTAAATTGGCTATTTATGTTACTTTTTGATTTTCCCTTTTACACATTAAATATACAATTAATTTTCACCTGATGTTCACATTAGGATGGGGACAATTATTTTAGCACTTGAACAGCTAGTGACTCCTCCTTTATACTGAACAGGACATGGTAAAGTTTTATTTGAATATGTAGTATAATGAAAGGTCTTTCTACTGGTGATTTCCACAGAGCACCACAGAGAGAGGTCTACAGTATCTAGAGAGATGGCCTCCAAAAGACATTCAACGTTGTCAGAGGAACAGCCAGAGATGGATCAGAGACCTGGACTGTTTGATGCAAGGATGCAACCTGTAGTAAAGTTGTACAAGATATGTATGTAGTCTTTTATTTACTGTGGTTTAAACATGTAGTAAAGTTGAATATAATTTACAATTTAGGCATTTAGCAGATGCTCTTAATCCAGAGTGATTTACAATAAGCAAGAAAAGAAACATGGTAATACATCAAATACATAAAGACAATTGTCATCAAGAATCATACGTAAGCTAAGAACCTAACAGTGGTATATCTATACAATGAAACTATGTGATGTGTATACACTATAGAGTGCAATGTCTACATAAAATGCTATCTAAGTTATGTAAATTGAGTGTTCAGATTTGTGGCTTGCTACGGTTTATTTGCTAATTGATAACATACCGTGCTCCAACCCCTCTGAAAGGGGAAACAACTTCACATAGGGTTAAATGTATTTACTCGAATCTCGGCCATTCGCAATCTAAAATAACATAACTCCTTGTCTTTTATATATTTTTATTATATGATTTCATAACATACATTTAACACAATGAGCTTAGCTATTTTAGATCTGGTTAGTTGTTATAGCCCTTGTTCAGGCCTTTGATTATGATTAGAAAGATTAGCTTTAGATTACCTTTAGATTAGACTTTTGATTAGCTTTAGATTAGACTTTTGATTAGCTTTAGATTAGACTTTTGATTAGCTTTAGATTAGGTAAAAAACCTGTATGAGACAAGAACATACAATACATTTGTCAATAACAGGTTTACATCACAACACATAGATCATTATTCATTAGTTATTGCATGAATTCATATTTACCATTGGTCAATGTGAGGCTGTTTGGTTGCTGTGCAGTGTGATACACAGGGCTGGTCGTCGTGCTTATCACACAAGGTTGTGGATTATCTTGGTTGGTTACAGAATCTGAACCAAGAAAACACAGGCTAGGCTATTTAAAACCTCTGTTCTGTTAGCCCTTCCTCCAGGGTAGTTCTAACCCCTCTGGCCATCAGCTCTTCCTGTGATTGGCTGTTTGCAGCCCCAGGAAGCGTTTGGCTGTGGTACCAGGGAGTGAATCGAGCACACATGTGGTCGCCGTGTGCTCAACATGCTTTCAGGGACAGTCGAGATGTGCTCATCCCTGCTGTGAGTTGGCTTGTGTGAGAGAAAGTTCCTTATCAGATACCCTGCTGTGAGCAGGGTTGGGACAGGACATTTTAACCTCCTCATAGTCTTTGTATGACTATACTCCACGATTATAATCAGTTCAACCCATGACATTACTGCTTTACAATAATTACTATGGATAATCTAGGGATTATTACAACTTGTTAGTAGTTTTAGAAACAGTTGGTGTACTGACAGTTGGTGTACTGACTTCCCTTTGAGAGAGACAGAAGTGTCCCATTTCACACCTCTATGTTAACTCAGCAAGTCAGGGCTCTGGGTCACAGATCACACTGTTATCTTTAGTCGGTAACTGCCAGGGTTTAGGCAATTTGGTTACTGCATATTTATGTAGACATTATTAATTAATAATAACGCTGAGCGTCATACTCAGCGCCACATTGAGCCTTTGCATAGGCCTGTAAGGTCGGTAAGGCTAGGGCAAGTGCCATGCACTAAGATGGAGTCTGAAGTGGTGGTACAGTTTGTCGGGATCGGGACTCGAACCCGCGACACACTGTGATGATGGATTACCAGCCAAGTTGTCTGGACCGCCCATTCCATATTTTTGGACGTGTGGAGCGCTGTCCCTGCATTTTTAGTGAATGTACTTTCCAGCTTACCTGCGTTGACTGATCTGAGCATGCGGGAGGGTTTGTAAGATAACAAGAATGCAAGAATACAAGAATGCAAACCCCCCAAAAACATGCTCACTCCGGGTGTGGTAGGCTACTTTGGTGTGTAATCATGAGTCATAATTTGCGAGCAGTGATTTTTGAAACATCAAAGTCATGCAAGGTAACACACATCACAAGATTCAAGCCACCAGACCACAAACGTATCAATAACGCAAAGGCTATAGGCCTACTAGTGCAGCGCCATATCAACATCATTCAAAACGAGGCGTTTAAGTGTAAATGATAAATGTTCTACAATCGATACTATGTCGTCTCGTTCTTACAAATTTGTTGCATTACCTCAAACGACAGTCATGACCGAACTGAAGAAGTTCTGACGACAGTTTTGCTCTGCCGAAAGATGAAGTCCACAGCGTGTCTCATCACAACGCACTGTGAGCTTGCTTGTAGGTCAGATACTTTCAGTGAGCAACGCTGCTATAAGCAAAATATAAATGCCTTAAGTGTAAAGCCAATGTATCCTTTGAACCGAACATAGCCGCTCTACAAGCTAATCTGGTTGGCCTTTTTGAATATGTTACAGGGCCTTTGCTCCTACCTAGACCATAAGGGTCCTGACTAGGGATGGGTATCGTTGGGATTTTTGTGATTCCGGTTCTTAACAGTTCCCTATTTCGGTTCCAAATGGTATAAAATAACGTATTAAAATGTTTTTTTTAAATAATAGGTCAAATGTTTATTTAACAAAAAGTTTTATCCCTATTATTATCAGTCAATTTAAGACATGTAATGAATAGAGTAGCATATTATCCTTTATTCAACCGTATGTTGAGGATAAGAGAGAGAGGGCTCGCACTCACAGATACTCTGCAACAGTGTTTCACCGGATTTTCCTGTTGAATAAATAAATAATTAGCGCGTGACTGCGCACATCTGTAGGAACCGATAGTTATAACCGAAATTGAATTATTGTAATGGGTACCCGGTACTCATGCATGTTCGGTCCGGTACCTGCTTGGTCCCGAGGTTCGGGCCCCACCCCTAGTCGTAACACATTGTTGTTGTTTTTTTAGACTTTCTGCACGTCCCTGTGTGTAAAGAGGAGGTTCCACCTGAAGAGGAGAAGAGCTCCAGTCTGGTCCAGGAGGAACCACAAGCTCCAGAGATTAAAGACGAACAAGTGGAGCTACTTGAAAGACCAGGAGAGGCTGGTGGACAAAGGTTGTCATTACTAGCAGTGAGAAGTGAAGATGATGAAAACAGAGAGACGGAGCCTGTAGCCGGCATCTCAGCTCTACACATGACAACACAAGCTGATGTAGAGGACTGTGGAACATCACAACCAACTAGTGGCAACCAGCTCCTCTCTTCACACTGTTCTGAATCTGATACTGAAGACATTGATGATTGGGAGGAGACTAGGGGAGATCAGTCAGCTTTAAACACACAAAATGTGGGAGGACAGCACAAGCTGTCCCAGGATCTGAACTCATCGAAACAAACTGACTCCATGAGGAGTCACACAGGGAAGAAAAGTTTTAATTGTACAGAGTGTGGCAGAATGTTTAATCTAAAAAAGAATTTAAAAAGACACATGAACATTCATACAGGCAAATGGCCATTATCTTGTACAGTATGTGGTAAAGGCTTTGTTAACACAAGTAATCTAAAAATACACATGAGGACTCATACAGGCGAAAGGCCATTCTCTTGTACAGTTTGTGGTACAGGCTTTACTCAGGCGTCAAACCTAAAAACACACATGATGACTCATACAGGCAAATGGCCATCATCTTGTACAGCATGTGGTAAAGGCTTTGTTAACACAAGTCATCTAAAAACACACATGAGGACTCATACAGGCGAAAGGCCATTCTCTTGTACAGCATGTGGTAAAGGCTTTGTTAACACAAGTCATCTAAAAACACACATGAGGATTCATACAGGCGAAAGGCCATTCTCTTGTACAGTTTGTGGTACAGGCTTTACTCAGGCGTCAAACCTAAAAACACACATGAAGACTCATACAGGAAAAAGCCTTTAGTTTAAGTCATAATGATCAGTCAGTCTAATCCAGGATGACAATGATGCAAAAGCAGAGGATTTGCATGTATAATCTGACATCAACATGACTGAATAAAATAAACATCAATAGTTCCTTGTGATGGAGTTGAATTTGTATCTTGTGTATGGATCTTATTTTCTATTCAACATGATGGAATTTTATTTTTATTTTAGCTTGCATTATTCCCTCCAGCTCATAGGTCACTGGTAGTACAATATGAGCATCAGTGTGTCCACATTTGTCAGTATTTAACAAGTCAAGTGTTATGCATTCACATTCATGCAATAATTATGTTCATTGCTATGCAGTAAATGATGGTGCGGTAAAGTGCTCACAAGCTGCTGGGTTTGTGTAGATCAGGGGTGTCAGCTACATCTTACATAATGTACCATCAGACCATATCAGCCACATACATGTATGCATTGCAGTTAAACAATTTGTATTTTACTATCATCATTATTTCATTTCAATGCTCTTTTGTCAGGTGTGTGCTGTTAACAAAAAGTATAACTTAGCCTTTTTTCAGCCTTATTTCACATTACTAAACCAGACATTTGAGGTAAAGTAAATAAATAAATAGCTTTTTTTTATTGATCCCTTCAGAATGACACGAGGAACAATGAATCCTGACAAATTATACTCTGGGAAATACCCAGGTTAATGAAAAACACTTTGGGCACCCGCTGGCCTAGTGGTCCAGGCCCATACCACATATATGCTCTGGCCTAGTGGTCCAGGCCCATGTCACATATAGGCTCTAACCTAATGGTCCAGGCCCATGTCACATATAGGCTCTGGCCTAGTGGTCCAGGCCCATGTCACATATAGGCTCTAACCTAATGGTCCAGGCCCATGTCACATATATGCTCTGGCCTAGTGGTCCAGGCCCATGCCACATATATGCTCTGGCCTAGTGGTCCAGGCCCATGCCACATATATGCTCTGGCCTAGTGGTCCAGGCCCATGTCACATATAAGGTGAATCCCAATTGGGAGTGTAGACACTGAGCATTGCGTATTTCTGGGTATATGACGTCACAGCGCCGCGCCGGAGTGCTTCCCAATCCAAAGGGCTCTAAATACTCGTTCTTCCAGTGCACTAGGGCCACGCACTATTTTTCCCCGCCCGAGACCGCTTCCAAAGACCAGTGGCGATGTACCCTGGCTGGCTGAGAACCTTGCGCAGCCGTTCTGCACAGCCGTTCTGCGCAGCCGTTCTGCACATCCGGCATTTCTATTTTCTCTCACCAGCCCGAGCAGCGAGCAGCAAGAAACATGTCGGAAACTAGTACGTTTTATACTCTTTTATACTACTTTTAAAAGTGTTGTTGTGTCACTATCTTTGGGATAGTATTTAGTTATTTAAGATATCAAATGTATCATGACTAGGGATGGGTATCGTTAGGATTTTTTCGGTACCGGTACCGATTCCGGTTCTGCTTATCGATTCCGGTTCTTAACGGTTCCCTATTTCGGTTCCAAAATGGTATAAAATAACTTAAATAAGAGGACCTCTTATTTAAGTTATTTTATAACTTATAAAAAAAAACTTATATTATAAGTCATTGAGCCTTTTTGTTAAATAAACATTTGACCTCTTAAAGAGGTCAAATGTTTATTTAACAAAAAGGCTCAATGTCAATTTGAGTATATATAATGTACAATGAATAGTGCAACATCATCTCCTTTATTGAGCCATTTGTGGATAATATAGTGATTATTTTAAATATAATATATCTATTCTGTATTTACCCAGGGCAATAGTGTTGTAGGCTACTTATCTTACTACTAACTACTGACAATGACAAATAAAAGCATGTCTGAGATCTGAGAGCAACACACACACACACACACACACACACACACACAAATTAGCATCGCTAATGGGGGGGGGCATCTCCAGCCGATAGGCTCAACAAAAGGAAACACAGCCGCTGCACGACGCGTAACACCAGCGCATTTCTCAACGCCGCCCGTCTCCTGTTGAATCTGTTTATACGCGCAGCACCGCGCTGATATTATTCTGCGGACTACACGTGGCTCTTGGGCTTTGCTTGGCACAGTTTCCAAAGTAAAACAAAATAATAATAATGCTAAAGTAGAATCCATAGCAAACTAATACACTGGAGCACAGAACTGACTGACACAGTGAACAGCAGGCAGGCTGCTTGTAGTATAACGGCAAAAAGCCAAAGAGGCAATGCAATTCAGTGTGTCTGGATTTATTTGAGACAATGTCGCACAGTTGATGGTCAGTGTCCGTGCGCGCCAGCCATCAAGCAAACCGCCGTCTGGAGGATTAAAGTGTGTTATGCAAATGTACCCGGGTGCGCTGTTGAATCTCGGGCAATGTGAATCATGGCCATCGGGGACCAGGCAACCGTATTCGGAAACGGTTCCAACTTCCAATGAAACGGATTCAGTGATTTCAGTCCGTCTCAGTGTGAATCCCCTATCTGTCTCTACACTCCTCCTCGACAACTCCATGCAGAGAAATAGCCCCGCCTCTGCAAGCCACAAGCCCACAACGCGTCGCTGATGCAACGCGGTGTAGGCTTGTAGATCAGCTCTGTTCCCTGCGCTTCTATTAAAAGGGTAGAAAATAAATAAATAGCGTGTGACCGCGTGTCTGTGAGAACCGATAGAGAGAACCGAAATTGAATTATTGTAATGGGTACCCGGTACCCAGGCACGTTCGGTTCGGTACATACTTGGTCCCGAGTTTCGGGACCCACCCCTAATCATGACACAGCCAAATAAAAAATATCCACCGACGTTGTCGGAGATTTTCGCGTTACACAGTAACACACATGAGGATTCATACAGGCGAAAGGCCATTCTCTTGTACAGTTTGTGGTACAGGCTTTACTCAGGCGTCAAACCTAAAAACACACATGAAGACTCATACAGGAAAAAGCCTTTAGTTTAAGTCATAATGATCAGTCAGTCTAATCCAGGATGACAATGATGCAAAAGCAGAGGATTTGCATGTATAATCTGACATCAACATGACTGAATAAAATAAACATCAATAGTTCCTTGTGATGGAGTTGAATTTGTATCTTGTGTATGGATCTTATTTTCTATTCAACATGATGGAATTTTATTTTTATTTTAGCTTGCATTATTCCCTCCAGCTCATAGGTCACTGGTAGTACAATATGAGCATCAGTGTGTCCACATTTGTCAGTATTTAACAAGTCAAGTGTTATGCATTCACATTCATGCAATAATTATGTTCATTGCTATGCAGTAAATGATGGTGCGGTAAAGTGCTCACAAGCTGCTGGGTTTGTGTAGATCAGGGGTGTCAGCTACATCTTACATAATGTACCATCAGACCATATCAGCCACATACATGTATGCATTGCAGTTAAACAATTTGTATTTTACTATCATCATTATTTCATTTCAATGCTCTTTTGTCAGGTGTGTGCTGTTAACAAAAAGTATAACTTAGCCTTTTTTCAGCCTTATTTCACATTACTAAACCAGACATTTGAGGTAAAGTAAATAAATAAATAGCTTTTTTTTATTGATCCCTTCAGAATGACACGAGGAACAATGAATCCTGACAAATTATACTCTGGGAAATACCCAGGTTAATGAAAAACACTTTGGGCACCCGCTGGCCTAGTGGTCCAGGCCCATACCACATATATGCTCTGGCCTAGTGGTCCAGGCCCATGTCACATATAGGCTCTAACCTAATGGTCCAGGCCCATGTCACATATAGGCTCTGGCCTAGTGGTCCAGGCCCATGTCACATATAGGCTCTAACCTAATGGTCCAGGCCCATGTCACATATATGCTCTGGCCTAGTGGTCCAGGCCCATGCCACATATATGCTCTGGCCTAGTGGTCCAGGCCCATGCCACATATATGCTCTGGCCTAGTGGTCCAGGCCCATGTCACATATAAGGTGAATCCCAATTGGGAGTGTAGACACTGAGCATTGCGTATTTCTGGGTATATGACGTCACAGCGCCGCGCCGGAGTGCTTCCCAATCCAAAGGGCTCTAAATACTCGTTCTTCCAGTGCACTAGGGCCACGCACTATTTTTCCCCGCCCGAGACCGCTTCCAAAGACCAGTGGCGATGTACCCTGGCTGGCTGAGAACCTTGCGCAGCCGTTCTGCACAGCCGTTCTGCGCAGCCGTTCTGCACATCCGGCATTTCTATTTTCTCTCACCAGCCCGAGCAGCGAGCAGCAAGAAACATGTCGGAAACTAGTACGTTTTATACTCTTTTATACTACTTTTAAAAGTGTTGTTGTGTCACTATCTTTGGGATAGTATTTAGTTATTTAAGATATCAAATGTATCATGACTAGGGATGGGTATCGTTAGGATTTTTTCGGTACCGGTACCGATTCCGGTTCTGCTTATCGATTCCGGTTCTTAACGGTTCCCTATTTCGGTTCCAAAATGGTATAAAATAACTTAAATAAGAGGACCTCTTATTTAAGTTATTTTATAACTTATAAAAAAAAACTTATATTATAAGTCATTGAGCCTTTTTGTTAAATAAACATTTGACCTCTTAAAGAGGTCAAATGTTTATTTAACAAAAAGGCTCAATGTCAATTTGAGTATATATAATGTACAATGAATAGTGCAACATCATCTCCTTTATTGAGCCATTTGTGGATAATATAGTGATTATTTTAAATATAATATATCTATTCTGTATTTACCCAGGGCAATAGTGTTGTAGGCTACTTATCTTACTACTAACTACTGACAATGACAAATAAAAGCATGTCTGAGATCTGAGAGCAACACACACACACACACACACACACACACACACAAATTAGCATCGCTAATGGGGGGGGGCATCTCCAGCCGATAGGCTCAACAAAAGGAAACACAGCCGCTGCACGACGCGTAACACCAGCGCATTTCTCAACGCCGCCCGTCTCCTGTTGAATCTGTTTATACGCGCAGCACCGCGCTGATATTATTCTGCGGACTACACGTGGCTCTTGGGCTTTGCTTGGCACAGTTTCCAAAGTAAAACAAAATAATAATAATGCTAAAGTAGAATCCATAGCAAACTAATACACTGGAGCACAGAACTGACTGACACAGTGAACAGCAGGCAGGCTGCTTGTAGTATAACGGCAAAAAGCCAAAGAGGCAATGCAATTCAGTGTGTCTGGATTTATTTGAGACAATGTCGCACAGTTGATGGTCAGTGTCCGTGCGCGCCAGCCATCAAGCAAACCGCCGTCTGGAGGATTAAAGTGTGTTATGCAAATGTACCCGGGTGCGCTGTTGAATCTCGGGCAATGTGAATCATGGCCATCGGGGACCAGGCAACCGTATTCGGAAACGGTTCCAACTTCCAATGAAACGGATTCAGTGATTTCAGTCCGTCTCAGTGTGAATCCCCTATCTGTCTCTACACTCCTCCTCGACAACTCCATGCAGAGAAATAGCCCCGCCTCTGCAAGCCACAAGCCCACAACGCGTCGCTGATGCAACGCGGTGTAGGCTTGTAGATCAGCTCTGTTCCCTGCGCTTCTATTAAAAGGGTAGAAAATAAATAAATAGCGTGTGACCGCGTGTCTGTGAGAACCGATAGAGAGAACCGAAATTGAATTATTGTAATGGGTACCCGGTACCCAGGCACGTTCGGTTCGGTACATACTTGGTCCCGAGTTTCGGGACCCACCCCTAATCATGACACAGCCAAATAAAAAATATCCACCGACGTTGTCGGAGATTTTCGCGTTACACAGTAACCCGGGGACTGGGGGCTGCCAGCAGAGAGATGTAGGCTACCCGTTTTTATAAATAACAGCTATTATATTATTGTTATTATTATTATTACTACGTCGAGTCTATGGTCGAATCTGATTTAACCTGACTCCCTGCAAAGAAAAAAATATCCACCGCACGGAGAGTCACACTGGTGCGTTCCTCCTGTCCAACAGCGACCAGTCTGTTCTGTTGTTATTCACACCAACACAACAACCTGTTCTCGGATAGTCAAATGCCCAACATGGTGGTTGTAGTAAAGTAAACGTGACTGAGATGTTACGTCTTTAAATGTTGTGCTTAAACTAAACATGCGTTGTTGGACATGTCACGACGAGTCCGACTAGTATTTGGTTTAAATGGCGCAGCCTACTCTGGATTATTTTGGGTCGGTAAAAGCCTAATTTGACGTGGCCTAATGTATTTTTATTGCATTTCTCAGCAATACAAGACGATTCAACTGAGGCCCAGGGCCAGGCCAGTGAGGCTGCCCAATTCAATTACAAATGTAAGTTGTGTGCGTGTGTGTGTGTGTGTGTGTGTGTGTGTGTGTGTGTGTGTGGGGGGGGGGGGGTATACACTCAGTCAAATGTTATAAATTACTGTAGAGCAGTGGTTGCCAAAGTGGGGTCCCCCAGGCAGGCAGGTACACTCAGAGTTAAATTAACTTTGATTTTACAATATACATTGGGGTCCCAGAGATAGAAATGCCATTAAATGGGGGTTCATAGCCTAATTCAGGTCAAACTGGGGGTCCCTTGAAATGAAACTGTTTGAAAATCACTGCTAGAGCTGTAAAAACATTTTTATGGGGGGTCTGTCCCTGGCATATCTTTTCTAATGGGGTCCGCAGGATAATGAGTATCATTTTGGGGGTCCTTGACATGAAAAAGTTTGGGAAGCACTGCTATAGAGGACTAGATGAGTAATGTCCCAAACTCTTCTCCCTTCTGGCTCCAAAACTGTGGAATGCACTTCCCATTGCAGTCAGAACTGCAGCATCACTCCCAATCTTCCGCCGTAGTCTGAAAACCCACCTTTTCAGACTCCATCATGGCCCATAGCACTTACCCCATCGCCTTAGATAGCATTTCTGTAGACTTAGATAGCATTTGATACAGACTTATAGCATGTTATGTAGACAGCACTATAATTGCATTGTATGTAGTCATAGCACGTCATAGTACATATGTATAGCATAGTAGTAGTATAGTTTATATGTATAGCTTCCACTGTTACTTTCTTAGCTTACGCATGTTTCTTGATAAATGTTTTTATGTGATGTATTCCCATGCTTCTTTGTTCTTGCTTAATGTAAGTCGCTCTGGATTAAGAGCGTCTGCTAAATGCCTAAATTGTAAAATGTTTTTTTTTTTAGGGACGGTGTCTTCAAACAAAAGATTCATCCAAATGAGAAGGGACCACGAGGACCTGTTCACAGGACAGAAATTCACAGCAACTGCTGCGTGGAGGTTTGTGGTATTTCGTTTGTTTTCTTTTCAAAACACTTCTATTATGACCATTAACTATTCGGTATAAGAGTTACAGAGACATACCATAGCTCAAATAAAAGCTAGAATCCTCTGCTTTCACCAGGAAAAGAGAAAACATTTCTATCATGCTTTGTTTTAAAAATGTAGCCATTTGAATGAGTCTAGCAATTTTCAGTTTCACTTTTCAGTCTCGTTTTTGATCATTCATATTACAAGACACATATCACTTTTGTGAATATCCATCAAGCCGAATTGACTTGATCTTTTTATTTTTACACAACACAGGAAGGAAAAAGCTTCTTTACCTAGAACAAATTATTAGAATAAATTACAGACAGAATGGATATTTCAGAATGAAACTGACATTTCGCTTCACAGCATTTGAAAGTGCTGACGTACCTGTGGTCAAAGCCATTTGCCCTTCCGGGTCAATCCACCCTAGCCATGCCCGTAAACTTGACGCTTATGTAAACACCTGCGCCACCCCAAGGTTACATAAATGTGTTTGTGGTCATTTGGCCCTTGCAGTCTCTATTGTGTTAATGTGGTGTATTTACTTTAATCTCTTAGTGTCATTCTGGAGAAAATGGATCTTGCAGACAAAGTACTTCCGAAGCAGGCCAAAAAGAAGTGGGAGAATTTCAAGGCAAAATATAAAGTAAGTATGTAATTATACCTTTGAAATAACTGTTTTTAATCATGACATTTAATAGGGCCAAGTTCTAATGTTTATGACATGGCAACCTGTCCCAACAACAAGCACTGCCATACAAATTAGTCCTGTGACGAACAGTCAAAAAGTGCTTTAGTTTTATGCACACAATGAGCTTCCATTGTGAATCTACATGACTTTAAGTGCCTCAACCCCCAGACGGACAGGCTTTATTTTTAGTTTGAGCTGTATAACTTTAAATAACAATTTCACCACTTTTGCAGTAAAATATTTTTATACAAGAATCCATTTCATGTATGGGAGGCCTTAGAGATGAGGAAAAACTATGTTGTGTTTGGTCCTAACTCCGGTAGGGGTATGCCGACTTCTGGGGGCCATTGTCGCAGTACTAAATAACCTGTTAACACTACGAAGTCTGAAAAAAATTCACTACTACTCAGTCTGACTATTCCGGCCCAATCGACCGCTCTCCCCCTTTCTCCCCCGCACCACTCGTTCACACCTCTTCAGCTGGAGACGTCATTGTTGCCTACACGCACGCACTTTTCTTTTTTTTCTTCCCTCTCTTATAAATACATTATTATACACCCAATGAAAATGTACACTTCACGGATTATATAGGCATATATTGCAACATAGCCATGGAAGAGTGCCTTTGAAAGTTGCTGCCTTTTGTTGTTTTTCCTTCCAAAAGAGCCAAGATCACGTCTTTTCTTGTGTGTTAGCTTACATGTGCTAATATTATAACTAAGCTAACAACATTAAAAGCCAATGTATTGTAAATGCGGCATGTCCGCGGTAAATTACTTATACAAGTGAGTCGCGTTATATTTACCTAAATTACCAGCCAAAGTACATTCCAAATAAACAATTATTAGCCACGTTATGATGTTATCAGTTTAATTAATAAAAAACATTGCATTTCTTTGTCCCAACCACGTGACCGGGCTGTTTTCTGCCCCCTCAATGTCGCAACCCAAATATTTTATAAGATGGCTCTCCGCATCATAAGTGCATAATACTTGTTTATTTGGAGTGAACATGACAATGACGAGTAAATAAATATTAACACGACTAACGTCGATACGTTATTTAGCCTGGACATTTCCGCATTTAGCTGAAAACAGGCTTAGTAGCCTACTATTATATTTGATTGATTGTGCCAAAGAATCGCGTCGGGTCAAACCGGCCATGCAAACGAAAAAGTTATATAAATATATATAAAGTTATATATTGTCATTTTTATATAGAGGGGGAAACATTATAGGCTACGCGTGTTATCGATGTAATTAATATATATATTTGATTGATTGTGCCAAATAATCGCCTAGTTAGCTGTGTTGTGTGTAGTTGTGTGTTCTTTTTTTTTCCTCCACCCCTCTTTTCTTTCAATGATAACTCGCTCATTTTTTGCTCATTTAAAAAAACTCAAAATACCATGTAAACTACGACATTTGGTCTTTCATTTGGTATATAGATCGGTTATGTAGGCCCTATCTACGAAACGGTATCAAGTGAAAAGGAAATGTCGGGAAATCGGTTTATTGTGTAAAAGATTGGATACGTCTTTTCGAATACGGCCGTTAGTACTGTTAATTCAACATCCGGTGAGTAGAGGATACGGATCGTGTATGTATTGTGTATAGAAATCAGCGCATACACTTTAGACCGGATGTAAGCCTTGCACACTAGCAATAGCAGCAGCATTTGAGAGAGGGAGGAGGAGGAAAAAAAAGAATTGCCTTGCGTGCAGAGCAGGCACACTTGCAGATCAGGTCCACGTCGCTTGCAGAAAGAACTGTTCTTTTGACTGACAAAACATTTGGAGGTTCGGGAGGTCTATCTGGTTGGAATTATTTCAAACACTTTTTATTTTGTATCGCGCATCGGCAAGCATTCTCGCTTCATGGAAAGTAAATGTCGGTCGAGTCTAACCGAGCATTCAATAATAATAATAATAATAATAATAACAATGATAATAATCATTGTATTCATATTCCTATTATCTTATCAAAATAATAAACAAATTCCAAGTTAATTAACCAGCCAAACGTATATGATTTAATTCGTTGGACATGGAATGCAACAACAACAACAATGCCGTCTCCAGCTGTGTGTTCTTTTTTTTTCTCCACCCCTACCACCATAACTCGCTCATTTTTTGCTCATTTAAAAAAAATCAAAATACCATGTAAACTATGGAATTGGGGCTTTCATTTGGTATATAAATCGGTTGTGTAGGCCCTCTCTACGAAACGATATCAAGTGAAAAGGAAATGTCGGGGAATCACCATTAACACTTACAGCACGTAGGACGCCTGAGAACGTCATAGGATAGAGTAGAGTAGAGTTCTAAGGACGTCTGAGGACGTCCTAGCGACATCCCAGCGATGCGGGGCGAGATATTAATATTCAGAATTTTTCCTATTTATTTTTTTGGCATTTCGCTTTTCGCTTGCCGTATGCTAACGCTCAGTGCAACTATTAGCTTATTATTGACTCCCACGTTAGCGAGACGGAAAGAATGACTCGTAGCTCCTAATCCAGGGCGCTCTCCGTGGTGATGAATAGAGCGATATGCTGGCGCTTATTTTCTGCTCCTCATCCGTCTCTCCCGCAAAATATGAACGCTTTTTGGAGCGTAAAACAATATATTAAGATGATCGGGGATGTTGAGGTCACTTTGTAAAGTCAACTTTTTTAGGAAAGTGTTTCCGGTTCATGGCTTTCAAAGTAAAAGCGATCAGACACCTCCGGTATTCTATAGCCTATATTTTGAAGGCAGTCGGCGTACTCAATGTGTTAACACCATTATCAAGCAGCGCAAACAAAAGACGAGAGGGGGAGAAAGGGTGACGGCGGTCGATTGGGCCGATTATAGTCAGACTGAGTAAGAGATATATGCCTAAAATCATATTTACAAAATGTTTCAAATGGAAAAAAAAACAGAGATGATTTCAACCGAATATTTAGACAAAGTCATGCAAGGGGAACTTTCTCTGGACTCCATGGGCTAAGAAAATAAACGTTGAAATTTCAAATTCGGTCAGAACGGCTGCTCAGACTTCCTAGTGTTAAGCCAGTGGTTCTGAAATCTTCATTTTCCACTTTCCTTAGGAGTGCAAATATCCTAAGACTGGTGAGGGGGTGGGTGGCAAGGCCACAGCTGCCTCATGGGTTTATTTCGCCCAGATGGACGAGGTTTTGGGGCAGAGGCACTCAATCAACCCCCCTGTCCTGCTTGCCTCCGCTGCTGTGGACACTGCTGTACCTGCAGCTGTACCAGAAACAGTAGTGTCTGCGGGTACAGCTGGAGAAGGGTCAGGGACACCAGGGCCCAATGTCCAGGCTGGCCAGAAAAGAAAAAGGGTGAGAGATCATGATGAGTTCCTGGAACTAATAAAAGAGGACATGAAATTACAAAGGGAAGCGGAGGAGAGGAGATCTAGAGAAAGCGGAGAGAGAATGGACCGGCTGTTTTCTCTACTGGAGAGAATGGTAGATAAATAGTTTAAATGTAGTAGAGTAGAGTAGCCAGTTCACGTTCGGTGCAATCAATTTGTGTTAAATTTACTTTTTATTTATTTATTTATTTGTGTTCTACTGGAATTAATTAATTAATTAATTAATTTATATATTTATATATTTATTTTATTTTTATATTTATAATTTTATATTACAATAAAACAAACTTTGGCGCGCTACTAGTCCTACATACTTACACCTAGAAAGTCAGCCTGCCTTTCCCATATATAAAAGCATTTTAGGTTACCAGTGTTTTGTAATGATTTCCATTGCCTTTTTTTTAAATTAACTTTAGCAGTTGACATTTTGTTTTACAACTCTATGAAACTTGACATGGTGCACCATGATTGCATACTTGTGTTCTCCTCAATTAAGTGTAGACTTCTACACTTATTTTTTGAAGTTCCTATGACTTTGTAAATAGTTGCATTTACTGAGAATTGTTCAAATGTTATTCATACAGATACTTTACAACTGAATAAGTATTCACTTTTATTTTGGATGACAAAAGCACAAAATAAAGTGTTTAACTTGATTTCTCCAGTGTTTTGCATTCCATTTGACCTTTATTTCCTATTTATTTATTTGGTATAAGACATGACATAATGCACCATGATTACATAGTTCCTACTGACTTTGCAAATACGGTATAACATTTTCTCAGAGTTGAACTGTTTTTTTCACCAACGGCAGCAACTAGGCTACTATATTCAGCATGACTTGCCCATCAAACTGCAACATTAATATTGGTTACAAACAAATGTCTAAGCTAAACCTGTGAGCATGGATAAAAAAAATAACCAGGCACATTTTGAACAGGTATCGCAATGCAGGTGTTTTATTGCATTGCAGGAGTAGGACGGAGGTGCTACGTCCTCCCGCTGTGGGCTCCTAACTCAGTAGGGTACAATAGCAGTGACGACAACACAGAAAAGTGTGGGGAGAGGAACGGTAAAAGTGTTTAAACGTATTAGCTACTCAACAAACAAATGAACAAAAATTACAACTATTATAATGTGGTTTCATACATCATGGGCTAACGGGAATGTTGGGCATTTGCATTTGGTACACAGTTTATAATGAATGTTACTGTTTCAGTTCCCTCCACTGTGTGCTATTTAATAAGGCAAAGTCCCATTTTTTGGAAAATCAGACTTGGAGCGTTGTAAAAGGTTGTTCACCAGAAATGATATCTAGGACCATCACTGATCACAACCTAGGTGGACAACCTGGTCAACTAGCTACTGGAAAGCTACAGGGTGGGTTCAAACAAATCCCACCCCAATCTCTGAAAAGGCAAATCCGAATAGGGCAAAAGAGACAAAAAAAAAGCCTATAACTTGATAATGCTCACTCTTATCTTCATCAAATTAGCTGTGGTATGAACCAGGAGCCTACCCTACATCACCAAAGAGTCAGAATGCAATGTTTTTTTTTGGAAAGCACAAGCCTGAGCGGTAGCAGATGTCACTAGATAACATGCAGAAATATGGGAGATGTGTTACTAACAATAGATTCAGGCGTCAGACAATCGATTAATAATGATTGCATTTATTAGATTTATTTTTACCAACTCATTTATTCCACAAATTACATGTACAGTATATCCAGAACTGAATCCCTTCCTTGAGGTCGATTCTACAAATGCCTTCCAAATCCTAACAGTTCTGCATCCAGTATAGTGTAATGGTTGGGCACTGTACTCTGATTGGACAGCAAGGTGTCGGAAATAAGCAGCAAGCGAGCCCATATATGGCAAGGGCGCTCTCAAGGGGCGTCACTCCCCATGATGGGTGGGTGTGCCTAAAATACTGCAACCCGCTAAAGCAGTTTAAAGACACATAGCAGTGATTCCTTGAGGAACCCTTAACTCTAAAAAAGAAAATCATCCAAATCCAATATGTGCCATTGCTTAAGCAGATGTACAGTAGTCATGTGTTTGAAAATGATGTTAATATGGCCTCAACACTTCGAACATTCAATAGTAAATATATTTTATCAGGTAATGTTATGTACAACAAGACCAATCATGGAAGTAAAATACAATATAAAGACGTTTTTAATTACATTTAAAGTTTTGTAAGAAGACAACAGGGCACAAACAGCCTACACTGGTATGGTTCAGGTGCACCAATGCTCAATCAAAACATTTCATTCATGTAGATTCATCCAACATAGAGCAACATCATCAATGATGCCCCTTCATTGGCTTAACACATTGATTGCTAGAGTTTTCTATTTGCTCAGGCTTGGTGGTGCTGAGCGATTAACATTGGGACTTCTGAACTTTTTCGGGGCCCACAGCGAGGGGCCTCTTATAGCGAGAATCACACCGCATAAATCAAAAGGAAGCCAAACTAGTCCACTTCAATTTAAAAAAATTTTTTTGATTCTACCATCTTCCATTCTGGAGATATTGACCTTTTTCTAACACCTGCTTTTCGCAGCACGCTGCTCTTTTGAAAAAAAACAGCAGAGATATGGAAGGTTGAAGTTGACAGACATTGACAGACATATATAAAAATGAACACAAATAATATCATATACATACTACACACTGAATGAAAGCCCTGAATGTCTACTTTTAGGAGGAAAATCACACCCCTGTGAAGTGAGCAGTGCAATGTTGCGCAACATTGCACTGCTCACTTCACAGGGGTGTGATTTTCATTATTATTACAGTAGAAGTATTTTTCTTATGAAAGCAGAGAGTCTTCTGTTTCATACGGTATATAGTATGTACATGTCGCTATAGGCCTCATTTTGTGAATAATAGTTCTTCTGGTCCATGCATTTTCTGAAATCCTCTCTGGTGGGCGCAAGCTGCATTCAATAGCCAATTACTGACAAACTATATTTGTATATATTTGTATATTTGTTTTCCTCCTAAAAGTAGACATTCAGGGCTTTCATTCAGTGTGTAGTATGTATATGATAATAATTTATTTATGTTTATATCTGCCTGTCAATCTCTGTGACTTTAAACCTTTATAACTCGCTATGATAACTTCATGAGGAAATGCTCACTTCACAGGGGTGTGATTTTTATTATTATTACAGTATTAGTTTTTTTCTTATGAAAGCAGAGGGTCTTCTGTTTCATACGGTATATAATATGTACATGTCGCTATAGGCCTTATTTTGTGAATAATAGTTGGACCTGAACAACTGCATTCAATAGCCTACTGACAAACTGTACATGGGATCAATATTATGTATTTGTTTTCCTCCTAAAAGTAGACAATTAGGGCTTTCATTCAGTGTGTAGTATGTATATGACAATAATTTATTTATGTTTATTTTTATATCTGCCTTCAGAACGATAGTATAACGGTGAGATGCGTTACTGGATCGGTGAGTTTAGTGGTTGAGGTTGACATGTCTGGACATGTTTGAGGAAAGAAGCACAGGAGAGAGAGATGATCAAATAACTGGCTGCTTTGTTGGACAACGCTAGCTGTCTTCACTTTGTTTGGGCAAAGAAGCACGTATAGTAGAGCTCAGCGATGGAAAAGAGTTTTATCCACGGCAGATAAGTAATGACGTATTATCGAGGGACCGCCATGATCAACTAACTGCCTGGGACCGAGGCTACGTTGTCACCAGCCAATGCAGCCATCGCTATCCGTTGTGTGATTGTAGCCTTTTTATTCATTATAATTGCAGTGATAAGACCTATATCACAGCCGGGCGTCTCTCTCGATACCGTGGATATAGCCTACATCCACAATCACACAACGGATAGCGATGATGGCTGCATTGGCTGACGAAGACGTAGGCAGTAAGTTGATCATGGCGGTCCTTCGATAATACGTCATTACTTATCTGCCGTGGATATAAAGCTCTTTTCCATCGCTGATCGTGCTTCTTTGCCCAAACAAACAAAGTGAAGACGCGATGCACACAACGGATAGCGATGGCTGGTGAAGACTGAAGACGTAGCCAGGCAGTTAGTTGATCATGGCGTGTGCCGTGTGCGTGTTGAAAACGTTATGAAATGGCGATCGTTGAAGATTATTCTTGGTTTATATACTGGCAGAGGGCAAATCGACACGACTGCGTTATATCTTTTTCCGAGAATGAGAGAGCGGTGCAAGGCGATTGCAAGGCGCAGTGTGGCCTGGGGCCAGTGGGGGGGGAACTCAAACTGCAATGCGATCTGGGCAGAAGAGACTCCCCCCACAAAGATTCCTCGGGAGAAACCATGTAGAAACAGGAGGGGAGGGGGAATCGAGTGTATTCACAGACACTAGACTACTACTAGAGTATGGGTAACTCCATTTTAGATGCCCTGACATCTGCGTTGGTCTATGCCGTTGCCGTGCAGACCCATACGTGTAATGGAGGCATTGGAGGAGGGAGCGTCTTCGCCACAGACAGACCTCTTTTCAGGAGGGAGGGGCTTTTTACTCCCGGATCACATATTGGAGCTTCCTGGAGACGATCGCTATTATTTTCTTCGGTGTCCTGGAGCATAGGACGTTGATGTACAGTAAGCAATAAAAAAACGTATAAAACGTATAGTTACGCTTCGCGCGTACGGCGTTCGATATTAATAAAGCGTATGGATACGTTTCCAGCATTTTTTGTGTTAATATATTTAATTTCTAAAATTAAATGTTGAGACTGGCATGAAGCTGGCTTTATGTGCAACTATATTGGACCATTTAGTTAATGACGATATCACTGTGTACTTATTGCTTTCTTGAAACAGAGTAGAGTACAGGTATGCTGAGAAATATCCAGAATGTTGTCAAACTACACAGATACAGTGGGTCAAAGCTATCGCTGGAGTAAGAAAAACAATTCCAAACAAGACAGCAGCCTAGGATTTCATCACAGCCTTCAGGAAAGGAGAACCTGCTTGAGCCATGTCTAACAAACCTGATGTGTTAAGAAACATGTCTGTGTAGACATTTTGGTCAGGAGATAACATAGATAACGTAGCAGCAATGCTGCTTCTTTCAAGCTATATTTAATAATATGCAGGTCACAAACACAATTTAGATTTTCCAACTTTATAATCGACATCACATATTGGAAGGTTTCTACACCAACTGGCCAACCTCATATTAATCACCATTATATAGCCAAGCGGTTCTCATAGTGGGGTCCAGAGACCAGCAGAGGCCCTTGACAGAGTTCCAAGGGGTCCCCAGCTAATTCACCGATAGTTAGGAACCAAATGGACCCTTACAAGTTTCTAACGGACAGTGTACAATTGAAACCTTAATGGCTGGGTTTCACAAATGAGGCCTGGTGGTACATCTATGCACGGAATATCCATGTTCACAGTGAAAGGGGGTGTTGTTGAAAAGGGGGTGTTGTGTTGAACCACACATTTACTCCCTACGCATAATGTAATTTTGGGAAACCCAGCCAATGTCCATTTCACATCAGTTATTGCTCAGTCAAAGTAAAACCTGGTTTATACTGTACATAGCTATGCGCCAGTGCTGTGCCCCCAAAATAGCCCATCTACAGCTCATTGTCACAAGTCACAATGCAATATGTTGTGAGCCTGTAGATCATCTATTTATTTTCCAGGTGTGTGAAGCAGCATTCAACCAAGTATAAATCAGGCATAAGGATTATAGGTACTACAGCGTAACTCTATAAGGGTCGAGATTACTTTATCGGTACAGTGTCAATGTCAAGTCAATATTCCGATAATTATTTCAATGGCAGTGGCATACTATATGTTAATCCATTTGATTAAGTATTAGCATTATAGTGGGTAGTGGTTTGCAGGTAAATCTAATAAGTAAACTTCAAATGTCCAAATTACTATTATGCCAACTTCAATCAAAAGTCTGAAAAATGTTTATTATACCGTAATGCAAGGAAATATATGACCTATAGGCAATCATTCTGTTTGAACAAAAGTCACTGATCAGACTCATGTGAAGTGAGGAGCACTCTTACATCAGCCAATCAAATCATCACATTCCGTGCTACAAACACAAACACGTGCTACAAGCACGTGTTTGCTGGTGGAGATGTTTGCCCAGGACCCAAACTAGTGAAAATAGCAGATTTACAAGCTTTTGGGGGGAATGTTTTTGGGAAATGTATTTGAAATAATAATTATTAAAAACAAAAACAAAAAGGTAGGAAACCAAAATGAATGATGCTGATTCTGACGCATAGAGGAAAAAAAAACTTAGTAAAACATGTTCTTCGATGGTGTGGACACACGGCCTGATTTTCGCCTGAGCAGAGAGTCTCTGGCAGTCTTGTTGGACCTCCTTGCACTAGACCGCCTTCATGGATGGGATGCCACATTTGAGACCCTGGTGTCCTCTGGCTAGCAAGTGGGGCATCTGGGGTGTGTTCCACTGTCCACCGCAATGTTCAGGTGGGTTTGCAAGGCTGGCTGAATCGACGGCTGCCATGTCACTGGAACATTGTTTTTAGAAAGAGGCAAGAATAGAAAACATTACAAATATTTCCTACGGTAAATATTCAAAACCTTTCTAAGTAAATGGGAATCAGTAGATATACGGTACATCTGTTCGACTTGCCTGTTAATAGTCGTGGTCAACATTTTGCACCACCTCCTCCTCCAAACCATTCACCTCCGCAGTCAGCTGGGCGCGCCACAGATCCCCGCTGACTGCCTCCAACTCTCTCTCCCCCTCATCCTGTCCCTCATCGTCCACCTGCTCGTCCTCTGGTGCCACAACATCCCCTGCGTCCAGGCAGATGTTGTGCAGGACGCAGCATGCTGTTATGACCTGAAATCATATGGTTGGGGATAAATTACAGTTACTGAAAAAGTCTTCTTAACCACATTAAGCCTATATTTAGTTGACTGGTGTAGGAACTCTATAGGCTGTTCAATGATTACTTACATAGGGTACAAAGGTGGGGTGCATCCCTCCATTCCTACATGCTGCCATTCCGACATCCCCCCATTCCGACATGCCCCCATTCCGACATGTTGCCATTCCGACATCCCCCCATTCCGACACATTTTAGTCCCACCATTCCGACAGTCCACAAATCTTAAATGTATTTTCAAGGCAATTTTTTAAGGGGTGTGTAGCAACTTATAATGTAATAATCAGCTCATAATTTAATTAAAAGACGAGCACATAACTTAATAGATTTTTCTATAATGTAATAATGTGTTACATTAAGTACCTCCACATAGGCGACTCATACTGTAATAAAACTTCATAATGCAATAATGTCTTTATAATATATGAGCTGATTGAGTTTTTATTACATTTTAGCCATGATACTGACATGACACTGACCTTGACACTGACATGATACTGACCATGACACTGACATGACAACGACCATGACACTGACATGACACCGACCATGACACTGACCATGACACTGACATGACACCGACCATGACACTGACATGACACCGACCATGACACTGACCATGACACTGACATGATACTGACCATGACACTGACATGATACTGACATGACACTCACCATGATACTGACATGACACTGACCATGACACTGACATGACACCGACCATGACACTGACCATGACACTGACATGATACTGACCATGATACTGACATGATACTGACATGATACTGACCATGACACTGACCATGATACTGACCATGATACTGACATGATACTGACATGATACTGACCATGACACTGACATGATACTGACCATGATACTGACATGATACTGACATGATACTGACCATGACACTGACCATGATACTGACATGATACTGACCATGACACTGACATGACACCGACCATGACACTGACATGACACCGACCATGACACTGACCATGACACTGACATGACACTGACCATGACACTGACATGACACCGACCATGACACTGACATGACACCGACCATGACACCGACCATGACACTGACCATGACACTGACATGATACTGACCATGACACTGACATGATACTGACATGACACTCACCATGATACTGACATGACACTGACCATGACACTGACATGACACCGACCATGACACTGACCATGACACTGACATGATACTGACCATGATACTGACATGATACTGACATGATACTGACATGATACTGACCATGATACTGACATGATACTGACCATGACACTGACATGATACTGACATGACACTCACCATGATACTGACATGACACTGACCATGATACTGACATGACACTGACCATGATACTGACATGATACTGACATGATACTGACATGATACTGACATGATACTGACCATGACACTGACCATGATACTGACATGATACTGACCATGATACTGACATGATACTGACCATGACACTGACCATGACACTGACATGATACTGACATGACACTGACCATGACACTGACATGATACATGATACATGATACACTACTTTAGTGATGTAAAGGCAAAACATACAAAAAATGTCTCAGTAAGGTTACATGGTGTGGGTTATCATGAGAGTGGTTACTGTGGTAGAAAAAATATGTGCTCTCTACTACAACTTCACAGCTTCTGACAAGCTCAATCAGGAGGACAGGAGGGTAACTTAGACATCAAAGAAAAAGAGCACCAATCACAAACATTCAATCAAGAACTGACCAATCTAAGCAAGGCAGTAAAAAGAGTACTCTGCTGCACTAATTATGAGATGAAACACTGTTGCATAGAATAGGTAATCAACATGAGATCAAACACTGTTGCATAGAATAGGCAATCAATATCAAACACTGTATCCTAGCTGAATATAATTCAGAGTTAAATTAATAATTCAATTGAGTAATTCATGCTATTACATTCGATAATATTCAAGCAGGATAAACCATTTGTACTATAATCAATAAACCATAAATAATAATAAAAAATAATAATATATATATATATATATATTTATATTCATATAAATAATAATAAATAAATAATAAATAAATAGTTGTAAACCATTTGTACTATAATCAATAAACTATAAATAAATAAATAAATAAATAAATAAATAAATAAATAAATAAATAAATAAATAAATAAATAAATAAATAATAATATAAATAATAATAAATAAATAATAAATAAATAGTTGTAAACCATTTGTACTATAATCAATAAACCATAAAAATAAATAAAAAATAAAATAATAATAATATAAATAATAATAAATAAATAAATAAATTAATAATAATAAATAAATAAACTAATAAATACATAAATTAAATAAATAAAGAATATAAAAAATAATATTTATATTAATATAAATAATAAATAAATAGTTGTAAACCATTTGTACTATAATCAATAAACCATAAAAAAATAATAATAATAATAATAATAAAAAAAAAAATATATATATATATATAAATAATAATATTTATATTAATATAAATAATAATAAATAAATTGTTGTAAACCATTTGTACTATAATCAATAAACAATAAATAAAAATAAAAATAATAATAAATAAATAAAATAATAAATACATAAATATAAATATAAATATAAATATAAATATAAATATAAATAATAATAAATAAATAAATAGTTGTGAAAGTGATCTGTCGGAATGGTGGGACTTTTTCTGCCGCGGGTCCCTGTCGGAATGGTGGGACTTTTTTCTGTCGGAATGGTGGGATGTTTAAAAATATGAAGCATACCACCATTCCGACAATTAGAAGTCAATGTAGGAGTGGCAGCATGTAGGAATGGAGAGTGAACACCACAAAGGGGTGGTGCACCTCCTGTGCATGGAGGAATATGGACCGCCACCTGGTCTTCATCATACCAAAGGCACGCTCAATAATGCCGCGTGCCCTGGTATGGTGGTGGTTGAACCGCTGTGCGGCATCGCCAGGTACTGGCCGTCTGTAGGGAGTGATGAGAGGGAGAGGGAGTTGGAGGCACGGGTAACCTCCATCTGCGAGGATGAAGTGGTTTGGAGGAGGGTAGGTACCTAGAATTTAAAATTACAATTTAGGCATTTAGCAGACGCTCTTAATCCAGAGCGACTTACATTTAAGCAAGAACAAAAGCATGGGAATACATCACATAAAAGCATTTATCATGAAACATGCGTAAGCTAAGAAGGTAACAGTGGAATATCTATATGATGAAACTATATACCTGAACTGTACAGTGGGCTGTAGCGCAGCACTCTGGCGTCGTGCACCGACCCAGGCCAGCCCACGTACGTGTCCAGGAAACGGCCCCGATGGTCACAGACTGCCTGCAGAATAATGGAAGCAAAAAGCTTCCTATTCTGGTAGCACTGGTGATCGGGGCCGTTTGGTGCAGTGATTCGGACATGGCAGCCGTCGATCGCTCCAGCTGCTCTTCTGAAAGCAGCGTGTCTAGCCAGCCTTGCAAACCCACGGGTCACTTCCTCCAGGGCTTCAGGGGTACTTGGGAAGTAGATGACCCTGTGGCGGTTGGCCACCACCTCCCTTGTGACCCTGTGAACAATGCGGTGGACAGTGGAACGAGGAATGTCAAAGGCATCTGACACAACCCTGTATGATGCTCCACTTGCCAGCCAGTAGAGAAACACCAGGGTCTCAAACGTGGCACCCCATCCATGGCGTCGGTCTAGGTCAAGGAGCTCCAACAAGACTGCCAGAGACTCTCTGCTCAGGCGAAAATCAGGCCGTGTGTCCACACCATCGAAGAACCTGACCAGGACAGGCACATGCAGGTTGACCCTGCAGTATGGGCCTCTCGGGCCTCTTGGCTGAGTTAGGGAAAGAATGAGAAGAATTAGGTTGGTCGGTCTTACAGTGTATACTAAACCAGTTTTAAATAACTGAGTGACAACATTTGTAAGATTTGTGTTAGACTACACAGTAAAATAATATTGTGATAAATGTAGGCTATTCATTTAGAGCAGAGAGTTGGCCTGGTTTAACCTTTTCATTCATGTATGCAAATGTGATTAACTAAGAGTAGCATTCTGATGATTTCATTTCTCTCAGTTGAATTAACAGTTTATACCCACGTTACAGTAGGCTATATAGGCCTATGTGTTTTAAATGTAAAAGTAGACCTATATTGTCAAAGTGAAATGACATTATAGCAATACACTTAGCCTATATGAAAATGAACTATAGCTGTTAGCTGGCTGTAAAGGTATAATAGGCATACACAACATATCCAATTTAAGTAATTATTCAAGTGGTGGAATGATACACCTTCAAAGGAAGGCAAGTTCCTTTGTTAGGACATTATAAGGCAATTCAAAGCAGTAAGTCCCAACAAAATACATTCAAATTCAACTATACTCAAATATTTGAAAATTAAAAAAATAAGCCTCGACAATAAAATGCAGGGACAAGCAGAATGGTACTCTTCAGCTTTGATTTAAAAGACCTGCAGATCTTTGTGAATCTATTCCAGTCTTTCCAAATGTGGTGCATAAAAAGTTGATACAGCAGGTGTGGATGGCATACTAGGATAGCAGTATTTTGTATTTAACTAAGAGTAGCATTCTGATGAATTCATTTCTCTCAGTTGAATTAACATTGTATACCCACTTTACAATAGGCTATATAGGCCTATGTGTTTTAAATGTAAAAGTAGACCTATATTGTCAAAGTAAAATGACATTATAGCAATAAACTTAGCCTATATGAAAACGAACTAGCTTTAGCTGGCTGTAAAGGTATATAGGCATACACACATTAACCATGAACTTACTTGTTCATCATTTGTCCTTCCCAGCCTGAAATAAAACAAGCGCCGACGAGGGCGCTGTTGCATCTCCAACTCTTCCAACATAAAATAAAGTAAAAAATATAATATAACTATATCTAAATCCATCTTGGCAAGAAAGAAAATGAGCAAGAAAGAGCAAAAACGACAAACTGGGTCTATAGGAGACTGACATCACTGACGCGGGAATATAGAAGCGGGAATTTATGCCAGTATATATATAATATACAGAAGATCTACAAGCTCATAGTGCCGCCGCGCTATGAGCTTGTAGATCAGTTATTGTTGGTGCCTGCTGTGCTATCTAAGAGACTGATCGTTATTTATCCACCAGGGGGGGGTGGTGCAGATGTGATTTCTTTTTTTTATTTCTCCCCGGCCTCCAAATATCTTTTTGTGATCTCCCCCAAGGGACTACAGGAAAATATATGACACCCCCCCCGCCATAAACGACATGTATATATATTCACACCAACATTATGAGAAAATAAAAATGACCCCACAAATGAAACGCAAATTGAGCAACTATGATCTAGTTTTCATATTAATCTCTCGCTGTCAAAAACAGGCGTGAGTTTTTTTTTCTTTCTCCTACCTCTTTCCCAGCGTTGTTGCGTATGTGTTGTATGGATCGGGTTTTATAAAAACTCCCAAAGCACCCGTTTATATATATACTAGCTAATAATCCATGCTACATTATTTATGAGCAGCAAAACCAGTTTAAATACTAATCAAACAGATGCGACGATGTTCTGTATTCTGTCCAAATGTAAAAACATTTATCATTATGAAGTGTATTATGTATAGCAGGCTATATGCAGTTTGGTATATCCTTCCTTTCAGCAACCCTTTGCAACGAGTCAGGACTCACGCCAAATCAGATTCGACATAGTAATAATAACAATAATAGACTTTTTATAGAATAGCTTTTATTTACACTGCACCCGACACCCGGGGAAACAAAACAACTGGAAACGAAACGCATGCAGGCTGCAAACATCCACAACAGACACACATCACACACGGGCACCACGTCGCCCTGCAAGAGAAACGGGGGGAATCGCCCCGGCCCACGCCGACAAAGGAGAGGTAAAATCGGGTCCAGCTCCCTGCTGACAGCCCCCAAAGCGAGACCTACGGTTCTCTGAATTCTCCGACGCCGTTGTGGGATATTTTTAAATAGGCCCTTTTATGATTAATTGACCACATACATGAAGTTTAAACAACTAAATACTCCCCAAAAATTTCTTGAAAGTAAATTCCGTGGGCTAAAAAGGTAGTTTTAACTACTTTTAACAACACTGCAGTCAGTCCGTGTAAACAGCAATGGCCGCCAGTCGAGAACGCTGGGGCACCGCTTGGCTCCGCCCAGCTCCACTCGGCTCCGCCCAACTCAGCCAAGTGAACGCTGTCCCAATCCACAGACATGCCCTCTGCGTGTGCACTATGCCACCTCCACAGGGTAGTGTCAGTGCAGTGCCCTACCCTATCCTACCTAGTAGGCTACCGCACCTTGTAGGTAGGGTGAACACTCTCAATTGGGATTCACCTATAGGCTCTAGCTGGCCTAGTGGTCCAGGCCCATGTCACATATAGACCGATTCCGTACCGGTTTCATGGTTGCAGCCTACGTATTTCCTGTAGGCGGACTCGACATAGCTGCGGGAGTAAAACCCTCACCAGGCGCACCTCTTCCACTACAGTGAACGGCAGAGTGACTGATGTTAGTTTGCCTCAAACTTTACTCCTTTACCTGCTTTTTTACTAACACTAACATTACAAAGATGCCCAGAACATCGAGATGAACCTGTGTAGTTTATGGCTGCTCCAACAGTAGTGGCAACATAAAAAAAAAAAAAAAAAACGGAATGTCTAATATCCACCTCGGTGGCGGAGACCAGAGCCATTGAGTAATGGTTGAGACAAAGCAGTGAAGGGTCCTGAAAGATACGTAATTTCAGTCTTACCCAATACCCAATCTTTCTGTTTTATGAACACAAGGCTGCTGTATTTTATACCTCATACTAAGCATTTAAAGTATGAGGCATAAAGTACAGCAGCCTTGTGTTAATAAACAGAAAGATTTGGTATTGCGTTATGTATCTTTCACTGCTTTGTCTCAACCATTACTCAATGGCTCTGGTCTCCGCCACAGCGGTGGATATTAGACATTCCGTTTTTTGTTTTTTTTTATGTTGCCACTACTGTTGGAGCAGCCATAAACTACACAGGTTCATCTCGATGTTCTGGGCATCTTTGTAATGTTAGTGTTAGTAAAAAAGCAGGTAAAGGAGTAAAGTTTGAGGCAAACTAACATCAGTCACTCTGCCGTTCACTGTAGTGGAAGAGGTGCGCCTGGTGAGGGTTTTACTCCCGCAGCTATGTCGAGTCCGCCTACAGGAAATACGTAGGCTGCGACCATGAAACCGGTACGGAATCGGTCTATAGGCTCTAGCTGGCCTAGTGGTCCAGGCCCATGCCACATATAGGCTCTGGCCTAGTGGTCCAGGCCCATGCCACATATAGGCTCTGGCCTAATGGTCCAGGCCCATACCACATATAGGCTCTGGCCTAATGGTCCAGGCCCATGCCACATATGTGACCAGTGCCAACAAAACATGCCTCATGTCGCCTTTTCCATTTTTCAGATTTTTACAGATTATTAAAGTACAGAATGTAAGCTTTCATATGATGTATCATTCAATGAAATTGGACAATAATTGAAGGAGATATAACCATTTTAAAATGACTGGGGCCTTTCACCCAAAGCTGAGAAAAGCCCTTTTCAATATTCACAACATTTTATCACCTTAGAGCTGGACAGAAGTGGGTGTGACAATGGGAGGGACAAGAGACAATAGGACGTTTTAGCTGTCAACAGTGCAACACTAGAAACACTGACATGTTTAAGCCAGTAGAACAAACAATGCAATTTGTAAGGTGCCCCAATAAACCCTTTTGAAAGTACTAAGTATTAAATACTAAGTATAAGTATTCAAGTATTAAATATTAAGTTAAGTGTTCAATTTAACTTATACACTACCTGGTTGTAAATAGCTGCAGTACACCATTTTATGCAGGTCTACTTTAAGCAATCAAAGTCAGACAATTGACCCAGTATTTTAAATAAATAAAATCGACGCATCAGGCTATGATGTTGTGCGCTTATAGATTTGCTATTTTAATAAACAGATCTGTCCACATGCAGTCACAATGCCTGGTTTCATTTATAGTAATTCCTGTGCATTCGATGGGTGGATTCATACTACATCGGGTGTCTATTTAGTGTGCAAGGCTTACATCCGGTCTAAAGCCCACCCACTGTATGCCCTGATTTATATACACAATACATACACGATCCGTATCCTCCCCTCACCGGATGTTGAATTAACAGTACTAACGGCCGTATTTGAAAAGACGTAGCTCTTTGCTGGGTGCGCGAGGAAAAAAAATATTTTCCGACATTTCCTTTTCAATTGATACCGTTTCTTAGAGACGGCCTACACAAACGTTCTATATACCAAATGAAAGCCTGCATTTCATAGTTTACATAGTATATAACCTTTTTTTAAATGAGCAAGAAATGAGCGAGTTGTGATTAAAAGAAAAGACGTGTGATCTCTTTGCTCTTTAACACACGACACAAACGGCTAACTAGGCTAGCTAGCTTCTAGCCTGTTGTTTGTTGGTGAAAGACTCCAAGCTGGGAAGTGTATTTCAGCGAGTAGCTATACGTGGTTTTGTTTATTTTCTGTAAAGTCTAACCCAAATGCCCAGAATACTTCTGTGTTTACAAACACAAGCACGCTAATGGGCGGTGATCAGAGCGTGAAACCTGAGGACAAAGAGATTACAGGACCAATCGTAACCAACATGCAAATCTCGGAACTGCGCTCTTCTGCCTCCAGAAACTTGTTAAAAAACAAGCCCACTTTGACGTATAAATGTATACATTTCATTTGCCCAAATGAACAATCTGTTTGAATGAAAACCTTCTTCAACATTCAAACTGTATTAATATGAAAAAAAAAGAAAATCACATAAAAAAAAAAAACGAGTTTATTTATTGATTTAAGGCATGTTCATTCTGGCGACATGAGGCATATTCTGCTGGCACTGGTCACATATAGGCTCTGGCCTAATGGTCCAGGCCCATACCACATATAGGCTCTGGCCTAATGGTCCAGGCCCATACCACATATAGGCTCTGGCCTAATGGTCCAGGCCCATACCACATATAGGCTCTAGTGGTCCAGGCCCATGCCACATATAGGCTCTGGCCTAGTGGTCCAGGCCCATGCCACATATAGGCTCTGGCCTAGTGGTCCAGGCCCATACCACATATAGGCTCTGGCCTAATGGTCCAGGCCCATACCACATATAGGCTCTAGTGGTCCAGGCCCATGCCACATATAGGCTCTGGCCTAGTGGTCCAGGCCCATGCCACATATATGCTCTGGCCTAATGGTCCAGGCCCATGTCACATATAGGATCTGGCCTAATGGTCCAGGCCCATACCACATATAGGATCTGGCCTAATGGTCCAGGCCCATACCACATATAGGCCCTCATTTATCAATCGGGTGTAAAATCTGCCACAGATTCGAGTGCAGGTTTCGTAGTACACCCACGTCGCCACGGCATTTATAAAGTGATCGCAAACAGCTGATCCTTCCTTAATTCTGTTCTCACGTTAATAAATGTCACGGCTGAATTTGATCTGGCACGCCCTAAGAAATCAAGCCTCGCCCTCGTTTTTGCGACATGAACAACGGCAATACGTTTCCTGAAACCATGGTTACATGAAAAAATAGGTTTCTCCCGTGCCTTGCTGCCCGCCTCACCCCCCTCTCTCATACACACGCACAGCACGCACACGCAACTTGCAAGCCCAACTAACTGGTGTGTTGTTAAACAAATAAAGAACGAACACCTGCATGAATTCAATAAAGTTGTAGGACTACCCTGTCTGTTTCACTCTCACCTCGCTTGCCTTGCTGTCATGCACGCACGTGACACACTACATGACACATTAAATAAAGCTGTCTGTTTCTCCTCTCGCTTCGCTTCCCTTGCTGCCCGCCTCACCCCCCCACACGCACATATCGCTATTTGCAACTTTCACTGTGTTGTTAGTTGTATATTAAATTATTAAAGTATTTTTAATTTAATATACAACAAGATATATTAGTGAACGAAAACCTGAACCTGTGAACCATAATTAAATAACAAATAGGCACACACACGCTGCTGTTTTGCAGGTGCTCCTCCTGTCCTGTCTGTCTGTCTCTCTCTATCACAGTGGTCCGTCCGTGACCAACTGACCATGCACGTTCCGACGTTCGACAGTCTATTTAGATTGCCTCGCAGACGTCGTTAGTCACTGCAGTGGCCGGGCTGTCAACTGTCATTATATGAATGTGCAGCCAAAACAGTATATAGCCTCATGTGGCTGGTGGTGGGCAGCGTGGGCTGGCTGGGTAATATACCTATATCTCCGATGCAGTTCCCACTTGCGCTGGGAGCCTGGCACGGTACATTTGGCATTCGAGCGTCGCGTCGGGTTTATTATATTGCACATACCGTAAGAAAGACATCGGCCTTCATGCTGTAGAATAGGCTACAGTAGGCTATACCTGCACGTTGGGACTCTCTGCAGCTGAGCTGCAGCACTGCTGCACTATAGCCTACTCTCCAACGTCCCGTCATGGAAATATTTCAGCACAGGCAGCCCAAATCCTCGCATGTATGCGCTCATGCAAAACACTGTTTAAATGGCTTAAGCATCTCTTGCAACATTGTTTTTAATTGCGCGATTTTATCTCCTACTAATTTCATATGACACATGTATTCCTTAACATTTTTATTTATTTATTTTTTACATAGCCCATATACATTATACATACATTTTATATAAACATTTTAGGAGTGAATACATATATGTTTAGATGCCTGTGACAGCCTCTCAGCAGTTCAGACAAGGCTGCTCCGCTTGTGTAGGACAGAAAAACAGCCAAGGACAAAGCGTACGCCAGCTCCCGACCAGACGTGACTATTTGTCCTACTCAAGTTCAATTTCAAGCTTTACCGGAAATGTTAAATGCCGAAAATGTCGGTAATTTCGGCGTGCGCCCATATTTTGGCGTACGCACGGTTGATAAATGAGGGCCATAGGATCTGGCCTAATGGTCCAGGCCCATACCACATATAGGCTCTGGCCTAGTGGTCCAGGCCCATGCCACATATAGGCTCTGGCCTAGTGGTCCAGGCCCATGCCACATATAGGCTCTGGCCTGACAGCGCGTCACGTGTTCGAGTCCCGCTCATGACTACCTTTGCTGCATGTCTCTCCCCTTCTCTCTCTCCCTCTTTCCTGTCTATCTTCACTTGTAACTATCAATAAAGGCAAAAAGCCAAAAACAAATCTTAAAGAAAAAAACTAAACAAAAAGCAAGTCCGTTAATGTTGGTGGGCCATTCATAATACAATCCAGGTATGAAACCATGGACCGTATTTATATTTTTTTGTTTTGATTTGTCTGCCTGCACTTTTGCCGCCCAAAAATGAAATAATATATGTCTTATTGTTGGCCTGCCCAACACAACATCTGTGGCCCTTTTAATTTGTACATGGTAATGAGAACGTAGGCCAATGACATGGAACAAGTTATTGTGGAACACTATTTCCCCATTAGAATATTAAGACATCCAATGCACTACATTTCTGGTGTGAAATGGCATGAGGGATCCCCACAAAATGACCACCCCAAAAACCGGCACATGTACTGTTTTGTGGGCTTTGAGCACCTGTCCCCTCAGTGCTCTCTGCATGGCCCTGCAAAAAAATATATGCTACGGATCTCACTGTGTGGGTTCCGGGCACTGTAGGTTCATTCATAGTCCATATTTAGGTGAAGAGGTTCACCAGAACGGTGGTTTTCGTGGCGCCGCTCATAGTCCATCACCATGCTCATATCTCCTACCCTCCAAATGTGTCCATTCTTTTCCGTCTGCTTTCTCTCTACCGCATATCTGCCTCTATTCCATTCTGTTCATTTTCTGTTCCTTTCCTATTCTATTTCTGCCGCTTTCTCTATTATTTCATTCCTTTATTCTGTCGTTCTCCCTCTGCTCTGTTTCGGGAGTTTTTTTTTTTTGTTTTTCGATCGGGAGCTCAGCTCGCAAAACGGGACCGTACCTATGTTCCCTCAGCCTACGACAACCTACCTCCTCCCTCACCCTAACCCTAACCTCCCCCGGGGCAGACACCTAAACCTAACCGCAACCCTCTCCCGACCCGCAGCGCACCCCCGGGGCAGACACCTAAACCTAACCGCAACCCTCTCCCGACCCGCAGCGCACCTCGGGGCTGAGGGAACATAGGTATGACCCCCCCACCAAAGCCACACCGAGCACTGCTGTCGACCCCTGTGTCCTCCTGGCCGTGACGTGTGTGGGTGGAAGGGGAAGGGGCAGAGGAACGGGGAACGGGGGGAGCTACGGGTGGCAGTTAAGGAATAGGAATAGCGCGTTTGCGTTGTACTGGCTATGCTGCGGGCCTGGGAACCCCGCCTCCCCGTTCCTCTGTCCCCACACACACTCATCTCTAATTACAGAGATCTCATATCCAATAATATGCAGCAGGGTCAAATCGTCCGATACAATTCACCGATATATAAAATATCGGTGCAAATCGGTTCAATACCAATAATGTTTTTATAATTAAATATCGGCCGATATATCAATATGCTACTGATAATATCGTGCAACACTAATTGCTATGGTACATGTGAGTTGGACCTAGAATACTCTGACTGAATAAAGTGTCTGACATCCAAGTAATGAATATAAGAAACAACAACGTACCTTTTTATTTTGCTACCTTTATTGAATACAACAATATATCACATTTTATGACATCGTATGGTGAGTTTAATAGAACCTACTTAAGTTTAGAACCTATTCAGAGGCTTATTTTCCCTGTGAAAAGAGTAATATACTTTTAGACCACATTCAACATTCATCTTTAGTTAAATCTAAGCAATGCTAATCAACATGTTGTGACATTAGTAGACTATTGCTCGATGCACTTACCTTGCCGGCGGCATGGCTGCTTTTAGCTCTCATTTTGTTGACCTGGGCTTCAGCCTTGTCGGCGCGATCCTCGGCCTGCTCCAGCTCATGCTGGATCTTCCTGCACTTGGACAGACGCACGTTGGCCGCTTTCTCCTGGGATGTGACAGAGACAGGCGCGTAAACGTGGGTTCAAGTTCTCAGGCACCACGACTGAAATACTGAAATATTTACTTCTGGGGGTACTTAAATCTAAAATATTTTGAAATTGAGGCAGCTTTGTGGTGCATAATTGACAATGTCTGCTAGTCGTTGCTGAGGTTCTATGTTGTCTTCTTCCAGGCTACAAGATACTTCTTTCCAAGAGATGAACTAAGGCGAGGGATGGTGAAGTGCAATGCCAACTGTAGGGCTCGTCCAGGATTTGAACCCGGGACCTCTCGCACCCTAAGCGAGAATCATACCCCTAGACCAACGAGCCCTGTGTACACTGTAATATTTACTCTCACAAAGCTGTTTGATGCACTCGTGGCTCTCTTGAAGATGTCAGAGAAGATGCAGTTAATGGAGATAGGAGGGTCTATTTATACCCATCAATCAACTTTCAGAAGATTGCAATATTGCTTGGGTTGTGGGTTCAAGTCCCTCTTTGTGTTCACCAAAAAATGCTGAACATGTGTGCCTACAGGTAACAGCAGTAGTCGTTGCCGAGCGTTTAAGGCGATGGACTAGAAATCCATTGTGGTCTCCCCGCGCAGGTTTGAGTCCTGCCGACTACGGAGCTTTATTGTTTGTGCAACAGGTACAAACGTTGGGTGTCACTTTGTATTGTCATGTTGATGGGTTCAGTTGAAAATTAATAGTAAACTGCAGCTTTGTGGTGCATAATTGACAATGTCTGCTAGTCGTTGCTGAGGTTCTATGTTGTCTTCTTCCAGGCTACAAGATACTTCTTTCCAAGAGATGATCTAAGGCGAGGGATGGTGTAGTGCAGTGTCAACAGTAGGGCTCGTCCGATAGATACCTATAAAGTCCGATAGCTAATAAAATTTGGTGTTTTAAAGGAGAATTCCATGCTAGAAGGCTTTCTTACCTTTATTTGTAGTTGTTACGTCCCCACCAAAGAGGTCCAGGTACGTGTTATTTTGTGAAAAAATGCATTATTGGCAATTTCCCCTAATATTATGTGACCACTGCCAGCAGAATATGCCTCATCTTGCCAGAATGAACATGCCTTAAATCAATAAATTAACTCGTTTATTTTATTTTATATGATTTTCTTTTTTTTCATATTAATATAGTTTGAATGTTGAAGAAGGTTTTCATTCAAACAGATTGTTCATTTGGGCAAATGAAATGTATACATTTATACGTCAAAGTGGGCTTGTTTTTTGGGGGCAGAGAAGCGCAGTTCCGAGATTTGCATGTTGTTTTCGATTGGTCCTGGAATCTCTTTGTCCTCAGGTTTCACGCTCTGATCACCGCCCATTAGCGTGCTTGTGTTTGTAAACACATAAGTATTCTACATGGCTATAGTAGTATGGAGGAGCATTTGGGTTATACTTTACAGAAAATAAACAAAACCACGTAGCTACTCGCTCAAATACGCTTCCCAGCCTGGAAGCAATACACAACAGGCTAGAAGCTAGCTAGCCTAGTTAGCTAGCCGTCTGTGTGTCGTGTGTCAAGTCAAGTGTTTTTTTTCCTCCACCCGCAAAGAGCCACGATCACTCGTCTTTTCTTTAAATCATAACTCGCTCATTTTTTGCTCATTTAAAGAAATTCAAAATACTATGTAAACTACGGAACTACGTTTGTGTAGGCCCTCTCTATGAAACGGAATCAAGTGAAAAGGAAATGTCGGGAAATCGGTTTATTGTGTAATAGATTGGATACGTCTTTTCAAATACGGCCGCTAGTAGTGTTAATTCAACATCCGGTGAGGGGAGGATACGGATCGTGTATGTATTGTGTATATAAATCAGCGCATACAGTGGGTGGGCTTTAGACCGGATGTAAGCCTTGCACACTAAATAGAAACCAGGCATTGTGACTGCATGTGGACAGATCTGTTTATTAAAATAGCAAATCTACAAGCGCACTGCGCACAACATCATAGCCTGATGCGTCGGTTTTATATATTTAAAATACTGGGTCAATTGTCTGACTTTGATTGCTTAAAGTAGACCTGCATAAAATGGTGTACTGCAGCTATTTACAACCAGGTAGTGTATAAGTTAAATTGAACACTTAACTTAGTATTTAATACTTGAATACTTATACTTAGTATTTAATATGTAGTACTTTCAAAAGGGTTTATTGGGGCACCTTACAAATTGCATTGTTTGTTCTACTGGCTTAAACATGTCAGTGTTTCTAGTGTTGCACTGTTGACAGCTAAAACGTCCTATTGTCCCTTGTCCCTCCCATTGTCACACCCACTTCTGTCCAGCTCTAAGGTGATAAAATGTTGTGAATATTAAAAGAGCTTTTCTCAGCTTTGGGTGAAAGGCCCCAGTCATTTTAAAATGGTTATATCTCCTTCAATTATTGTCCAATTTCATTGAATGATACATCATATGAAAGCTTACATTCTGTGGAAAAGTAGAGTTGAGGGCCTTTTTGCTGTATTTGGTCACATATGCCGTCAATGGGAGTTGGGTTTTTGTGCTAATTCGCTTATTTCCATCGAAATAAGTAGTAAAGTGTGCCGCTTGGGATACTATTTACATTATGAATGGAGGATAGCTTTTCGTTTTTTTGAGCGATGGAAATAACCCTGATGCCCCATTCAATTCAATGCAATTCAATTCAATTCATTGAGGGCTTATGGTAGGGGGAATAGCCAATAATGCACTTTTGCAAAAAATAACACCTGGCCCTCTTTGGTGGGGACGTAACAACTACAAATACCTTCTAGCATGGAATTCTCTTTTAAGCATAATGTTATAATTTATTGAAAAATAGCAGAAAATGTGGTGCAAATCTTTGAATATAATATTATTTCAGAGCGGACTCAAATATTAAAGAATAAAGAATGATGCAACTCCACGGCCCAATCATAGTCACACCATCAGTCTGAGCGCAGTAACATGTTCTAACCACCCTTAAGTCACATGGCAAACTGTCCAAAGCGTCTACTGCATGAAAAGTGACAAAGTACAGTATTGCCTTTTGCTATGCGTTTGTTTATTCTGATAAAGAAAACACACCATGCTTTAAGAGATTTATTGACAGTAAAGAAATGGAGGGATGAATGGGATCGGGTGTGTAGGTTCCAGGGTGGGGGGGGGGGGAGTTTATGGAGGAAAAACTACAACACAACAAATCACTGCGTGTGTGTGTGTGTATGTCAGATACTCATGGACTGTAACAACAAAAAAAGTGACATTATTACATTATTAATAACATTATTACATCATTAATAACCTCATTACAGGCTACTTAACTTACTTACTTAATAAAGCAAATAATGCATTGACACACATTATAATAAATCAATGTAATTGATTTTAAAATTATTTAATTGCAAACAGGTAACTAAGTACTTGCACTCAAGTACTGTACTTTAGTGTTTTTTTATTTTTA
The DNA here is from genome assembly GCF_964188405.1 of Protomyctophum parallelum. Classification (NCBI taxonomy): domain Eukaryota; kingdom Metazoa; phylum Chordata; class Actinopteri; order Myctophiformes; family Myctophidae; genus Protomyctophum; species Protomyctophum parallelum. The sequence continues at coordinate 7,897,041 of NC_139712.1, read as the reverse complement.
TTAATTTATTTTTAGTATTTCAATTGTCTTTTTCTTTTTTTCTAATATATTTTTTATCCCACGATTTTGTAACCCATTTTTCACCCCTGTGTCAATCATCTAATGTGATCCTGGGCTCTACACACCCTCCACCAACCTGGGGAGAGCAACGGACTTAACTCATGCTTCCTTCATGCTTGAGTGTCCAAGTTGCTCCTTTACACCTGACAGGGGGGAGTTTCCCTGGTTGGACGTAGCGCGTGGAAGGAACACGCTATTCCGACCAGTTCCTTTCCCCTCCATCAGGCGCCCCGGCTGGCCAGGGGGAGGCAGTTTAGAGACCAGGATTACTGCATGTTTTTTGTGAGGGTACCTACCCTAGGGGACACGGGGAGAACATGCAAACTCCACACAGAAAAGCCCCTTCGCCAACCCCCACCTCGGGTATGGGCACTGATGACGCGGAGGAGAGAACACGCCCCCAGCATCCCCATCGGGAATCGACCTTCTCATGACTTACTAGCTGTGAGGCGACAGCACTATCGACTGCACCACCGTGCCCCCCAGTATTTACAACTTTCAATCATTGTACTTCTACTCCACTACTCCCAGAGGACAATGTTGTACCACAATTAAATGAAAACGTTACTTGTAGATCTGCAAGCTGACAATGTGTTGCAATGCAACGCATTGTGAGCCTGTAGATCGGATTGTGTGAAATGGGACAACTCTGCACGATGAGTACTTTTACGTTTGGTACATTTAACATAATTATTTTAATTTGCACTTTTAATCAAGTGCATGTTGGATAACTTACTACCACTTACTAGTACTACTACGAGTACTTCGGAGTATTTGTGACATTGCACTATTGATCTTAAGTAAAACACGTGAATATACTTCAATTACTTCTGTGTGGCGCCGTTGTATGATCCAGTTTTAATATGGATAAGTGTGTGTGTGTGTGTGTGTGTGTGTGTGTGTGTGTGTGTGTGTGTGCGTGTGTCTGACCTGCATTCTTCGTAGTTGGCCATGAACTTGACATTGGCCGACTTGATGTTGTCGTCCAACTGGGAGATCTTCTTGAACTCGTCCATCACGGCCTGGGTCACATTGGGGGTGCTGCCTGCAAGAACAATACACTCCTCCTCCTTTACATATATCTAGAGCATCTTAAGCCATTCTGGACGGGAACCCGTTTTGATGTTTTAACTAAGCATTATTTAGCTATTGAAAAATAGCAGATCTACAAGACCATAGCTCATAGCCACCAAGTGGCGCGCTATGAGCTTGTAGGTCTGCTATTTTTGAAAGAATCATGAAAATTTTAATGTTTATATTAATTTCGACGTCAGGCCTAAATGGGGGGGAATACCACTGATTGAACTGGTATTATTATAACTTAATAAAATATTATAATATAATAACCCCCCCCCTGAAAAAGAGTGATATTGTCCTTTAATCAATAAAAAAAAACACCTAAATGACGAGACATCTCGTCAATGGCATTCAATCAATGTAACACGCACGATTAATTCAAATCAATATTAAAAAAGACAAAAAAAAATCAATCTGTGGCACGGCAATAAATGGCCGCTATATACCACTGTGCATTTCAAGAGAGGGGCGCTGGCTGAAGGTCAGAGGGCAAAGGTCACTCACTGTAGAGCTCGTTGATGCAGTCGTGGGCTGCCTGGCTGTGCACCGTATCATTGGCATGGTCGTGAACAGCGGTGTGGATCACAGCGTACCCTTCTGTGGTATTGAACTGCTTCACAACCACAATATACTCCTTAGCTGTTCATCACACAAGCACACGCACGCACGCACGCACATACAAAGACCATGGAAGGGAAAATATGTAAGAAATGTGGTCTGTGCATATTGTGTACAAACACTCCCACCCCCCCCCCCCGTCCCCTGCCCTCCCCCGCTCTGAGAAATACATCAAAGTGACGCAACGAGGTTGACATCTTTATGGCCCAATCAATCAATCAATCAATCAATCAATCAACTCAGTGCAAACATAACTGGAGCGTTGGTAACCATGGTGAAATTCAGTGTACGTCACCGATGATGTCGAAGTTCAAAGGGATCCATTAAGAGCTCTGTGTGTGCTCTCTCTCTCTCTCTCTCTCTCTCTCTCTGTGTGTTTGTGTGTGCGTGCGCTACTCACAGCTGTTTGTATACTCGAAGACACCTTTTTCACCTTCTTCCTTTTTCCACTGTAGAGTATCAGTGGTGGTGCAGCTGGCATCACTAGATCTGAGAGAGAGAGATTTCTTGTTTTGTTTTGTTGAAATTGAATTATTTGTGGGTACCAATTCATCAGTACCTTACTCAGGGAACATTTTGATTATCAGACTTTACTTGTAACAGAGCATTTCTACATTGCAGTATTTGTACAAATGTGAGTAGGTTACTCTTCACACATGGAATTATTGTCTCAGTAATGTGACATAAAGTAATTCATTATTGTCTCAGTAATGTAGTCTCAGTAATGTAAAGTAATGAATGTCTTCATGGGCTGTGAACTTCACAGACGGCACGGTTAGACAGACAGACAGACAAACAGACAGACTCTGCTACTCACGATGTCCGCTCGCTGAATTTGACGCTGAGTCCTGTGGTCGTAGTCGCCACCACGACTGTCGTCACTTTTGCACGGTTGAACGCCTTCCAATTGTTGGTGGCCTTGCCCATTATGTACCACGTACCTTTCATCTGAGAGAGAGACAGACAGACAGACAGACAGACAGACAGACAGACAGACAGACAGACAAAGTTGTCAACACTATAATGAAAATGAATTGTCTCTCACATTAAATAATAATAATAATAATCACGACACTCTACAATACATGGTCATATTGCCGAAGTTCATGGAAAACTACTCAGAACTGGCAAAACTGTGAAAAATAGCGGAACCCGTACGAAATCAATAAGAGGTCTACCGCTAATAATAATAATAATACTAACCCCGTTGTCCTTGTAGTTGGGGTCAGCTTCCTCGTCGCCACTGCAGGTAACCATGGTAACCAGCAGAGCAGAGAGCACAAACATCACAGGAGTGGACATCATGACTGGAGCTAGAAGAGTGTGTCTGAGAGAGAGAGAGAGAGAGAGAGAGAGAGAGAGAGAAGGTGGACAGAACAGTGGACTCAACCCCCTTATATATCTCCCAAAGTCCTCCTTCTACGCACACTCACGCATGCACGCACGCATGCACGCACGCATGCACACACACACACACACACACACTGACCTGGCGTTGTGTTACACACCTGGCATGAGCGCCATAGTTTTTGACACGATTACAATCCTTTTAAATTCCATGCAATCTTTTCAGTTCGGAGATGGCAGCCTGTGTGCACGCGGATGCTATTTCAGTGTTCCGCAGTAGACTACACACACGCGCACGCACACACGCACACACGCACGCACGCACGCACGCACGCACGCACGCACGCACACACACACACACACACACACACACACACACACACACACACACACACACACACACACACACACACACACACACACACACACACACACACACACACACGTACTTACTTACGCCTGCTACCCATTCTGGGGCATAGGTCGTCAACAAGCGATCTCCAGGCATCTCTGTCTTGGGCTGTTCTCTCCAGCTCTTTATTTTATAAAGCGAACAGTATTTTAACTGAAATCTTTACTTCTGGGGGTCTTTGGGAAATAGATTATTTTCAAAGTTAACGTGAAATAGTTTGAGAACCACTGATATAAGATATCTTAGGAGAGACAGCAGACACTTGGGAACGGGAGCGTTCTTTGTTCTATCATGGGCTCCCCCTGAGTTAGTGGCGAAGTGTCCTTGAGCAAGACGCTGAACCCTTGCTCCTGATGTGCAGGTTGAATGCCTTGCATGGTTTCCTCCGCCATCGGTGTATGAATGTGTGTGAATGGGTGCTAATGCACTTGCCTGGAAAGCCTTGCATGGGATGAGGAGTGTGGAAATCAGACATGCGAGAAGACCTTACTGTGTTTGGAGTTTGAACAAGTGTGACTCAGCCTTTTTACAATGACCAAATGTAACCAGACGAGCAAGGTAAAAAAAAAAAACAACAAAACAACAAACAAGGAACACTGACAAATTATATTCTGGGAAAAAAACTGCAAACGGTAAAAATGTCCCATCCTGTTGGGCGGGTTCATAAAACAATAGAGCTGGTTGTCTACAACGCTGACGAAGGCTGTCAGCTTTGCAGCATACCATACCTGATGATGATACCCGCCTCTAGGACAGTTCCGTGAGTGCTGGTATTCTCTATGCCAAGAGTTTAAGAGAATGCATTGTCAACAGAGTTGTTTTTTTATCCCACGATTGTGTAACCCATTTTTAACCCCTTTGTCAATTATCTAATGTTATCCTGGGCTCTGGCCTGTCCATTTAAACTCTAGACGGGCCAGCCCCAAAGTTATTGTGTGTGTGGGTGCATGCGTGCGACGTGCGGGCAGCCGTGCACACACATTAGGGTGGACATTTGCCCGGTATTGAACCAGCTGTCCTCCTCACAGCTCAACCTCTGGACAGACACATTCATTTTGTCCGTTTTTTGTGAGTTTCGGTAAATCCCCCGTGGACCGTTTGGTTTCATTGTAAAATACAGCTCTGCTGTAGGCTAAAACAATGTGAAAATATACTGGCATCATTCTATGTCCCACAATGACTGTATTAAGAAACCACAAGATAAATTAAAGGAGCATTCAGTGATTTGGGTGATTTGGAAACCCCCGGTCTGCCCCGGTAACAAGATCTGCACTACGCACTACAGTGGGGGGGACGCGCGACAGGCCAACAGCACGCACACAAAGGCCCACCCCCTCTCGATCATGATTGGATGAAGGCTGGGCCTAATGTTTTTTTGACCCCCAGGGGTTAACTGGGGACAGGGAGTAACTCCTTATTATGGTCAGCACACTCTATAGCAGGGAGGATTATCACAACAAAACAGTGATATTTGAATTAAGTTAAATCACTGAATATACCTTGAAACCATGAAACATATCTAAACATGAAATGAAAAGGAAATAAATTGATTGACCTTTGTGGTTCCCTATAATGTACTAAAGGTTCATTTAGTTAGCAAATAATGTTATACTGTATATGTTCAGTGGACACTTTACATGTGTGTGTGTGTGTGTGTGTGTGTGTGTGTGTGTGTGTGTGTGTGTGTGTGCTGCGTGTGTGTGTGTGTGCTGCGTGCATGCGTGTGTGTGGGTGGGTGTGGCGGGGGTGGGGCTGTTGGTTAAACACACAGTGAGTCCCGCACAAAAGTGTCCTCCTTTCTGAGGTCTTGCTGGTGGCCACCCTAACACACATACTCAAGGACGCTGCTGACCATTTGCTTGCCCTACGCATGATATGTTTGTGCTGCTCTCAAAAAAGAGTGCAAACCCCTGATGGACATCAGAGGTCAAACCATCATCATGAGTGCGTATTGGAATGCCAGACAAAAAAAAAACAAGATGCAAAATAGGTGGCTGAGGAGGACTTTTGGACCAAAATAAATAATAGTCAAGTCAATGTTGGTTAAAACACAAATAACACGTCCCATGAAAGTTTGATGATAATCAACAATATCAGCTTATAAAACCTTTATTAGGTCAACATGTTATATGATTCCTGCAAAGTTATCAAATATGTATCTTCTCTATTATTATCGTATTCATAGAGATCAGATAACATATCCTTGTCTATGGGTTTATTCTCACGGATCGCCTTGCATTTGAAAAGGCTGTTTTTGTGTGTTTTCCCGTAATACCATTATGCAGTGCCAGTGGTAGCGAAGAGAAGCCAAAATGCTGTGGTTGGTGTGTGTGTGTGTGTGCGTATGTGCGTGCGTGCCTGCGTGCGTGCGTGCATGCATACGTGCACTTCACTTTGTATTATAAGTAACAAGTTGTGAATATGTCTGTACCCGAGATACCTGGTCCGATTATGTGGGGTAGTATCGGGGCAGGTTCCGAGTACCAAGTATGAGTACTTGAGGGTGGTATCGGCCCAGCGCATGCATCATCGATAATCTGTTCCCCGAAAAGAAATCCCAAACATCTCCGATCGGCATGATTTCAGAATTGGACATCTTATTGGCCAGTCTGTTCGCTGATATCAATGGTCACGGCGGTATAGGCTATTTTCCACACAGGCAGCCGCCGTGCTGTTGTTGTTGTTAATGTAATCATCACTGATCGTAGAAGCAACCATCATCATCATCATCATCATCACTGAGTCACTGAGTTATTCTTCCTCGTCCTGAATCATATTCTCTCCATCTGGATCTGCGAGTATCCGAGAATATATGCAGATACATAAGGTTATGAGTTAATCGAGATCATAATGTGCAAGAGTGTTTATTAGAGAGCGCTGGCTGTCAGTGTTGTTTTTGGCAGGCTTTTTTTTTATTTAGTCAGTCTTTTGGACGAAATGCTTATTAGATTTAGTCACTCTTAGTCATTTGGATAAAATGCTTAATTAGTCTTAGTCACATTTTGTCATTTATATCCTTGATAGTTTTAGTCTAGTTTTGGTCGACGAAAACTCCTAAGGGTTTTAGTCAGTTTGTCATTTTAGTCGACAAAAACTTAAAAGGTTTTAGTCCAGTTTGTCAAAAATAAAAGATGTATTTATTTCATGATGGCTGTATTTTATGACTGAACAGTAGGCCAGGGGTCCTTGAGGCAGCTAAATTATAGTTTGTAACTCAGAGAGTGTACAGAGTTAAATGAACTTTGATTTTACAATATACATTGGGGTCTCAGAGATAAAATGCCATTAAATGGGGGTCCATAGCCTAATTCATGTCAAACTGAGGGTCCTTGAAATTCAAAGGGTTGGGAATCACTGCTAGAACCGAAAATATCTTCCCTGGCATATCTTTTCAAATGGGGGTCCACGGGCTGATGAGTGTCATTTTGGGGGTCCCTGACATGAAAAGGTTTGGCAACCACTGCAGTAGGCTATTATCATAAAGTATATCTCAGTTTGAAGATTCAAATTATGGATAATAACAATACAACTAGCCTATGCATCATTCATTAGCAATAAAAATGCCTCACCATTATTATACTCAAGGGGAAAAATGCACCCTATGGCATGCACGTGCATCAGAACACTTGCAGGGAAGAGAGGGGAGGGGCCAGGGCTTAGAATGTGTCACACAGAAGACAAAAAAGAAAAAAAAGTTTAGTTTACGATACATTTAAACTCTGCATAAGGATTTAATTAGAGAACTGAATCGGTCTCCTATAGTAGAGACTACTTTATATATATAGGCTACATCACTTTATCTAATTATTTTATATGCATACATATTATTGTACCACGTAGTTTAGTCATGTATTATGCACTTTCTTTCTTTTAACTGCAATGATGAGCCTGCACAAACAATAATTTGTAATGAATACTTGTAATGTGATGTGACAATAAAGTTTGATTCTGATTTTGATTCTGCACGCGGTGTGCGAGAGAGTAACAATTAACCGAGGGAGGGTGTGTGGGTGCGTGCACTGCATGCACAGTTTACACACACACACACACACACACACACACACACACACACACACACCACACCACACACACACACACACACACACACACACACACACACACACACACACACACAGGCAGGATGCAGCCATAGTAGCGCCAGCATTTCTGATATTGTTGCACACACAATTGGCGGAACATTTCCATGCATTCTGAAACGTTGTTAGTCAAACCACTAAATGTTCGTCTAGTCTCGTCTCATCAACGAAAACTCACACGTCTTCGTTATATTTTAGTCAACCAAGAGCTGTTTAGCTCGTCAGCGTCAGTCTCGTCCTGAATCTTCATGCCTGACGAAAACAACACTGCTGGCTATGAGTCGGAAGGCAAAAGGTAAGAGGTCGAGCTCAGAGGCCTTCCCGGGGCCCTTTCGTGGTAAGAAGCTTCCGTCTGATGCATCCTGTTACAGCAGTGCCATGCGGTACACAACGGCACCTATCAGCAGATAAGCATCTGTTATATCGGTTTCCTACAAAGTTATCAAAGCTGTCTCTTCTCTGTCATTTTATTCATAAAGATCGGATGACATTTCCTTGTCTGTGGTTTAATTCTCACGGATCGTCTTGCATTTGAAAAGGCTGTTTCCGTGTGTTTTCCCGTAGCCTAATGCCATTATTCAGTGCCAGTGGTAGCGAAGAGAAGCCAAAACCCTGTGTGTGTGTGTGTGTGTGTGTGTGTGTGTGTGTGTGTGTGTGTGTGTGTGTGTGTGAGCGTGCGTGTGTGCACGTGTTTGTGTATGTGTTGCTCATGATAGAACACACTGCTGGACCAGAACAAAGTGGTTCAACAACAATGTGTTCAATGTGCACAACAATAACAGCACACAGGCTATACACACACTGGCCTTTGCACAATGTCACCCGAAGCACTGCCGGCCGTTAGATGTGTACAACATTTGACTGCCAACCAACCATCGGACATATCGTCTCTGTCGTCTGGAAACCTCATACGTCCAAAATCACGATTCAAATTCGTTACTTATGCTGCTTTTGTGTACTGTGTTAATTTGCAAAAAAAGGGGGAAAAAAGGAGATAAGAGGTTTCTCCCAAACAGCAACAATATACTGTAATAAACATAGATTATTCAATGGGGGGGGGGGGGGGGGGGGGGAGTAAAAATATATCTGACCACTGGCAGTCAACAGGCTTTGGTGTGGATGTTTATTTAGTTTCATTGCAGTGTACACACAGCACACAGATCTGCTCCAACCAGTCTGGCCTCCTCTTCGGGTCATTGCTAGCTTCTGAACTGCTGAGCCTTTACCATCGAGCAATGGAAATAAACTCTGAAAAACAAAACAAAAAAGCTGATGCATCTGCAGAAATGTTCTCAGGCTTTTTTGTGTTGCGTTTGTCAGAATTTATATATTTTTTTTGCGGCTTACGCCTTTTATTGGTTTTTTGAAGGGACAGACAGGAAACGGGAGAGAGATGGGGGAAGACATGCAGTAAAGGCCGTGTCGGGCTCGGGAGTCGAACCCGCGGCACACTGCAACTGGATTACCAGTCGGGTGCCCAGACGGTTACGCCAGCGCCTGGGCCGTCAATGCATTCTTTACTGCCTTATATATGGCAATCCTGTATTCCTGTCTGTAACCATGTGCCTCGGCAGTGACCAAAAAGCTTCTTTAACACTCTTGCTGCTAGCCTATTGGCTAGGCTAGTGTTGGGCTGTGCTAAGAGATTAACATTGAGCGAACAAACTTGTGTATGGAAAACTGTGTGTTCACTGATTGTTTGCTAATTGTCTCTCCTGCACTGCTGGTGGCAGGTTGCCCTTGATTTAGGAAGAGGTGCTATGCAGGGGAGGGGGGTTACTTCTTATGCTTTGAGTATTTGTCATTGAGTGTTCATGCTTATTTATATTTGTTTAATGGTAACACATCTTTAGTATGTTTAGGTTACTTTTATACAAGGGATTATTTATGGCAGTATTTATTTATAAGTATTTATTGAGAAGAAAGATCGCTAATTGCTCTGTGTCTTGTGGTAGGATCCAACCCTATTTAAGGGAATACTGGACTACTCGCCCCGGTGCTTGGCCGTTTTTCCTCCCGGAATTTTCCCCAGTGAGGGGGATAACTTTGTAATATGCTATTGGCTGTTTGTATTCTTTTTGGAAAAATATAAAAAGATACTCCTGTGGAAAGGCTATATTATTTGACTTATATTGAACCTATAAACAATTTAGTATTATTTAGTATATGTAAGGTTTTGCCCCCTCAAATGGTACCTCGTCAGATAATCCCCACATATCCTACAACAACTTCTGTGAACAGACTTCACTGTAGTAGCTTTTCATAAATTATATTTGTACTTAGGCTGTTCTGCTGTCATGAAAGTTTATAGTTAGATAAATTCAAAGTCCAGCCGTCTGCTGTCCAGCCTCTCCCACCCCTCACTGGGGAAAATTCTGGGAGGAAAACAGAAACGGGGTGAGTAGTCTTGTTACCATTTAAGGGAGGCTGCAGGGACAGGTGGGTTAGTTGGTTGTGGGCTTTAACACGGGTAACAGTCCTGAGGGAGAGCTACAGGGCCTTGTGGGATCAAGGTTTAACCTGAAGAGAGTTCTCATCCTATTTTGTCTTGTTCAATTGTGTTTTCCTAAGTATTTGTTTTGTTGGTCTATTGTTGGCCAGTATTTAGTTGGTGTATGTGAATTGCACTGAAGAAAACTGTCTGGAGGTTGGTGGAGGAGTTTGGGAAAAATAAAAGCCCTTAACGAACATTTCTGACTGTTCTTGGAGCCTTGGCCGTTCGGGAAACTTCACAGTAGGCCTAAGTAAAACAATGTTGAGTGTTCAACAGTCTGGCTGAACCTCTACCTAACCCAACTCCTGTCACATATACAACACTTTTACAACAGTTTCTGTTTACTGTTGCTTTTTACTGAGGTTTATGGGTCTGTATTCAGTTTGCTATTTTATTTTATTTATTTATTTCTATTCTAAACCAATAGTTTTGATTGTATTCAAATGTCCTTTTATTCTGAATGCATCACCCTTTACATTGCTCTTAACCCATTTAGACCCCCATCTGAAAATATGTTGTTCCAGGGACCCCCCAGGAGCAAAGATTAGAGTTAAAAACGTTTGCTGTGATATATATTCAAAGATTTGCACCACATTTTCAAAATATTAAAACATAGCAGATCTACAAGCTTGTAGTACGGCACTCGGTGCCACGCTACGAGCTTGTATATCTGCTATTTCTTAAATAGCTAAAGTATAGCATAATGCTTAAAACACCAAAAGGGGTTCCTGCCCAGATGTTGTGTGTGTAAAGCACACTGCCTTCCTTGTTGAAATGTACAAATAAACATGCTTACTCTAACGGGCCAGTGCTGTAACTTCATTACACTGTTTAGTAAATCAATTCATAAATCTAAATATTATCAATATTAGACAATGAATCAATTTGTATATTTATTCCAGAGTACATTTGCCTTTTATGATCAAATAGAATAACAGAATAAAGGAAGTCTATGCCATAGACTCTATGGTACATGATGTGTATTGAAATCAGACACCTTGACGTCTCTCCATGTTGCAGTTGGCATACAGTCTGAGTCAGGATACACAAAGCAGCAGCAGATACAGTTAATTAAACACAGTCTGAGTCAGGATACACAAAGCAGCAGTAGATACAGTTAATTAAACATCTACTGATGCTTGAACTTGGACACATCGTCAGTGTTGTAAACCTGGGATCGTTGGGTGTTCCTGGTTCTTACAACAGACACCCTCCTCCATGAGACCCAACCATGGCTGATCAGACCCCGGCCACCCAATTCGACTGTTATCAACAGACAAGACCGCAGTGATCACTTAGGATCAATACGATTGTTTTCGACGAGTATGGGCATGCTCTGCCGACTAAAAAAAGAAAAACGACAGGATTAAGTTTGGCGAACATGGGTTAATATTAGGATTGCGCTGTGACATGTTTGCGGTTAAGTTTAGGGGAGGGTCTGAGGAGGCTTGTCATTTTCAGTAGGCTCCCAGTATGTCCAGTATACCTGACTAGACCGATAAGATCGGTTATCGCCAACGCCAATCACAGCCAGACGAGCCAATCGGCGTAATAAGTAACCTACTGGGAATTATCGTTGATTTTCGGTCGAAACGGCTGCCCCAGCCTTTGTCCTAGTGGCATGCTACACTACAGCCCCAGAGCCCCCACTGTCTCTGTCCTGAGTGTGTAGGCTACTAGTGGCATGCTACACTAGAGCCCCCACTGTCTCAGTCCTGTGTCCTATAGTGGCATGCTACACTACAGCCCCACTGTCTCTGTCCTGTGTCCTAGTGGCATCAGCTTCGGTACAACTCCAGCTATACAGCCAGCCTCTCAAGCTGCACCGAGGCTAATTTTAAACCCTCCTTGCAGGTGTTACTGCAGTCTGTAGCGTTTTGGGTGCCTCCTCACAGAAGTGTTTTGGGCTGCCAACCCTCTCCACCCTCTCCGGCCGTCCTCTGTCTCTCCAGATGTCACCCTCTTGGTGGCCGTCACCCAGGCTGTTCCTGGTTGTCACTGGTAATACAACTCCCAGAGTTCTTCAGTCTGTTCCTGGTTGTCACTGGTACTACAACTCCCAGAGTTATTCAGTCTGTTCCTGGTTGTCACTGGTACTGCAACACTTCCAGAGTTCTTCAGTTAATTAAACATCATGAACTTGGACACATCATCAACCAAGACTTGTTTACATGATTACATCAGGGTCCTCCATTTTCAATTCATCAATAAATCTGTATACTTCTGTAGGTCTACTGCAGGAAGTATACAGAAGAAAGGAGGGAATGGAAAGAGCTGGATTAGCTGGAGTTAGAATAAAGGGAATATTGGTGTAATCAAATGTATTTGCTATAATACAATTCCTATGATGAATAGGATTTATTTAAATTATTCGCACATTTTAAAACGACACATTTGGAACAACAACATAATGTAGGGTGATATTTAGAAAACCCTGTGGGGATTTATATGGTTAATCTAATTTAACATAATAAATCATAAAAATCAAACATAAATAATACAACAATGGATACACAGTAGCCTATAAATGAAAAAGTAAAAATACATATTAGTAGAAATGTAATTGTGTAGTGTGTTTGGAAGAGACTGACATTGAATTGTTAGATGTGATTCATCAAATGGTTTTAAGTTTATATTTAAAATGATTTAGTGAAGATAGACTTTGATGACATCACAGTATAAAACATTGAAGTGGGGGAAATATTTATTTTCCCAAAAATATTTATACATTTATTAAAATAATATACTTAAATGTATTCAAATATTTATATCAATTATTTTAAGCCTAGAATCAAGCCTTCCAGGATCCTGGTGAATCATGGCCATAAAACCTCTGATTCTGAGAATAAATGAAAAACGCTAAACAAAGAGCATTTATGAAATGTAGTAAATCATATAATTAAATATGCAATCTTGTTGTTTGTTTGTTTTATCAGAATCAGAGGTGTTATGGTGTCATGACTCACCGGGATCCTGGATGGATTGAGTCTAGGCTCAGAATAATTTATATAAATATTTTAGTAAATCATATGGGAGAGTTTTCAGCTCTATAGCTGTTCCATAGCTGCTCCCCATTGTATTACACTGTACTATGGCTCCCCCTAGTGACCGTTTATGGTACGTGCACCGTGCACGCTCCAGGCTCCAGCAGGGCAGAGCCACAGAGAGAGTTACGACATTGAGGGGGCAGAAAAGGAAAGGAAAGGTACTATGTTTACCCAGGGTAACTGAACTAAGCTCAATAACTTGTTTACAGCCAGGCCCTGCTCATAGAACATTTCATGGTAGGGAATTCAATGCCTTGTCCAAGGGCACTTCAGCGGTGGTAATTGTAACGTGCCGGTCCGGGGATACAAACTAGCAACCTTCCGATATCAAGACCGCTCTGTAAACCGTTCGGCCACCGCTGCATCGCAAAAAAGCCTGGTCACGTGGTTCATGTTCTACCGCGAGCCCTTTTGACTGCATTCCGTGAAGCCCCGGATGTCGCCATTATATTAGTCTATGTAGAAGAGCCGCCATTGGACTGAAGCCCCGTGACGTGAACGGAGTTGTCGTAACTCTGTCTCACTTTATATGGCTCGGCAGCAGCAGGGCTAGTGCGCATGTGCACAGACAGTAGGACTATGTGCGTTCGCACACAGCTAGCTGTTAGCCTGCTGCAGTGTCGTTAGAAAACACTATAATAATAATAGTAAAGGTTTGGAAACAGTGTGTTCGTTAAGCAGCTCAACCCTGAAACACAGCAGGTAAGATGATTCACCTTGTTTTTACTACATTTATCTTATTGACTCATCTTTTAACATGGAACAACGTCACGACGAGTATTTCTCTCATATCTGCTTGTTAGTTATACATGATCCTAAACAAGCAGTAGTTAATACTAGCAGCAGCAATAATATTGTAACTTGTTATAAACACGCAGTAGTTAATACTAGCAGCAGTAATAATGCAACTTGTTTTAAGACCACCTACGGACGGCTGCAATTCTAAACTGGCCCCCTTTTCCCCATATATCTAGCTCTGGTCCATAGCTCTAATGCGTTGCATCTAATGCAGGGATGTCAAACTCAAATACACAGTGGGCCAAAATAAAGAAATTGGTACAAGTCGAGGGCCGGACTCAACACACGGGGCCATTTTTGGGGAGAGGGGTAGCTGAAAGTTGACCACAAAGTGATATACTTTCACTGCGGATCAATAGTGAAGTGAAGACGCATGCTTGCACTTGCGGCCCCTCGATACGTGACAATGCACTCGCAGTGCATTGTAGGACTTGTAGTATTATGGTGGTCCGTGCAATATACCAGAGGGCCAGTTCTAATACTAATTAAATATCATCCCGCGGGCCAAAGATAATTCATTCACGGGCCTGATTTGGCCCCCGGGCCTTGAGTTTGACATATATGATCTAATGCGTTGCATAGCTCTAATGCAGGGGTCCCCAAACTTTTTCCTGTGAGGGCCACATAACTTTTCCCTTCTCTGATGGGGGCCGGGGTCAGTTTGTAACAGAAAAAGTGTGACGATTGCAGGGGTGCCTAAACGTAAAAAAAAAAAATTCTTCTAGAAAGCCACACATAACCAAATATTAATAACCAGTGCACATACTGTACATGCAGCACTACTGGGCTGCATAGTGCATGTACTGTACATGCAGCAGTGCCAGGGTTCCCTGCACAATGTTGTTGGCATGGCGCTGCGCCATGCTTGAAATAAATTGCGCCATGCCAAGCTGTTTTTTTTGAGGGGCCTAGTGAATCATGGAGTGTGTGTGATATGAAATGTCCAGTACCTCCCCAGTGCCTCCCCAAGTGCCACCCCAGTGTCTGCCCTGCAGTGTCTGCCCAGTGTCTGCAAAGTGCCTCCCCAGTGTCCCCCTGAGTGCCTCCCCAGTGCCTCCCCAATGTCTCCCAGTGTCTCCCCAGTGCCTCCAGTGTCTCCCAGTGCCTCCCAGTGTCTCCCAGTTCCTCCCAGTGTCCCCCTGGGTGCCTCCCCAGTGTCCCCCTGAGTGCCTCCCCAGTGTCCCCCTGAGTGCCTCCCCAGTGTCCCCCTGAGTGCCTCCCCAGTGTCCCCCCAGTGCCTCCCCAGTGTCCCCCCAGTGTCTCCCCAGTGCCTCCCAGTGTCCCCCTGAGTGCCTCCCCAGTGCCTCCCTGGGTGCCTCCCCAGTGTCCCCCCCGAGTGCCTCCCCAGTGTCCCCCTGAGGTTCTCCCCAGTGTCCCCCCCGAGTGTGTCCCCAGTGTCTCCCTGAGTGCCTCCCCAGTGCCTCCCCAGTGCCTCCCCAGTGCCTCCCCAGTGTCCCCGAGTGTCTCCCCAGTGCCTCCCTGAGTGCCTCCCCAGTGTCTCCCCAGTGTCCCCCCCGAGTGCCTCCCCAGTGCCTCCCTAGTGTCTCCCCAGTGCCTCCCTAGTGTCCCCAGTGCCTCCCTGAGTGCCTCCTTAGTGTCTCCTCAGTGCCTCCCCAGTGTCCCCCTGAGTGCCTCCCCAGTGTCCCCTCAGTGCCTCCCCAGTGTCCCCCTGAGTGCCTCCCCAGTGTCCCCCCAGTGTCTCCCCAGTGCCTGCCCAGTGTCCCCCAGTGTCCCCCCAGTGTCTCCAATAGCAATACAAGAGCAATATAATTAATCTTAATTCATTAATCTAATTATTTGCTCTCATCCAGTGCTAATGAAAAATAAAAATACGTTTTTGCTACTCACCAAAACAAAGGCGAGTTGTGTCATTAGAAAGCCTACTTTCCTTACTGGAAGCACTCTGAGCCCCCCACCACACGTATAAACGGTACTTTTTGGCCAGAAAGGGATTTTCTTTCACCAGAGGAAAAATATTCTCCGTGAGGCAATTATCTGGGCAATATCAGTAGAAGGCGCAGTGGAGTAACTAAAAGTATTTTTTTCCCCGGTGGAAACAAAATCCTCTTTTGGCCAAAAAGTACCGTTTATATGTGTGGTGGGGGGCTCAGAGTTCTTCCACTCCACGCCATTTTAAAAGGCGTTAAAGACGTCGTTGGCAGTCCAGTCCAATATTTTATATCCCAATTAAATTGTCTATAATTAGCTTTCAAAGTCTGCAAGATTGGCCCGTTTTGAACAAAAAGCCTCAAATCATGAACACAGCATGCAATTTACGTGAAATCTTTCAAACACTTTCTTACTAGGCTGAGGATTATATCCCATCCTTTTAACATTGGCCTGTTATAGCGCCACCAGGAGGCCACAACCTGACCTGGCTTGGTGGAGACCTGTGCCCAGAGGGGCACTTTCTAGTTTAATTATTGTTTCGACTTCTCCTGGTGCGAGTTAACTTGTGACAATGAAGTCGACTTGTGGTTACTGTCCTATTTTGTTGTGGTGGTGAAATAACCCTGTAACCCTAACCCACACGGGGTCATACCTATGTTCCCTCAGCCCTATGTTCCCTCAGCCCCGAGGTGCGCTGCGGGTCGGGAGAGGGTTGCGGTTAGGTTTAGGTGTCTGCCCCGGGGGTGCGCTGCGGGTCGGGAGAGGGTTGCGGTTAGGTTTAGGTGTCTGCCCCGGGTGAGGTTAGGGTTAGGGTGAGGGAGGAGGTAGGTTGTCGTAGGCTGAGGGAACATAGAGCTGAGGGAACCCTAACACACACCATTGTAACAAATCTTAATATGGTATTGGTTTGTTGTTCGTCACCACACTCCTTGAAACTAAAGGCTTTCCAAATAGATTCATTGGTTGTACTTTTCTTGTTGACCAAAGGGTGGCACTCTTTCACTCATCTGTGATGAGTAAAAGAGCATTACATTTGTGATGACGGCTATGGCCGTTTTTGAGTGGTGCAACCACTCCTACAACCAGCAATGTCCGTGTACCTGTTTGTTTACCTGTTTGTGTGAGCACGAGTATGTGACTTATTAATAGCAGTAGGGGGCACCAGGAACAGAGAGAGGGGTAGTGTCAAGGAATTTTGGGTGAAACATTTAAGAAGCACCTCAAGGCAGCTGTTTTACAGCTGTGGTTTACTGTGTTTTCTTCCCTCTTGTTATAGCTTTGATTACCTGTTGTAAATCCTTATTGCTTAGACTTTCCCGTGAGGGGGCTAGGGGTTGGACTTCCTCTTTCAGTATAAGAAGACTGTGTTTTCACATTATGTGGTGTGACACACGACTGTGGGTTTCCAATACATGTCAATCGTGGATACGTTGAATGTAAGTTTGTGTGCTTGTCCTTGATGGTACCTCAATAATAATTACTCAATCTCTAAAACGCTTCTCTTGCCTCAATTGATTTTCTCTTTCTCTTTACTGACTGAGTTCCTGATACAGATTGCATGGACAGTAGTGCTGTGTCTCTAATGAGAGAGAGAGATAGGGGGGGGGGGGGGATTGCACCACTCAGTTCACACGTGTGTGCTTTTTAGCCCAATGAGTGTTTTTTGTGCATAAGTAATGCTTGGAATGGATTCAGAATCATGACAACCCCCTAATTTGACACATCACATGCTACTTAACACTTCATACTCCTATTTTACCGCTGTTTCGGCGCTATAGTGCCAAAATGATTTTGGCTCGTCAGAAGTTTTCAGTAGCACCGAAGAGCCGACTTTAGGACTGTACCCGCCCCCCCCCGAACCTCAAATGACGTCACATTGTAGGCTCTACAGAGCCGAACCGACTTTTATTCGGCTCTAAAATAGAGTATGAATCGGCCCTTAGTCCGCCATTGCCGTAGATCAACAGCAATTGGTCTTTTATAGTGCTTGTGATTGATCAAGTCATAATGCTACTCACGTTAGCATTGGGTTGCTAGTTGGTGTTGTCAATAACACTGAATCGTGCCATCTTGATTTCTGTGCCCATAAACATTCATTCTATCTGTTTCTTGCAATCGCCTGTATCTCCTATTCCTTGTCCCAGATGACATTTTTGGTCCAAACAAGGTTTATTCCACGGCCCAGAGCGCTGTGATGCGCCTCCATTATGTTTTAGCAGCACACCAGAGAAGTGACAGATTAGAACGGTGGTTGTTGAACTTGCTACCGCTGTCTGGCCTCTGGTTTGCAAACCAAATGAATTGCTTAGTGCTCAGCATCAAAGTATATAACTTAAGTTAACTTGCCATATGCTTAAATGTTCTATACGACCATCGATTCATCCGCAATAGCTCGTTTTGGAAGCGTCAGGGCTTAACGAGACACTGCTGTCTCGTTGAACGCAGCTGGGTGAATAACCTAAATTACCTAATCAACGTCACCACGGTAAATGCTCCATATAACTATGAAAGTGCTAATGTTAATGTTCACTGCATACACGGAATATAGTTACATGATGAACAAGCAATGTTACAGCCCACAGCAATTTAATTTCCTCATTGTGTGCCCAAAAGAACAGATCTGCAAGCTGTCGTCACGCAATCGAGCGGCATGTCGATTGTTTGTATGTCTGTTCTATTGGTTAGGCAACGCACATTACGCATGGTATTTGGGTTTGAGAGGCAATTATTAATGTAGGCCTACAGTAGCCTAGTAGATTATAGCCAAGTTGACAGTTGTCATAATATTGTATAGCTCTGTTCTGGACTGTTGCACAATGTTAGCCAACGGTGAATGATGAAAAAGTTGCACTTTGTTAACGAGGACAGTATTGGACATATTAACTGTGTCACTACAGAGGATCGCTGCTACTTTGATTGAAAGATGTTTACTCACCCCTGTAAATCGCTGGAAACCATTAGAATGTTGGAAATGGAACGTGAGTTACATAAATCCTTTATTTCGGCAATTAGTCCGTTCACATTAGTCCGTCCCTTCAATAACATTGAAGTGGCATTATTCTTTTTCCTTTTTTTTCTTTTCCACTCGGGTCGGGCCGAGCCTCGGGCCGACCCAGTTAGGGTAGGGCCGGGCCTTCATTTCCAGGCCCGATGAGAACTCTAGGCAGTCCCTGTTCTGTATGTGGACTTTAATAAAAGGCATAGAAAGTGGTTTGTGTCTTGTGATGTCATTATAGGCTACATTTATAGAAGGTATGCAGTACTGTCTATTGTGTGTCATATGAAAACGCCTACAATTCTTTTTATTAATTAACAATTAAAATAAATAAATTCATGTAATTAAAAATCTTATAATTAATCTGCCTGCACAGTGCACATCTGTGTCCATTCTGTTCAATATATAATATAAAAGATTTAATTGTTCAATTTGAGCATTTAAAAAAAAACAAGTAATAGCCTATGTACCGGTAATAGTAATATTAATATATTACTCTTGCTCAGACAGTAATTTGTAATATAATATAATATATTACTTTAAAATTAATGTAATAATTAATAAGTAATATATTGAAAATATAAAGTAATATACCCAACACTGATCGTCACACACCCTAACATAAGATCATAACTTCCGGTATGGGTTTTTTGCTCTTCAAGGTAAGAGTTAAAGGTATATTCAGTGATTTCACTTAATTCAAATAGCACTTATTTTTTTTGTTTTGTTGTGATAATCCTCCCTACTATAGAGTGTGCTGGCCATATAAGGAGTTCCTCCCTGTCCCCAGTTAACCCCTGGGGGTCAAAAAACCTTAGGTTTCGTTTTTGACTCTCTATCCTGATTGGACGAAAGGATGGGTCCCACAGCCAAAAACGAAACCTAAGGTTTTTTGAGTGAAATCACTGAATATACCTTTAAACGGGGAAAAATTATATCACAAGTTAGCAATAAATGCTGGCGGCCTAAGCGTTGGAGCATAATTAAATGTTGACATCTTGCCGTATATAGGTAATGGCATTGTCACATAAAACCTTATAAAATGCATTGGTCAATACCGACATCCGGTCAGCAAGTGGACTCATTAATTTAAAGGTATATTCAGTGATTTCACTTAATTCAAATATCACTTATTATTTTGTTTTGTTGTGATAATCCTCCCTACTATAGAGTGTGCTGGCCATATAAGGAGTTCCTTCCGGTCCCCAGTTACCCCCTGGGGGTCAAAAAACCTTAGGTTTCGTTTTTGACTGTCTTTCCTGATTGGACGAAAGGCTGGGTCCCACAGCCAAAAACGAAACCTAAGGTTTTTTGAGTGAAATCACTGAATATACCTTTAAGTATATATAGGCAATATTCTAGGCCAATAAAAACACATTTCCCACTCCTCACCCCTGGCTGCCAGACTATAGGTCTCCAGTTATTAAAGTCCTTCCTTATTCACTTGATTTCAGACCGGAGTCCAGACTGCAGGTGAAGATGAACTCTTCGGACTCATAAGACTCATAAGAACTACAATACCCATGATGCATCACTTCCAGTTGAAGATGAACTCTCCAGACTCAGCCAGGGATGTTTCTATTAAACAGGAAGCTGAAGCCGTTTCTATTAAACAGGAAATTGAAGACGTTTCTATTAAACAGGAATCTGAAGCTGAAGACGTTTCTATTAAGGAAGCTGAAGACCAGCCACACATCAGTAAGTTTCATGTTCTCTTCCTTTCTTTAATATGTTCTGTTCTGTGGGGCTGCCACAATGTCTTATTTTCACTGTACAATAACAATGGCAAACCAGAAACTATTGTTCCTGGAGAAACGATGTGGGCTCGCTGCAAGCCATGTTTGTAGTATGAATTAGTGATGGCAAATTAACGGCAAACACATCGGTATCGGCCGATTGTTTTTAGATTAATCTGCATCAGTTTGATTAATCAATCAGACCGCTGAATTAATCGGTTTGATTAATCGGTCTGTCTTTACAAATAAACTAGCCCAAAGTAACAGCTTGATCAGATCGACAAGCTCACAATATTAAATATAACAGTGTTTAAGTTAAAACTGACTTGCCTAAGCCTGCAGTGCAGACACCCTGTTACATGTATTTTTCAGAATGGATCAAATAATTATCATTTTTTAATACAGAATGGGATCATATCGACGTCGGTAATATCGGTTATCGGCCGTAACGGCAATGAATTACATCGGATATCGATATAATCCAAAATGTCTCATCAGCACATCCCTACTCTGAACGCGTGGGTATGTCCCAATAGTTGCCTCGCGGAGCCGTCTTTTGTCCAGTGTCCACTCTGGGTCTGGAAACGGCACTTTCTTGACCGTTGACCCCAGTAGAAGGTCTGCTGCTGTGAATTTTACACCTCTCCCGCTTAGCGGAGAGTGGGGCGTGGTAGAGGACATCTCCCTGAACGCGTGGGTATGTCCCAATAGTTGCCTCGCGGAGCCGTCTTTTGTCCAGTGTCCACTTTATAAAGTCCATGCACTCCAGTGAATAGCATTTATCCATTTAGATAACTTTTTTATTGAATTACTTATTTTTATACAGAAACATAATGTGTGCCTTTACAATAACTGCAATGTAATAATAATACTAATAATGTAATGTAATAATTATTTAATTAAGAAATTAAATAACCTTATTTTATTCTGAAGGCAACCGGATGTCTTAAATTTGCTAGCTCTCAAACAGGAAGTTCTAAATTTGCTCATTAGATGGAGCCCATTTTTGGTATTGGAATTTGGCTTCTGTCTCACTTTATAGAGCGTTGCAGTCCCTCCCCCTTTCAGAACGATGAGTGGCCCAGGAAATTAATCGCAATGCATATTCCCATAGGCTTTTCTTAAAGTATTTATTTAA
Organism: Protomyctophum parallelum; assembly: GCF_964188405.1. Classification (NCBI taxonomy): domain Eukaryota; kingdom Metazoa; phylum Chordata; class Actinopteri; order Myctophiformes; family Myctophidae; genus Protomyctophum; species Protomyctophum parallelum. The sequence goes on along the minus strand of NC_139712.1, from coordinate 7,875,332 downwards.
AGACGGTTAATTAATTAACTGGATATAAACCGGAAAATTTATAAGAAGAAAAACAAAACAAATAGTGTTGTCTCCTGCCTTTATTTTCTTCTTTCTAATGATTTGATCGGCCCAAAATATTGTGTTCATTGTCATGATTTGTCACGATCCCAGTTGGCTTTGTCCGCGGCGTAACCGTCTTTAAATAAATACTTTAAGAAATGCCTATGAGGAAAATTAACAGTGATTTATTTTCTGGGTCTCTCAAGGGGGCGGGACTGCGACGCTCTATATGGCTCGGCAGCAGCAGGACTAGTGCGCATGCGCACAGCCCTTGCACAGTAGGCCTATGTGCGTTCACACACAGCTAGCGGTTAGTCTGTTAGCAGTGTCGTTAGAAAACACTTTATTAATAATACTAATAGTAAACGGTTTGAAAACAGTGTGGTCGTTAAGCAGCTCAACCCTGAAAGACAGCAGGTAATTAAGTTGAACTGATTCACCTTGTTTTTACTACATTTTTCTTTTATATTATTGACTCATCTTTTAACATGGAGCAACACGACGAGTATTTCTCTCATATCTGCTTGTTAGTTATAAATTAGGCATACCATATTCTGAATTACCAAAAAGAGGACACATGTGTGCGTGCACGGTTCTGTTTGAATTAAATGAATTTGTCAAAAAAGTTTGGCTCCTAAATTTGATCAAATATGCTCTATATTAGTTATGTATTCATTTAATACAGTGGCTCTCAAAGGTGTGATCCAGGGACCCTCATGGTTCCTTGAGGGGGTTCCAAATGGACCCCAGAGTCTGTAACTCTGAGAGTGTAACACATGGACCCAAATGGACTTATTTTAACTTTGACTTTAATTTTAAGTATATAGGCAATACTTTAGGACAATAAAACACATTTCCCACTCCCCACCCCTGGCTGCCGGACTATAGATATCCAGTTATTAAAGTCCTACCTTATTCACTTGATTTCAGACCGGAGTCCAGACTGCAGGTGAAGACGAACTCTTAAGACTCATAATAACTACAATACCCATGATGCATCACTCCCAGGTGAAGATGAACTCTCCAGACTCAGCCAGGGACGTTTCTATTAAACAGGAAGCTGAAGACATTTCTATTAAACAGGAAGCTGAAGACGTTTCTATTAAACAGGAAGCTGAAGACGAGCCAAACCTCAGTAAGTTTCATGTTCTCTTCCTTCCTTTAATATGTTCTGTTCTGTAGGGCTGCCTCAATGTCTTATTTTCACTGTACAGTAACAATGGCAAACTAGAAAATATTGTTCCTGAAGAAACAATGTTGCTAAAACTTTCAAAACAGTAATAACCTGCAGTTAGTAACGGTGTAGTCAATCTTATCTTGGTAGGTAATAGCTCATTTTGTACATGGAACATGGAAGAAGAATGGATTTACATTTTAGGAATCCAGTGTTGACCATCATGTTATGTTTCTGCTCCTAGACATCCTGCACATGGTTGTGTGTAAAGAGGCGGTTTCTCCTGAACAGGAGAGGAGCCCCAGTCTGCTCCAGGAGGAACCAGAGCCTCCACACATTAAAGAGGAAGAGGAGGAGCTTAAAGAGGAACAGGAGGAACTACTTCAAAGACCAGAGGAACCTGTTGGGTCAACGTTGACATTACTAGCAGTGAAAGGTGATGATGAAAATTATGATGAAGAAGACATATCTTCCCACTGCTCTGAGGTTGAAGTTGAACTTGAATCTGACAATGAAGTCACTGAAGACAGTGAAGACGATGATGAACGGCGTGACAGGAGTTTCAGGGACTCAGGTTCCCTGAAGAAGCACCAGCGTGTCCACACTGGAGAAAAACCTTTTAACTTTAAACATTGTGACAAGAGTTTCCATGTTTCAAGTTATCTGAAGTCACACCTTCGTGTCCACACTGGAGAAAAACCTTTCCAATGTAAACATTGTGACAAGAGTTTCGTAAATTCAAGTAAATTGAAGACACACCTTCGTGTACACACTGGAGAAACACCTTTCCACTGTCAACATTGTGACAAGAGTTTCAAAAATTCAAGTCATCTGAAGTCACACCAGCGTGTCCACACTGGAGAAAAACCTTTTAACTGTGAACATTGTGACAAGAGTTTCAGTCAGTCAGGTAACCTGAAAACACACTACCGTATTTTCCATACTGGAGAAAAACCTTTCCAATGTAAACATTGTGACAAGAGTTTTACTAGATTATATTCTCTGAAAACACACCAGCGTATCCACACTGGAGAAAAACCTTTCCAATGTGAACACTGTGACAAGAGTTTCAGCAGGCTAGATGACCTGAACAGACACCAGTATGTCCATAATGGAGAAAAACCTTTTAACTGTGAACATTGTGACAAGAGTTTCAGTCAGTCAGGTAACCTGAAAACACACAACCTTATCCATACTGGAGAAAAACCTTTCCAATGTAAACATTGTGACAAGAGTTTTACTGCATCATCTTCCCTGAAAAAACACATTCGTGTCCACACTGGAGAAAAACCTTTCCAATGTACACATTGTGACAAGAGTTTTACTGTATCATCTTCCCTGGAAACGCACCTTCGTGCCCACACTGGAGAAAAACCTTTCCAATGTAAACATTGTTACAAGAGTTTCAATTCTTCAAGTAATCTTCATTACCACCTTCTTGTCCTCAGTTCTCACAGGACAATAACAAATATGTCCACTTTAAACGGTGTGACCTAAGTTTAAATAACTCTGGTCACTTAATTGCTAAGACACCATTGCATTCACACCATGGGGTAAAAAAATAAAGTTTCCACTATGTGTTCCTGTCTGTCTTGGATTATGGAGACATAATCTATAGACATGCAGCAGCATCCACTCTCAAATCCATAGACTCTGTTTATCACTCATCAACTCAATTTATTACGGGTGATAGCTGTGGTCCTAACCATTGTATCTTATATAATATAACAAGGTTGGATGGTCCTCCCTGACAGAGAGACAAAAACTGCATTGTCACCTGTTCTTGTATAAAGCTTGGAGATTGTCCTAAATACATCTCATCTTTTCTGAAGTACACCCGCTCGCGGTCAAGTAGTTTCCCCAAATTCAAGGTACCACAAGTTAGCTCTGAACACGCTTTTGGCTTCTGTGGCCCTAATACATGGAATGTGCCAGGCGAAGCCGCGGTGTCCCTTATTTGAAAATCAAATAGAAAAATTGGGTCATTTCCAGGCAAACCCCCCCAATTTCACGTCTAAATTCCGAGTCAAACCCCCAAAGCATGCGGTTATGGTTAGGGTATAGACTACATGAGAAACAGATTATCATTTACATTTTTATTTTGTCATTACATTATTATTATTATTATTATTTTGTCATTACATTTACATTTTTATTTTGTCATTACATTATTATTATTATTATTATTATTATTTTGTCATTACATTTACATTTTTATTTTGTCATTACATTATTATTTTGTCCGTGACTGACAGAAAATGCACGCCTGCAGAGAGTACAATTCGCCTTGTTTTGGTCGTCCCTTACACTCTCTATCCACACAAAATCTTTCTCCCAATTAGCTCTGTATTTACATTTTCTTTTCGTTTTTTTCTTTGGCGGACTCCGTCTCCAATTTAAGAACTTTCTGAGGTAGTAGTGTCAGCATACATTGTTGTAAATTTAAAGAGAGTCAAGGGGAATTTGATAAAAGGTTGCGGGCAGTGAAGCGCAAGTTTAACAGAGGAATGTCGTTACATATTGAGCAACTGCAGACTCATAACCCCCAGAAATTTTGGAAGGAAATTAATAAATTGGGTCCCATTAAGAAAAGAGAGATTCCTATGGTTGTAGCATTGGAGAGTGGGGAATGCTGCTCTGACGTAGGAATAGTATTAGAAAAATGGGAGAAGGATTTCACAGATTTGTTTTCCGGGTGTAATCACTCTTTATTTGATGAGGCTTTCTTGAAAGAAGTTAGCAGTTTAAAAACGTTAATGGAATGTGAAATGAGTGCAGACACTTACAATTGTAATCCTTATTTAAATGGTAATTTCACTACTGAGGAAGTAAAGAGAGTGATTGAAAAAAGTAAATTAAGAAAAGCTACAGGAATTGATGACATTTCATATGAGGTATTGAAATCACCTAAGTTGTTAGAAATTTTGTTTCATTTGTTTCAATCCTGTTTCGATAGTGGTATTGTTCCTTCGCAGTGGTACAAAACTATCATAAAGCCTATTCCAAAGTCCTCAAAAAATGACCCTAAACTTCCAGTTAGCTATCGAGGCATAAGTCTAATTAGTAATGTATACAAATTATACTCGTCACTCCTAAATAATAGACTTACAGATCATTTTGAACGGTCAGGATTTCTTGTTGACGAACAGAACGGTTTCCGTAAAGTAAGATCTTGTATTGACCATATTTACTCAGTCACTACCATTGTTAGAGCGAGACTTCAAGAAAAGAAATCTACATATGCATGTTTCATTGATTTTCAAAAAGCCTTTGACTGGGTAAATAGGGAGCTCCTTGAATACAGATTATTAACATCAGGGGTAAATGGGAAGTTCTATGCCGCCATTAAGGCCCTGTATCGGGCCCCCATCGCTTGTGTTCAGGTAAATGACTTCAGAACAGGATTCCTACACACTTTGGTGTGAAACAAGGAGATGTCTTGTCACCAACGTTGTTCTCCATGTACGTTAATGATCTAGCAATTGAGATTAGAAACTCTAAATTGGGGGTGGAAGTAGCGGATATGATTGTAGGCATACTTTTGTATGCAGATGATATAGTTTTACTTGCCAATTGTGAAAAGGAGCTGCAAAATATGCTCAATATTGTTGCGGATTGGTGTTTGAGGTGGAGGCTGGTGGTAAACATTGACAAAACACAAATTGTTCACTTTAAGGAAACCATCTGTAGAAAGGAGTCAATTTACATTTATGTGTGGGAGAACTGTATTAACATACACAAAGACATATAAATATCTTGGCCTCACTTTAGATGAGCATATGAACTTCAAGGAAGGCACTCAGGTTCTTTCTGATTCAGCTGGTAGAGCCCTGGGGTCAGTACTGAATAAGGTGAAAGCCTGTAAGGATTTAGGATATTATACATATACACAATTATATCAGTCTTGTGTATGCCCTGTTTCGGATTATGCCTCCGGTGTATGGGGTTTTCCGAACAATGAAAGTTGTAACACAATTCAAAATAGAGCCATACGGTCATTTCTTGGAGTTCATAAGCTCACGCCTATCTTGGCTATTAGCGGCGATATGGGATGGATGCCTGTAAATATCAGACACAAAGGTGAGATGTTGAGACTTTGGAATAGACTTGTTAATATGTCCGACGACAGACTGACCAAAAATATTTTTAACTGGGACATTTCTAAGGGTTACCCCTGGGCTAATGAAGTAAAGTCTTTATTCTTTAAGAATAATTCATCATTTATTTATTTAAATAGACTACGCTGTAATATTCATGAAATACAGAACTATATGTTCCTTGGGTATAAGGAGAGTTGGGCTGTTGATTTATGGTACAAACCTAAACTAAGAACATATCGTCTTATTAAAAATAATTATGGCCCTGATCCTTATGTTACACAAAATATATCCAAAGGTCAGAGATCTTTTTGTGCACAGCTGCATTCTGGGACCTTACCATTAGCTTTAGAAACGGGTAGATTCATTGGTACTCCTGAGGAGGACAGAGTGTGTCTAGTGTGTGATTTGAAAGAAATTGAAAATGAAATTCATTTTTTGTTTTACTGCCCTTTATATGAAGAGTTAAGACATGTATTGTTTTGTAAGATGACAACCATCTGTGGCTTTTTCTGGTTGGAGGACTATGAGAAGCTGGAGTTTTGTTTTGGGAGGGGTATTTTTGCTTTGGCAGACTTTTTATGCAAATCGTGGGAAATGAGGCAGAATGTTTTGTTTGTGTAAAAATGTTTATTTTACACAATGAAATATTGAAGCAATGTTATGGTGTGTCCTGTAAGTCCATGTGGGCTGGGCGCCTTTGGTGCATGACACAGAAATAAAGAATCTATCTATCTATCTATCATTGTTTGTTTTTGTTGTGTGTTGGTCTGGGAGCACGAGCCGGTGAAATAGTTGCTAAGATACAATACTGCATAGTGATTGGCTCTGCTGCTGGCCTGCTGCATGCATATGAAGAGTACTGACCAATGAGCTGACTAGCTGAGCCTAGCGCCCTTCCAGACACCAGGTTTCATTGTCTTGCTTTCCATTTCCTATAGCTTAGAATCGCTGCCCCTTCTTCTGTGTGTCTGAATGGGAGCGAGTGACTGAGAATCACCATAACGCGCTGTCATTTTTCCACCACCCCAAAATACGGGATTAAGTGCGTCCCGTATCGGTTCATTACGGGACAGGACTTTTAGCTGTCAAATACGATACAAACCCGTATTTTACGGGACGGTTGGCAACCCTAATTAGTATACTGCTCCTATATTTCAAAACAAATATGGAGAAATTCTCCTTCTACAGCACGGCCACTGCGTGGAATGCCCTGACCCCTTCCCTCAAAAAATGCAGATCACTTACATCTTTAAACGGATTAGCTGCTCGTGGCGGAACGTTCCGTCCGCTTTATTATTGACATGAATCCGGATCGCTGATTTCAATTTTTTTTAAAGATGATGTCTTCTTACCCCCCCTCTCTTTCTTTCTTTTCTTTTCTTTTCTGAAGATGCAAGTAGGCCGGGCGCAGCGCACGCTTGCGACCAGCAGCAATAACTTTGGTCTGACTGATGTATTTATATGTGTTTCAAGCCTTATGACCTGCTGTAAAACCTTTTGCCCTTCGGGGACACTAATAAACAACCTTATACCTTGAACCTTCAAGGACAACTTTGGTTGTTTTTCAACCAAGGTTCATGTTTTGGGTTATTGGAGAAAGTAAAAGATGATTGTTATATATATATTTTCATTTGCTCGTTTAAACACTTTTAGCTTTTTTGGCAGGTGGCGGGGGCATTAAATGTATTTGTTTTACCAAATTGTACAGTGACTTCTTAATTATCGTTTTCTATAGTCCTACTAGACCCCAGGAAATTACATCTGGCCACAAAAGATAGGCTACAGATCTATTTAATGTGAAGAGGGAAGTGACAAACTGACATTCTGGAAAACAGTGCATTTTATTCCAAATTGGGATTCACAGTTATTGAAATGTTAGCCCATGTCCGAATATAAGCGGCTTTGATGTATTTTTATTTTAAATTATCAGCTAATACCAATATTGCATTTTAAGGCCAACATGTAAATGAAATAAAATGTATTGTTAACCATGTGTGTGAAACATGTATTGAATTAAAACATAAAGTAAGTAAAACAATGTTGAGTGTTCAACAGTCTGGCTGAACCTCTACCCAACCCAACTAATGTACTACAACACTCAAAGCCCAAGAAGTTTCTGTTTACTGCTGCTTTTTACTGAGGTTTGTGGGTCTGTATTCAGTTTGCTTTTTATTATTAAGGGACCAAGAAGTCACCAACAAGTTTGGTCACTTATTGTTTTTGTGTTTTTTTCTTCTTCCGCCAAAAAATGTAGTTCTGACTGATCGGTGCAGTCGGTTTTCGCGAAACGCGGTAATCTGGTAGCCATGCCAAACGGTGACTATGCGAAGCCCATGATGATTGGCCAAATGGTGGCGCTATAGCAATCAATTGAAAATGCAAACTTTGAACGTGAATATATCATGAACCGTTTGACCGTTAGCAATGACACTTTGATACACATGTGTCTCCTCATGCCGAACAACTTTCGTGTTCTGACTTTTGACCTCTGACCTTTTAGATCACCCGCCATTTTTCATTATGAAAAACAGTTAAAATGTATCTCCTCCCAGGATCTTTGATCAAAATGCACAAAAACGTCTACACGTGAACTTTGGACCTATCCGGACAAATAATCGTAGTACATTTATTTTAAATCAAACAAGTTTTTATGAGCTGTTTTGTGAAAATTATTCCTTTGTCCCTAATACATACATGCAGCGTCATATGCTTTTGAAACTGTACAGTATGGTAGAGGGTCATGCCAAATTCCACTGAAAGCATACAAAGAAGTTTGTACGTGAAAACAAAGACTGGATAAAGACCAGGACGGTTGTTACCAAAAATACTGCATGATGTTACTGTTTAGAATGAGTCAACTGACTGTGTCTGCATAGCTCAGTCGGTAGAGCTCTCACCTTTGGACCACAGGGTCACTGGTTCAAATCCAGGTAGCGACACCTCAGCCTGTGATTCGTATTTGTGCATATTGTTCTTCTTTCTTGGTCCCACCTTATCGCTGCTTGCAGCTATATTATTTTTCTATTTTCTACATTTTGCACATTACATTTAAACATTACATTATACATTTGTGTATGCTCTTTGCAGAGATGATGCCGTTTAAATAAAGGCCTTTTGTTTTACCTGACCGCAACAGAGTGCCTCTAAAGTCCTCGTACACACATGTCAGACGGACGTGCTCTGTTCCGTCCGTGTTTCATGGAATGCTTTTCCAATGGAAGTCACATGCTTACTCTAACGGGCAAAGCATTGCTTCATTACACTGTTTAGTAAATCAATTCATAAATCAAAATATTATTATTATTAGACAATGAATCAATTTGTATATTTATTCCAGAGTACATTTTGTGTGTGTGTCCTAGTGGCATGCTACACTACAGCCCCCCACTGTCTCTGTCCTGTGTCCTAGTGGCATCAGCTTCGGTACAACTCCAGCTATACAGCCAGTCTCTCAAGCTGCACCGAGGCTAATTTTAAACCCTCCTTGCAGGTGTTACTGCAGTCTCTAGCGTTTTGGGTTCCTCCTCACAGAAGTGTTTTGGGCTGCCAACCCTCTCCACCCTCTCTGGCCGTCCTCTGTCTCTCCAGATGTCACCCTCTTGGTGGCCGTCACCCAGGCTGTTCCTGGTTGTCACTGGTACTACAACTCCCAGAGTTCTTCAGTCTGTTCCTGGTTGTCACTGGTACTACAACTCCCAGAGTTCTTCAGTCTGTTCCTTGTTGTCACTGGTACTACAATTCCCAGAGTTCTTCAGTCTGTTCCTGGTTGTCACTGGTACTGCAACACTTCCAGAGTTCTTCAGTTAATTAAACATCATGAACTTGAACACATCATCAGTGTTGTAAACCAAGACTTGTTTACACCAGGGTCCTCCATTTTCAATTCATCAAGAAATCTGTATACTTCTGTACTGCAGGAAGTATAGCTACAGAAGAAAGGAGGGAATGGGAAGAGCTGGAGTTAGAATAAAGGGAATATTGGTGTAATGTATTTGCTATAATACAATTCCTATGATGTGTAACGTGGTTAATAGTGCTTCCACTTGCCCAGGCATTATATTATATTGTGATCCAATGTTCTGTCACTTTAAGAGTTCAGTTGGTTGATGTAACCTATGGCCTATAACCTAATGACGTAACCTACCGCACTTCCTATTTCATACCAAGGACTGTCTAAAGAGGACGGGACGCGGATACCGTAAGGGCGCCGCCATGTTGCTCACATGGTGCTCCATGGAAGGAAAGAAACATGCGCAATGGGCTTTATGCAGCCATCACTTCCTCGTTCAGCTTCCTTGGTCTCAACTGCGCATGTTTCTTTCCTTTCATGGAGCACCATGTGAGCAACATGGCGGCGTCCTTACGGTCTTCGCTTCTTGTCCTCTTTAGACAGTCCTTGTTTCATACTGGCTTTGAAAGCGCAATTGATATTGTGGAAAACCGAACGTATACAAGTCAGCAGAGCAGTGATTGCCTCGTTGTCCAGTGATTGCCTCGTTGTCTTTTGTACAGAGAATAAATCTACTCACTGCTGAGATCCTGGTCTATGGTGCTTCCTATAAACACAACGCAAGATCACGTCTGTTACAGATGCATAGGATTTTTTTACACACTACACATTTGTAGGGTGATATTTAGAAAACCCTGTGGGGATTTATAAGGTTAATATAATTTAACAAAATAAATCATAAAAATCTAACATAAATAATACAACAATGGATACGGAGTATAAATGAAAAAGTAAAAATACATATTAGTAGAAATGTAAAGTGTATGTGCAGTGTGTGTGGAAGATACTGACATTGAATTGTTAGATGTGATTCATCAAATGATTTTAAGTTTATATTTAAAATGATTTAGTGAAGATAGACTTTGATGACATCACAGTAGCCTATAGAACATAGAACTGGGTTTTCTGGACCCACAAAAAAATCGACCATTCATTTTCTCCCCAAAAATATTTATACATTTATTTAAAAAATATACTTAAATGTATTCAAATATTGATATAATTTATTTTAAGCCTAGAATCAAGCCTTCCAGGATCCTGGTGAATCAGAGGCGTTATGGTCATGACTCACCAGGATCCTGGATGGATTGATTCTAGGCTCAGAACAATTTATATAAATATTTGAGTAAATCTCTATGGGAGAGTTTTCAGCTCTATAGCTATTCCATAGCTGCTCCCCATTGTATTACACTGTACTATGGCTCCCCCTAGTGACCATTTATGGTACGTGCACCGTGCACGCTCCAGGCTCCAGCAGGGCAGAGCCACAGAGAGAGTTACGACATTGAGGGGGCAGAAAACAGCCTGGTCACGTGGTTCATGTTCTCGCGCGAGTCCATTAGACTCCAATGCATTCCGTGAAGCCCCGGATGTCTCCCTTCAATATAAGTCTATGTAGAAGAGCCGCCATTGGACTGAAGCCCCGTGACGTGAACAGAGTTGTCGTAACTCTGTCTTGCGTAATGGCTCTGCAGCAGCAGGGCTAGTGCGCATGCTTGTACAGCAGGCATCATGCGTTCACACACAGCTAGCTGTTACCCTGTTAGCAGCGTGGTTTGAAAACACAATAATAATAATAGTAAAAGGTTTGAAACGCTTTGAAAACAGTGTGGTCGTTAAGCAGCTCAACCCTGAAACACAGCAGGTAAGATGGACTGATTCACCTTGTTTTTACTACATTTATCTTTTATATTATTGACTAATCTTTTAACATGGAACGACACGAGTATTACTCTCATATCTGCTTGTTATACATGATCCTAAACAAGCAGCAGCAGTAATATTGTAACTTGTTATAAACAAGCAGTAGTTAATACTAGCAGCAGTAATAATATTGTAACTTGTTATAAACAAGCAGTAGTTAATACTAGCAGCAGTAATAATATTGTAACTTAATTGTTATAAACAAGCAGTAATACTAGCAGCAGTAATAATATTGTAACTTGTTATAAACAAGCAGTAGTTAATACTAGCAGTAGTAATAATATTATAACTGGAGCCTTAGATGTGTTTCCCCTTTTACCTCCTTTTATGATGATTTCCTGTTTTTGGTTACTATAGAAGTGTATCTCTGTACGTCTCTACATGTTCTGATGAATTGAAAAGGGCGGACCCGATTGTAAACAAGCTTTCTGGTGTCGTCCACAGTCAACAGTTTTCCTATTGAGTTGTACTTGAAATGTACTGTAATTCTGCAAACTGTTAAAGGACCACTTCACCACTTTTCAACCTATCTTCATATAATAGGTCCTCACTAATAATCATGATAAAATGGCACAATATTTTTCTACTCAGTCTGTGCCTCATAGTAGGGCTGTGGTCAGTTCAGAAACCGTCCTCCAGTGACATCATCATTAGGCATATAATGTTTTAACCCATTAACCTGAGTTTCTAAAAACTCCTCTATATCCTGGTCTTTTATTTAACAATTAAACAGCGCCTGAAACAGGCATTACCTCTCCATCAAATAAAGATATATATAATCCAAACTCCTCTGTCAATTGTAAACGAACGGTAACATGAATGAACTCTTCAAGCCTGACACTTGGTCGATGAAGAATTATAATCCAAGGTTTGTCAATCATATTATGGTGTATGGTTGAAAGTAAACCATAATAAGTAAACTTTAAGAAGAGATCTGCAGTCATTGTGCTGCAGACAGTGCAGAGTGCATGAGAGCAGCTCCGCTTGCTAATTGATTTGACATTTGCGCAACTTCACTGCATGGCATTACAGTAATTAGTTATTTGCCAGCACCTGCTCCAATATAGGCCTGAATCAAACTTTATTTATATAGCACATTTAAAACAATAGAAGCTGACCAAAGTGCTGTAGGCCTACAGGCTGAAACAAGTGGAGCATCACCATCGGCGCACAAAAACAACATAATAAAAAAAAAAACACAGGCAAATAGTATAGGCTACATAATTACAATAATACGATCGGGTGCAATTAAATGCCAAAGAGAAAAGGTGTGTTTTCAGTAGAGATTTGGTCTGGGTCTGTAGGAGCTGCTCTGCTGCATGGGAGTTCACAGTGATGGAACAGGTCAGTCTTCAGACAAGAAAAAAAAAAGATATCGCTGGCAACGGCAAAATCAGTTATCCGCATCGCCAAAATAAATCTATAGGCCTAGTTTCATTCGTGCCATTATACTCAGCCTATGCACAACGATTGTTTTAATTCAAAGTTGTATAGCTATTCTGTGAAATGTTTATTGTCATTCCGTGTATCTACAAGCTCCAAACGTCCACAGCGCATGAGATTGCAGATCTTTGAATTTTCGGTGCGCGCACTCACCATGTGAATCCAAGCAGGTCCTCACAAGTATAGGTAAAACAACGCCAGGCTCCACAAGGGCGTCGATAAAAGTTGGGATTTCACTAGTGGCATTATTCAGGCAATACTCAACAGATTGTTATAATTCCAAGTGATCTATAATCTGTGAAGTTTATATTTTCATTTGGGTGTAAGTTATGTTTTTATATGACTTTTATCAAACATGGTAGCCTATATTTAATAATATTTAACTGAGCTGTGGTGCGCTTGCCTACACTCTCTCAATTAGGGATTTTCCCAGCGGTTATTTTCACTCTCGTGTACAACCTTTATTCAAATAGGGTATTTTAAAATGCAACCACACTTTCAATTTATTTTTCCTGGGACTGCAGCTGCACTTGTTCAGTTGACTTCCTTGTTGTTAACACGGGGAAAGAGGAGCATGGCTCGCGGACCAAATGGGCCGTCTCGCGGACCAAAAGCGTCCGCTTTTTTATATGACTATTCAATGTTTTATTTCAAAATCGATTCCCGAGGAACATACGATTGATCTAAGAAAAATAACAACACAGTAAAATAACAACACAAACCATTATATTACATTAGGGAAAGCTTGTGCAAATAGCAAAGTTTTGAGTTTAAAAAAAATGTCAACCGAGGCTGCGGATCTCAACACCCGTGGGAGGGCATTCCACAGTGTGGGCGCTACAACCTGAAAGGCTCTGTCACCTTTTGTTTTACGTTTGGTGCTAGGAATTGTTAGAAGACCCTGATCCGCAGACCTTAGGGCCCTCTCAGGCACGTAGCGTTGGACTAGGTCAGTAAGGTACAGTGGAGCCTGACCATTTAGAGCTCTATAAGTGAGCACCAGGACCTTGAAGTTGACAGTGTAAAGAAGCTAAGACTGGGGTGGGCGGGGGCCTTGGAGAGAGGTGGGAGAAGAAGGCAGTATGCTTTCCCTGACCATTGCAACCTTATTTACAAAAAATGTGAGGAAATCGTTACAGTCACTGGCCGAAAAAGCAGGAGGGTCAGGAGTTGGTGGACTGACAATGCTGTTAATAGTGTCAAATAGGACTTTGGGGTTTCGCTTACTGGAGGCTATGAGTTTGGAAAAGGCAGTTCTCACAGCTTTAACCTTAGAGTTAAAATCCAGTAAAAGGGATTTAAGATGTATGCGGTGGACTTCAAGTTTAGAGGACTTCCACCGGCGCTCCGCACTTCTACAAGTGCGTCTGACAACATCTAAAATCTCAGAACAGTGCAGGTTAAGAGAGTTAACTAAAATCTGTCATTTGGGGGCATTACTGAAATGCTCTCAAAAGCAGCGAAAAACCTTTCAGCTGAGAGGCCATTTATCATGCGTGAGCGTTTAACCCGTGTTCCAGCCACACAATCGGGATTAAAAGATATATTAAAAACAAGGGATTTGTGGTCGGTTCTAAACATATCCTCCGCTACAATGCTGCCCACATCTAAACCGAAGCTAAAAACAAGGTCTAGAGTGTTACCCTTAATATGTGTTCAATCAATCTATCTTTATTTGTCACATACATGAATGTAGTATTCTTTAAAATGCAGTGAAATGTATGTAGGTCAGCCCCACATACGTGAACAGTAAAACAGGACAAGAGGACTAAAGCTAAAACTAAATCTACCATTTAAAACACTTCCAACCCTAAAAAAGCACAACATAATTAGACTACAATAATAAATAATGTCCATAGAGTTATTAAATGTCATGTCCATGTGAAGGGAGAGGGGGGGTTGTATGTGCACACGTGCACTCAACTGCCCCTACCTGATCCCTGTCGTCTCCCAAGGTCCATGTCATCACGCCACGTCATGTGTTGGACCTGTGACATGTTGAATGAGATTAAAAGATTCAGTAATACTGAGGAATTTAACTGCAGCCTGGTCAGTGCACTTGTTGACGTGACAGTTAAAATCTCCTAGCAAAAGGAATCTTTCAAACTTAATAATAAAGGTTAAAAGGTCACTAAAATCAGATAAAAAATAGCCTAACTGCTAAAACCAGGAGGACGATAAATTAAAATACAATAAAAATGATTTGTGCGGCCTACTTTAGTAATTAAAACTTCAAAAGAGCTAAAAGTGCCAGTGCTCACCATCCGGGATGGAAAACAGTCTCTGCAGATTAAAGCCAAGCCGCCACCGACATTTGACCCGGCTGGCCTAGAGGAGCAGGTGAAAGAACAGTTCGGTGGACATAGTTCAATAAGTGCCATGTATTCCTCTGCCCTCTGCCACGTCTCTGTGATGCAAAATATGTCCAAGTTATTGTTTGTAAAGTAGTCATTTAGGAGGAAGGATGTTTCTGTGATGGAGCGGGCATTTAATAAAGCCATTTTGATGGTCGTGGGACCCACAGGTGGTGGGGGTGGGTGTAACTGGTGAGATGTGAGTGAGGTAATGTTGCAGAGGTTTGCTCCTCTATTGCACAATGGAGGTGTAGTTATAGCAGGTGATGTATCAGTGATGAGAACTGGAATAGGTAATGAGTAAACTATATTACTGGGTATAGTATTAAAGTGGCGTCATACGGTTGAGATGTGGAGAGAGATGCTATCAGCCAAGATTTGTAAACCAGTGTGTTTAAGGTGAACTAGGTCCCGGTACAGTGATGGGGTTTTCCAAAATGTATCAAAATTGCTGATGTAGCCATGGCTGCAGGCTGAACAAAAAATCCGCAGCCAATTATCAGCACAATAAATGCGGCTGAAGTGTTCTGGGCCCTTCATGAGGGTGGGCATTAATCCTAAAAATATGATGGATTTATTCATATTTAAGAGAGCATCAGCTAATGCCTCATAATCTCTCTGCATCTTGAGTGCTTGCCTCTGCCTGATTTGTACCAACATTTAAAATTACTGTATGAGCAGAGGGGTGGCATTGTAGAATGTCCGGAATGTGGGTGATCAAATCAATAATCTTTGCACCAGAGAAAGAGTAAGTGACACAGTTTGGGGTCGATACTCCACGAATAAGTGAGTCACCTAGAAGTATGTATTCCACTGGGTGGGAAAGGGGGTGGTGAGTATCATTAATGGAGATTGATGCAGCTGATCTCGTGTGGAGTGACAGGGACACAGCTGGTTCTGATGAGTGGGACGGAGGGGGCGAGTGCACTCGTCCAGCAGCAGTGGTCGCGTCGCCCCGCGCAGGGTGTATGGCCGATAGAGAAACAGTATTCATGGTGGTACTGGGTGAGGAACGACGGGGACGTTGACCTACCCGACCGCCATTGTGTGTAGGTTTGGGAGTCGAAGTGAGAGAACGGGTCGAGGTGTCCGAGGAGGAATCCGGGAGGTTATGTTTCGCTGGACGCGACATCGAGCCTGTGCGCTGAGGATTCAGAGGGTTTGCCGTAGTCGATAGCTCCTGCAGCGGTGTGAAGGCGTTGGGAGGACGGGAACCAATCAGCCATGCTGCAAGCCTCAGACCCCGGCGGGTCGAAGAGGGGAAACGCCTGCCTCCGGTGCTTTCCCTTGACCGCCGAGGACCAGGAGTCAGCGCATACGGGCCACGGCTTTCGCTTTCCCAGAGGCACTGCCTCCCGGCACAGCGGCAGCCGCGGCGGGCGCACGGGGCACAGCGCCGGGTCGTGGAGCCAGTAGAAGATCCTTTACCAGGCTCGATATGGAGCGGAGCTCATTCCTGATGGCACCTAATTCCTCCATCCTAGGTGGCATCATCGTAGGTTGTGGAGAATGAATGAATAGTTTATTTCGATCTTTCAGAGAGGGAGACATTACACAAAAACAGTTTACTTTTTCTTTTGTGATCGAAAAGGCATAGGCAGAAGCTTAAAGCTTATTAGTGCCTATCCTTATCTCAACGTATTCCAAAATACTGTTGAAGATATGCATAACAAACAACTTATAAACAAAACAAACAAATGACATTTATAGAAGAATAGAAAATTAAACAAACCAAAAGCGAGAAAAAAACAAAAACAAGGAGGAAAAAAAGACAAAAAACCAAAAGAACAGACAAAGCTACTATGTTATACTAAGTCCAACACTATATGGCATAAACATAGCTCAGCTCCCCACTCATTCCAGGTTATATTTATGCAATAATTCCTGTTTGAGCCTCTTTTTAAATTGTTTTAGGTTGTTGCTTTGCTTTATTGGCTCAGACAAGCTGTTCCACAGCTTAACTCCATGAACAGAAACACACATGCTCTTTAAGGTTGTTTCAACACTTATTTGTTTGAAGTTTAGTTCCCCTCTCAGCTCATACCTCCCATCCCTATCCCTAAACCTTTTTTTGGATATTTCCAGGAAGCAGATTATGTCTTGCTTTAAATAATAATTGTGCTGTTTTAAAATCAACTAAATCAAAAAACTTTAATGTTTGTGAATTTAGAAACGTGGATTTGTGTGTTCATAGTAATTTACTTTATTGACTATTCTTATTGCTTTTTTCTGCATTAAATATATTGGCTGAAGGTTGCTTTTGTATGTGTTACCCCACACTTCCACACAGTAGGTGAGATATGGTGTTATAAGTAGGGATGCTCCGATCAATCGGTGGCCGATCGATCGTGGCCGATCACCGATCGATCGTATCGGATCGGCCGTGCAAAATCCACCGATCCGCGAAACCGATCAACAAAGCAAAAATCTGCGCAGTTATACATCCAAAATAATGTTTCACTTTCTCGGTTCGGCACCGCTACTGGAGAAATATAGCGCTGTCGAAGGCAGCGCAACTAAAATCTCCCCCCCACACACCCCAGGGAGAGAGAGAGAAAAGAGAGACAGAGCGAGAGAGCACTCACGTCTTCACCCAGCGGGTCCCCGCGAATCCCGCAATTAACCAGATACAGAGCTTATATAGCCTATAATAGCCTACACTTTAGCAAAATATCATGTCTGATGAGAATGTACTGCGCTGGACTGTACAAGCACCGTGGAGTCTGTCTCACACTCTCTCCAACAGACATCCTGCTCCAAAAGTGGCAGCACCTGGCTGTCACTCATAGGCTAATCACTCTGTGAGAACTTGTGTGGACTTCCTTTTCTCCACAACGGACTTTTTCGCTTCTAAACCCCTTCTTGTTGCTTTTCCCTGTGTGCGTCACTCAGCAATACGGTGAAACAGAACACAAAGATGAGTAGCCTATTTATTTTTTACACGGTGTTTGGAGCTTAGCGTCAGATTTGTTTGTGTTGGAGCGCCTCAGCTCGGTGAAAGAGTTCATGGTCAACCTCTTCCAGAGAGAGATGGAGACACTACAAACCAGAGCCGAAGAGTTTGATCAATCCTCAAGGGGGCCCCCCCCCGCAGCCCCGCCTCCCCGCACCCCCCCCCCCCCCTCGCCGCAGCGCGGAAAAAAATAAGTTGTTTTCGCTGGTACTTTTAAAGCAGCTTCTATAGGCCAATGTCCAAGCCAAGGTGATGACTTTCAGGACTATATTATTATTATTATATGAGAGAGAGAGAGAGAGAGAGAGGGAGATATAGAGAGATACGGAGGGAGAGAGAGAGATCATAGGCGGCGGGTGCGTTTTACCTTTAGGTAGGCTACAGAATTGCGTTGGGGGGGACTGTCGCGGCCGAGCGAAGCGATGCCGCCGCCGCGGATTTATTTATTTATTTATTTCCCAAATGGTCTAAAAATGAGTTATTTAGCATACTTTTACCAATGAATTAGCCTATACACAGACAGCGACTGATCAGCCTATTTTGGACGATATGGGTCTTTTCTCGAGTCAGTGTGTAGTCTCACTAGTCTGTGGTTAGGTCTCTTTGGTGAATGAACAGACTGTTGCCTGAGGAACAACAGGGGAGGCGCTGTTTTCCCGAATATTTGACGATGGGATTCTCAGATTGCCGGCGGAGAGGTCCAAAATGTTCGGAATTCCCAGAAAATATGTAATGTAAATGTAAAATGTCCACGAAAATCTTCATGGGGGCCGAAAGGGGCCCTAGGATTCTTTATGGGGGCCATGGCCCCGTGGCCCCCACAGACTCTACGTCGCTGCTACAAACTCTGCTGGAGACACAAAACAACGCAGCACCTCTCTCTCTCTACGTCTCTCTCTACGTCTCTCTCTCTCTCTCTCTCTCTCTCTTGTGTGCACTGCTGCGCAATGTCACAGACACAGACGCGATCAATAATATGTAGCATAAATAATAGTCAAAATATAACACTTTCCCTCCATCTGTGACTGTGATGAGCTCCTCACACTGTCACACACATAACTCCTCTCTCGTTCATGCACGCCTGCTCAAATTACCAGCAATTGTTTGCGTAAATTATTTTTTTTCCCGTTGGGGGGGGGGGGGAGGGGGAAGTCAGGTTCGGTGAGGCCCGGTCGTGCTGTCTCACCCCCCGGCCCGTGATTAGGCTGTGGAAGTATTCACACTACTTTAGTGTGGATTTATTGGTATTGGCAATTTAAGGACAGGAGGAGGAGGAGGAGGAGGTGATCAAGCAGCTCCACAAGACCACAACGTTACATTGGTAGGCTCAAGGCTGCATTTTTTCCCTTTTTTTTCTCTCGAGGGTGCATGGGATGATGGGAGCCCCTCCAGCAGGCTAGGGAGCCCCGCTCAGGTTAGCGGAAAATGACCGCGGGGCGCGGGTAAAAAATAAATAATAATAATAATAATAATACAAATATTAATAAAAATATTTAAAAAGATCGGATTCGGAATCGGCCGATCGTAAAAAAAAAAAGATCGGTGATCGGGATCGGCCCCCAAAAACGTGATCGGAGCATCCCTAGTTATAAGGGTGCAATAGAGGGTGTATAGTGATTTAGACTGGGCTGTCGCAATTATCGCATTTATCGCATATCGCGTTATTACAAGTTGAAACCGCAAGGGTCCCTGACAGTGGGCCGATCTGGACGCCCTGCAGCGGCCATCGCAGACTCAGCGAACGCAGCGAACGTGGAGCCAACAAAGGACTCTTGGTTAGAGACCTCTGCTGAGATCAATGAGCGATGCTCCTGCGCTGATTGTGCCCAATCAGTGCAAGAGCAACAGTGCAAGAGAGTTCGAGCAGAAACCAAACTCACTCGCTATCTACAGAAGGAATTATTTACCAATGATGATCCTCGTCTGGTGGCGTGAAAACCAGGCTAGATTCCTTCAACTTTCTAAAATTGCATTGCATGTGTAGGGCTGTAGGCTATTTGTGCTATAAGTGCACCATCCGAGAGTTTTCTGTGAAGCGGGGAATATCGTTACTGTTCTGTTTGCTGCTTGTTATTAGGCTGATATAGTTGCTCCGTGAGTTTGGAATTAAAGAAGAGTTGTGTTAAGCTGTATCATTCATGGTCTGCTGATTCACAAGCTCTTCTTTACTTCCAAACTCACGAAGCAACTATCATAATAACAAGCAGCAAACAGAACAATTATCAATTTGCGTTCTTCTCTGAAGCCGTTGCGGGTTATATAGGCAGTTGATGGTGTGTTCCATTTTCATTACTGCTTTCGGTTTTACACCATTCATTTAATATATTAAATTAATATATTAAATGAATGAAGACCAGGACTAATTGAAGATTAAGTTTAAATAAACATTGTCGTCTCTGCCATTTATAAAGCAACATAGTAAAGTAAAGCTTAGTGTAACTTTCGTTTATTAATAATGTATTTTTTCATTCATTTTAAAGGGGGCTTGAGAACTATATCGCACAGTATCGCATATCGCGCTTCTGAGCCAATTGATCGCACCGCGGTTTAAATTATGTAACCGCGAACGGCGAACGCCCTAATTTAGACTCAAGGACATTTTTCGTTTTGCCCATGACACCAATGTTTCTCGCTTATTTAGACCGGATATAATTAATGTGGGGTTTCCAAGAGAACTTATGATCTATTATTACTCCTAAAAACAGATTATCAAAAACTCTTTCTAGTATGATATTATCATTTTTTACCTCAATGTTTGTGTTCATCAATGTTTTTTGTTTGCCAAAGACCATATATTTAGTTTTTATTTTCAGATTAAGTGATAATTTATTTTGATCAAACCATACCTTTAATTTGTCCAATTCAATTTTTACCACCTCCAGCAGCTGCTGAATGTCTTTTCCAGAGCAAAATATATTGGTGTCATCGGCAAAGATAACAAATTTCATGATACTG
The DNA here is from genome assembly GCF_964188405.1 of Protomyctophum parallelum. Lineage (NCBI taxonomy): Eukaryota > Metazoa > Chordata > Actinopteri > Myctophiformes > Myctophidae > Protomyctophum > Protomyctophum parallelum. The sequence continues at coordinate 7,854,598 of NC_139712.1, read as the reverse complement.
GATGTCTTACATATATCATTAATATATAATATGAATAATTTTGGTCCTAGTATTGAGCCCTGCGGCACTCCACACGTGATATCTGAACAGTTTGATTTATACTCACCCATCTGTACATACTGTTGTCTATTTGTGATGTAACTTTTTAACCAGTTTAAACCTACCCCTCTAACACCATATCTCTCCATCTTTTTTAGCATTATATCATGATCTATTGTGTCAAAAGCTTTATTTAAGTCAATGAACACCCCCACTGCATAATTGTTATTATCAACTGAACTTGTTAGTTCCTCTATTAAATCAATTAGTGCCATCGATGTGGATCGTTTTGCTCGAAAACCATATTGACTGTCTGTCAGTAACTGGTGTTTTTCTAGGAAGCCACCTAGCCTTGCATCAAATAGTTTTTCAAGATTTTTTTGAAAATTGTGGCAACAAGGACACTGGCCTGTAGTTAGTGTATAGATGTTTGTCTCCTGCTTTGTAAATGGGAATTACCTTTGCTATTTTCATTTGGTTAGGAAAAGAACCAGTCACAAATGATAGATTACATATGTTAATGGATCTGCAATAGCGGTTATAACTCTTTTTATGAGTGTCATGTCAATGTCATTGCAGTCATAGGAGATTTTATTTTTGAACTTATTAACTATGTCTTTAATTTCATTTTTATCTGTATCTGTAGAAAATTGTAGCTGGGTTTCTATCTATATCATTTTGTTCCACACCCACACTCCCTTGTGGAGGGTTTATTTCTTAAGTTATTAAAGCCATCAACCACCTTATTCATATTGGAAATGGTCATTTCATTCTCCATAAAGTAATCCACATAGTTGTTATTATTAGTTCTCTTCCTAAACAAATTGTTTAATATTTTCCACGTGCCCTTGATATTGTTTATATTTTTTTCTAACTCTTTATTATAGTATTCTTTCTTGCATTTTCTAATAATGTCTATTAATCTATTTTTATATTTTTTATATTTGATTTCCGATTCACTGGTTCTGTATTTTATGAATTCTCTATATAAATTATATATTTTTTTGCTGGCATTTTGCAGTCCTCTTGACATCCAGGGCTTATTCTGGTGTTTTGGTTTTGGTTTTGGATTCCTACATTGTTGAAGTGGACAATGTCTATCATATAATTGTATGCATATATTTAGAAATGAATTATAGGCTGAGTCTACATCTTCTGCCTCATAAACCATGTTCCAATCCTGTAATAACAAGTTACTTTGAAATTCATTGAGAGCACCTTCAGTTTGTACTCTTTTATATCTAATAGGGGATTCCTCTTTCAACATCATATAATTACAATCATATATTGCAAATACTGGCAGATGATCACTTATGTCATTAATAATTAATCCACTCACTAGGTTATTTTCCATGTTGTTAGTATATATATTATCTATTATAGTGGCTGAATGTGATGTTATTCTACTAGGCTTATTAATAAGAGGATATAGACTCATGCCAAACATTACATCAATAAATTCATCAATCAAAGCATTCTTATTAGGATTATTAATATCAATATTATAGTCACCAGCTATGTACGTGACCTTCTGTCCGGTGTTTCTAAATGTACTTTCCATAAAGTTGGTAAATAGCTCAATACTGGAGTCTGGGGCTCTATAAACACAGCTGATAATAGTATTTTTCTTGTTTTTTCTTGACAGTGCGATGGGTCCAGCACTCTCTCGAGGAAAAGAACCGTTCAGTCTTGGAGTAAAAAAGTACCACAACTAGGCACGGTGAGTAGTAATCCAATAAAAGACGGGTGGGGTAGAGTACAAGTTAGCGTCTAGGCTAAAGACGAACCACAGCTAACTAGCCATTTAGCTGGCGTCGGGCTGTAAACAAACCACAGCCAGCTAGCAGGCGCAAATGCTTGAATATAAAGTAATCGACAGTGCTGATCGCTGAAAACGCATAAGTGGTACCACAAAGTAAGTAACCATCTTAATATGGAGCTCCTCCTTCCCCATCAGCGATGGGATTTTAAAATCCAGCTCCGTTGAGACTCCATTATAACATGATTTTCAAAGCGCCGTATCTCCAAAGGTTCGAGGGCTGTCCATGGTGGGCCGCCGTGCACCTGACGATCGTACATCATCTATTGTGAGTGGTGTTGTGGTCCTCACAGAGGCCCCACCTTCCAGTTTCACCCGGAAAGGAAACAAGCTCCGTAGAGTGGGAGCAGACCTCGGCAGTGTGAGCATTCTAACACTAGATGGCGCTAAAGGATTCAAAGAAACCTTTTACAAGGGCTGTTAGGGTCTTCATGGTGTTTTTGTTGACCAGTAAGAGTGAGGAGATCCTGTATAGGAATCTTGTTCTTTGGTTGAGTTTTTATTACATTGGTGGCCATTTTATCACAGGAAAAATTTGCCTCCAGGATGGAACCTAGTTAGGTAATTATCTGTGTGATTATATTGTCACCCACTCTAACCAAGATGTCATCTGCCTTGTTGAGATTACTATTTGATCCAAAGAGTGGACTCAGCGAGCCAGGTGCAGATTCTACCGAGTTCAGAGCTGAGCTGAAGGCCTTTTCAAGCTGCAGGTTGTCTAAGGTGCAAACATAGTTTGTAAATGAGCAGGATTTGTGCTCTGTCCACTGTAATGTTAACACATACATCTTAGTCAATCAGATTTTTGTCTCCACCAGGCCAAAGGCATGGGGAGAGAGTATGTTTTGCGCTCCGTCCGCGCGTGTGCGTGCGTGCGTGTGTGTGTGTGCGTGCGTGCGTGCGTGCGTGCGTGCGTGCGTGCGTGCGTGCGTGCGTGCGTGCGTGCGTCCGTCCGTCCGTCCGTCCGTCCGTCCGTCCGTTACCAGCTAATCTCCAGCACCGTTAACCCGGTCGATGCCAAACTTTGCACACACACTCCCTGGATGCCAACGATGAACCTTTTTTTTTTATATTACTCCTCCATTCAGTCCAAAAACCATGTGAATCGTTACACAGTATCTCTACAGTCATGTGCTCAAGTCTGATCTGTCCGTTTGCAAGATTGGCCCGTTTTGAACAAAAAGCCTCAAATCATGAACGCAGCAATGCATCATGCAATTTACGTGAAATCTATCACACACTTTCTTACTAGGCTGAGGATTATATCCCACCCTTTTCACATTGGCCTGTTATAGCACCACCAGGAGGCCACAACCTGACCTGGCTTGGTGGAGACCTGTGCCCCGAGGGGTACTTTCTAGTTTAATTATCTTTTCGACTTCTCCTGGTGCGAGTTGACTTGTGACAATGAAGTCGACTTGTTGAGAAGTCGACTTTGGTTACTGTCCTATTGTGTTGTGGTGCACACACCATTGAAATGTAGCCCTAACACACACCATTGTAACACATCTTAACACGGTATTGGTTTGTTGTTCCTCACCACACTCCGCACAACCCACTCACACACTTGGAATCCTGAATTAAAAAATGTAAATGTTGGAAAGTTGGGCTAACACCACTAGTTCAGTCAGGCAACTCACAAATAGATTTAACCAATATTTATTAGAGAATGAGTGTGCATACACTATTAGACTTGGCTTCGGCTCTGCTGCATTTTCTCCCTGCTCGGCACGATTAAACACCATTGTAAAACATTAAGAGCAGGGAGATAGATATACAATAAAACCCGCATGGGGAGCATAAATAACAGATAAAACCTTGTAAAATAGATTACTCAATACCAACAGCCGGTCAGCAAGTGGACTCATTAATTTAAGTATTTTTAAGTATATAGGCAATATTTTAGGCCAATAAAAACGCATTTCCCACTCCCCACCCCTGGCTGCCGGACTATAGATCTCCAGTTATTAAAGTCCTTCCTTATTCACTTGATTTCAGACCGGAGTCCAGACTACAGGTGAAGACGAACTCTCCGGACTCATAAGAACTACAATACCCATGATGCATCATTCCCAGGTGAAGATGAACTCTCCAGACTCAGCCAGGGACGTTTCTATTAAACAGGAAGCTGAAGACATTTATATTAAACAGGAAGCTGAAGACCAGCCACACCTCAGTAAGTTTCATGTTCTCTTCCTTTCTTTAATATGTTCTGTTCTGTAGGGCTGCCATAATGTCTTATTTTCACTGGACAATAACAATGGCAAACTAGAAAATATTGTTCCTGTATTTTGCTAAAACTTTCAAAACAGTAATAACCTGTAGTTAGTAACGGTTTAGTCAATCTTATTTTGGTAGATAATAACTCATTTTGTACATGGAAGAAGAATGGATTTACATTTTAGGAATCCATTGTTGACCATCATGTTATGTTTCTGCTCCTAGACATCCTGCACATGGTTGTGTGTAAAGAGGCGGTTTCTCCTGAACAGGAGAGGAGCCCCAGTCTGCTCCAGGAGGAACCAGAGCCTCCACACATTAAAGAGGAAGAGGAGGAGCTTAAAGAGGAACAGGAGGAACTACTTCAAAGACCAGAGGAACCTGTTGGGTCAACGTTGACATTACTAGCAGTGAAAGGTGATGATGAAATTTATGATGAAGAAGACATATCTTCCCACTGCTCTGAGGTTGAAGTTGAACTTGAATCTGACACTGAAGTCACTGAAGACAGTGATGATTGGGAGGAGACCAGTGAAGACGATGATGACGAACGGCGTGACAGGAGTTTCAGTGACTCAGGTTCCCTGAAGAAGCACCAGCGTGTCCACACTGGAGAAAAACCTTTTAACTGTAAACATTGTGACAAGAGTTTCCGTGTTTCAAGTTATCTGAAGTCACACCTTCGTGTCCACACTGGAGAAAAACTTTTCCGATGTAAACGTTGTGACAAGACTTTTACTGCATCATCTTCCCTGAAAAGACACCTTCGTGTCCACATTGGAGAAAAACCTTTCCAATGTAAACATTGTGACAAGAGTTTCAAAAAGGCAAGTCGTCTGAAGTCACACCAGTATGTCCACACTGGAGAAAAACCTTTCCAGTGTGAACATTGTGACAAGAGTTTTACTGCATCATATTCCCTGAAAACACACCTTCGTGTCCACACTGGAGAAAAACCTTTCCAATGTAAACATTGTGACAAGAGTTTCAAAAAGGCAAGTCATCTGAAGTCACACCATTATGTCCACACTGGAGAAAAACATTTCCAATGCAAACATTGTGACAAGACTTTTACTGCATCATCTTCCCTGAAAAGACACCTTTGTGTCCACACTGGAGAAAAACGTTTCCAATGTAAACATTGTGACAAGAGTTTCAAAAAGGCAAGTCATCTGAAGTCACACCAGTATGTCCACACTGGAGAAAAACCTTTCCAATGTAAACATTGTGACAGGAGTTTTATAAATTCAAGTCATTTGAAGTCACACCAGTATGTCCACACTGGAGAAAAACCTTTCCAATGCAAACATTGTGACAAGACTTTTACTGCATCATCTTCCATGAAAACACACCTTCATGTCCACACTGGAGAAAAACCTTTCCAATGTAAACATTGTGACAAGAGTTTTATAAAATCAAGTCATTTGAAGTCACACCAGTATGTCCACACTAGAGAAAAACCTTTCCAATGCAAACATTGTGACAAGAGTTTTACTACATCATCTTACCTGAAAATACACCTTCGTATCCACACTGGAGAAAAACCTTTCCAATGTAAACATTGTGACAAGAGTTTTACTGCATCATATTCCCTGAAGTCACACCAGTATGTCCACACTGGAGAAAAACCTTTCCAATGCAAACATTGTGACAAGAGTTTTACTGCATCATATTCCCTGAGAACACACCTTCATGTCCACACTGGAGAAAAACCTTTCCAATGTAAACATTGTGACAAGAGTTTTATAAAATCAAGTCATTTGAAGTCACACCAGTATGTCCACACTGGAGAAAAACCTTTCCAATGCAAACATTGTGACAAGAGTTTTACTGCATCATCTTACCTGAAAATACACCTTCGTATCCACACTGGAGAAAAACCTTTCCAGTGTAAACATTGTGACAAGATTTTCAAACGGTCACATGACCTGAACAGACACCTTCGTGTCCACACTGGAGAAAAACCTTTGTTGTATTGTAACTGTAAGCATTGTGACAAGAGTTTTAAAGCATTATCCTCCCTGAAAACACACCAGCATATCCACACTGGAGAAAAACCTTTCCAATGTGAACATTGTGACAAGAGTTTCAATTCTTCAAGTAATCTTCGTTACCACCTTCTTGTCCTCAGTTCTCACAGGACAATAAACAATATGTCCACTTTAAACGGTGTGACCTAAGTTTAAATAACTCTGGTCACTTAATTGCTAAGACACCATTGCATTCACGCCATGGGGTAAAAAAAATAAAGTTTCCACTATGTGTTCCTGTCTGTCTTGGATTATGGAGACATAATCTATAGACATGCAGCAGCATCCACTCTTAAATCCATAGACTATGTTTATCACTCATCGACTCGATGTATTACGGGTGATAGCTGTGGTCCTCACCATTGTATCTTATATAATATAACAAGGTTGGATGGTCCTCCCTGACAGAGAGACGAAAACTGCATTGTCACCTGTTCTTGTATAAAGCCATGCTTGGAGATTGTCCTAAATGCATCTCATCTTTTCTGAAGTACACCTGCACGCAGTCAAGTAGTTTCCCCAAATTCAAGGTACCAAAAGTTAGGTCTGAATACGGCTTCTGTGGCCCTAATACATGGAATGACCTGCAAACGACATTGGAACTGACATTGGTACCCTTAACGCTTAGAACGCCATTGGTCGAGATCTACGTCAATTAAAGCCCATTATTTAATAAAATCCTCAACGCCGTAGATCAATGGCAATTGCGCTTTTATAGCGCTTTAGATCGATCAAGCCATAATGCTACTTATGTTAGCATCTGGTTGCTGCTGGTGCTCTCAATAACACAGGATCGCAGCATTACAATCATTGTGGCCACCCACCCGTTTGACTTACTAGTTTATGTTCAGTACCGGTAGCCTGGAAATGTGTTCAAAAGTTCAATGGGAAAATGCTGTTGTGAATTAGTAAGTGTTAAGTCGTTTTAAAACCTTGGTGAGCATACAGACCCCAACAATATGTAACTGTTTTTAGATTGTTTAGAATTTTTTCTTATCTTTTTATTTGTGAACCTATGTAATTCACATATATAGCTTTTGTTTTTCTTTTCCTGATCTTCTGATGTATTGTGATGTTTTTTCTATATGATATTGTATTACTCGACGACACTGAAAATGAGTTTGATTACTCTGTGTAATTTCGAGAATAATTTTGAGAATTAATGAAAAATGAGCTCACTGGGAGGATCAAATTAAACAGCTGTATGTTTGTAGGGAGGTCGATAGACGAGGACAATATTATGGATTATTATACTGCTCCTATATTTCAAAACAAATATGGAGAAATGCTCCTTCTACAGCACGGCCACCCAGGTGTGGAATGCCCTGAACCCTTTTCTCAAAAAATGCAGATCACTTACATCTTTTAACGGATTAGCTGCTCGTGGCGGAACGTTCCGTCCGCTTTATTATTGATATGAAACCGGATCGCTGATATTTTTTCATTATTATTCTGCCTTGGCCTTTCCTTTTTTAGCGATCCTAGACCGGGTTGCGCAACCGCACTCCTGTCCACCTCCCATTATACAGGCTGACTAAAAAGCTGAATAACTCAAAATCTATGGAGCTCTCCGTGGTTTGGATAAAACATGCAATGTTCGGAGGTCTTTGCTGATTATCCGGTGGTCTAGATTGAAACAGTGGCACTTTCTAGAGCAAGGATATTTTAGCTCGCTAGCATTGACGCTATTTATTTAGCATTAACATGGACGCCCAAAACAGCTTGTGCAGAATTGAAATAGCCTCGGCAGTCTGAGTATAAGTGTTAAAACAGGCCTGAAAGTCCACCTTTCAACAGGTGACCCTCCTAACTTTCTCCCACTCTGTACATTTAGTGTTTTATTATTTCCTGTAATGATATATTTTGTTGTTGTTTTTGATGATATAGAATTTTTGTTGAACACAAACACGATGATTTGATTGGCTGATCATCATCCCATAGCGATGATTTGATTAGCTGATGTACATATTGAGGATATAATTGTGAGGGCAGAAGAAGTGAAGACGCCAAAAGTGATTGGCCGGAATGACATTTGTGATGATTTGATTGGCTGAGCATGGAATGTGATGTCTTTGTGTGATCACTTCACACAGTGTGATTTTTGTTGTTGTAATAAACTATTAAATCAATCCTGTCAATGGAGGCCTCCATTCTCCTGATCTTTTGTTTTTCTCCTCATTTTAAACCCTTAAAGGACAACTTTGGTTGTTTTTCAACCAAGGTTCATGTTTTGGGTTATTAGAGAAAGTAAAAGATGATTGTTATATATATTTTCATTTGCTGCTTTATTTCGTTTAAACACTTTTAGCTTTTTTGGCAGGTGGCGGGGGCATTACATGTATTTGTTTTACCAAATTGTACAGTGATTTCTTAATTATCGTTTTCTATAGTCCTACTAGACCCCAGGAAATTACATCAAAGATAACGGATCTATTTAATGTGAAGAGGGAAGTGACAAACTGACATTCTGCAAAACGGTGCATTTTATTCCAAATAGGGATTCACAGTTATTGAAATGTTAGCCCATGTCCGAATATAAACCGCTTCGATGTAGTATTTTTATTTTAAAATATCAGCTAATACCAATATTGCATTTTACGGCCAACATCGACCCATAACAATTTGATAAAATATTGCTCATCCCTAGATAAAATGTATTGTTAACAATGTGTGTGAAAAATGTATTGAATTAAAAAAAAAAAGTAAGTAAAACAATGTTAAGTGTTCAACAGTCTGGCTGAACCTCTACCCAACTACTGTACCACAACACTCAAAGCCCAAGACGTTTCTGTTTACTGCTGCTTTTTACTGAGGTTTGTGGGTCTGTATTCAGTTAGCTTTTTATTAAGGGACCAAGAAGTCACCACAAGTTTGGTCACTTATTGTTTTTGTGTTTTTTCTTCTTCTTCTTCCGCCATAAATTGTAGTTCTGACTGATCGGTGCAGTCGGTTTTCGCGAAACGCGGTAATCTGGTAGCCATGCCAAACGGTGACTATGCGAAGCCCATGATGATTGGCCAAATGGTGGCGCTATAGCACTCAATTGAAAATGCAAACTTTGAACGTGAATATCTCATGAACCGTTTGACCGATAGCTAATGCCGAACTTTCGTGTTCTGACTTTTGACCTCTGACCTTTTAGATCACCCGCCATTTTTTATTATGAAAAACAGTTGAAATGTATCTCCTCCCAGGATCTTTGATCAAAATGCACAAAAACGTCTACACGTGAACTTTGGACCTATCCGGACAAATAATCGTAGTACATTTATTTTAAGTCAAAAAAGTTTTTATGAGCCAATGAAAATTGCTGTTTTGTGAAAATTCTTCCTTTGTCCCTAATACTTGTATGCAGCGTTATATGCTTTTGCAACTGTACAGTATGGTAGAGGGTCATGCCAAATAGCACTGAAAGCATACAAAGAGATGTTTGTACGTGAAAACAAAGACTGGATAAAGACCAGGGGCCTGTTTCACAAAACTTGGATTAGAAATTAAACCGGGATTTAACACATATCCTGGCTTAATATATCCTGGATCAGTGATTAACCGGTTTCATGAAAGCTGGTTAATCTTGCCAGACTAATTTAACCAGTTAACCTGGATATGTTGAGGCTTGATTCGGTTTCATGAAAGTGATGCTACATTAGTTACCATGGAAACTAATGCTTTGGACCAGGCTAACAGCCAGGTTTAACCTAATTCTGATGTCTTTACTGTTCATTAAGCAGTCAAACTGATCACAAACCAATGATGTTTTCCAGACTTATTCAATTATTATGGGTTTATGTTGCTTTATTTATATCGGTCTGCATTAAAGGACTAATTTAAGCACTATATAAAATCAAATAACCAAAATATATAGGCTGCACAACATCATGACAGCTTGTGAGCTTGTAGATCAGCTGCTTTTGGTGAATGTTCCCCATGAATAGGTTTGCTGTCGCGCAAGTGCACGGTTAAGAATTATTATATTATATTATATTATATTATTTTTATTATTTTTATTTTGTAAAAGTGAAAACCACTAAATATTACCATTACTCATTGTTTTACAACATATTACCATTTTAACGTTTCACCCACTACTAGTCCTACATACTTACACCTAGAAACCCCATTCAAACCTATTTAGGTTCATCCTACGGTGGCCTGAAAAGGAATCTTTGAAAATAATGTTTCATAGTTTTAGAAATATAGTGCTTTCAAATTTGAGAATTTTACAATGGGGCTCAATGGCAGACATTGGCACGTCAAAAAAGCACTTTCACCTAGAAACATTCACACTTTTTATTATTCAGCTTACTGTGGAGACACATGCTGAAACTTTTTACTTTGAAATGTTTTGTAGTTTCTGAGTTATTTAACTTAAACGCCCAATGCATTCTCAATGGCAATAGCACAAACGTTGGCATGCTACATGAATTGATGAATTGAACAATGTGGACCCTGTTGTAAACAAGTGTAATGCTTAATTGGGTCGTCCACTCACAGTTGACAGTCTTTGTATTGAGTTTGTGCTTAAAATGTACTGTAAATTCTACAAACTGTTAATTTGAAAATATGAAAATATTTCAATCAATCAATCAAAAAACCCATGACCCTCACCAGTCTGGCCCCTGTCTGGACAACAACAAACAACCCCCTTCCCCAAAGATAGCTCCCTCAGAGGAGGGAGTTATGGTCAAATATAACAATGCGACAATATCATTATGCTTACAATATTAAGAATTCTGTTTTAAGTTAATAGTAGTGGTAAAATGTAAACTATATTTTTGGGGTAGTTAATCATTCAGTCTATCCACTATTGAGAGTATGTTCTCTCTTTAATTACAGCAGGAGTATTTATTTTAGAAGCTTATGGGCCGATTCATACTCCTATTTTACCGCTGCTTCGGCGCTGTAGTGCCGAAATGATTTTGGCTCGTCAGAAATTTTCAGTAGCACCGAAGAGCCGACTTTAGGACGGTATCCGCCCCCCCCGAACCTCAAATGACGTCAAATTGTAGGCTCTACAGCGCCGAACTGACTTTTATTCGGCTCTAAAATAGGAGTATGAATCGGCCCTAAGTCCTTGTATCAGTAAGTCTTGAATAGATTAGTACGATGATACTGAGATATACAGAAGGGGGCAGTAATGCAACTATTAAAGGAGAATTCCATACTAAAAGGCTTCCTTACCTTTCTTTGTAGTTGTTACGTCCCCACCAAAGAGGTCCAGGTGTTATTTTGTGTAAAAGCTCCTTATTGGCTATTTCCTCTACCATAAGCCCTACATGAATTGCATTGAATTGAATGGGGCTATGGTGTGTTGTGCTAATTCGGTTATTTCCATCGCTCAAAATTATAATTTCTTTGTATATATCCTCTCTTCATAATGTAAATAATATCCCAAGCGGCACGTGCCGGCACTTCCCGGCACCTTCCGGCACAACCCGGCACGTGCCGGCACAACCCGGCACGTGCCGGACCCCCCAGGGACCCCCGTATGGTAAGTCTGTCATTTCACAACCGTTTTGGACGGGGGTGGGCTTGTTGGAATCGTGTCGCCCCCCTGGGGGCGTCTTTGGGGGTCTCAAGGTTCGGGTTCGGGGACCCCCAGGGACTCCCCCGAGACCCCCCAGGGACCCCCAAATGTTAACTGTCATTTTTCAACCGTTTTGGACGGGGGTGGGCTCGTTGTGATTGTGTCGCCCCCCTGGGGGCGTCTTTGGGGGTCTCAAGGTTCGGGGACCCGTAGGGACCCCCCCCCCCCCGAGACCCAATGGTAACTGTCATTTTTCAAACGTTTTGGACGGGGGTGGGCTCGTTGTGATTGTGTCGCCCCCCTGGGGGCGTCTTAGTGTAGTGTAACCTGGAACAAAATATAATTTATCTTGTCATGCATTTTTCCAATTGTCTACAAAAACTGAAAACGTAATACATGTCATATTGTCATTCCTATTCAAAGTTAGTTCAATAACAGGGCCCTCCCATGTCTAAATAATGCAGGCTACTGTATACATAGTAATTTAAAATAATTACCCAAAAGGTTGGCCTAAAATGCACTTTAAATTCATCAGTTAATGATAACAAAGCACCTCAAAAATTATACTGACACAGACCCATATTCTTACCTTTTCTGAAATGAAAATAAAGCCTGTAGTGCACTTACCTCTGGCAAAAGTACTGTCAACATATTCCTCCATCTCAGAAGCTTGGATCCTCTTGGATTTTGAAAGCCCTTTTCCAGCTTGTGAAAGTTTTCTCAATCTGTTTTTCAATATCCTTGTCTGAAATGTTACAGTAATGTTCATGATACTTCATCCATTGTGTAATTTGTAATGAATTATTATTGTTACAATATGTAATCTATTTAATTGACCATAACATTCGTCATTACTTTTTTAGCATTCGCCACACTAATTACTTACCCGTTTGTCGTTGATAGGTTGCATGTATGTATTGTAGTCAGCTCGAATGTTGGGGTAGAGCTTTTTGTTTTTAAAAAGATGGAATCTGATCGACATCCTTCCCTCGAGCATATTCTTTTAAAATAGCTGTGTAAAAACAAAAGTTCACTCAACACATGTCTTTTAAAAACATAGTAAACTAGAACTGCACTCTGTCGAGTGCATACTTGCTTGTTGCACACTAGTAGGCCATAAATGGCCAACTAGTGCGCAAGCAGAGCACACAAGTCCTTTCAACCGCTGTAAACTGTCAAATCTCAGTATCTCTGTGAAGGAACGTTTGAAATGTATAATTTTTAGATGTAACTATTTGCTACCTACCTACTTTATGCATATAAACACCTAGTATTATTAAGTATGATTCAAGTTTCTATCTATATAAGTTTGGGTGAAGAGCTAGTCATACATATACACACCACGTACTCTGGTCCCAGCAGATCAGGCACAACTTGCTATTTTATTTTTACTGATTATGTATATAGTATACGTATGACTAGCTCTAAATGATGACGTAAGAGATATGGTCATTTGTGGTAGTTTGGTCCCAGCAAAGCAGGCATATACTATATAGGCATATACTATATATAGTATATATATAGTGTATAGACATATACTATATACGTATACATATATACTATATAGAGTGTGTATAGTTGTAAGTTGATTAGCGGTATACTGTGGTTACTTTGCGCCAAAAACCGTGACAGCTGTCCCGCCATTTGATGTTTATGCAAGAAAACAGCAAATCTGTGCCTGGTTTGCTGGGACCAAACGACCACAAATGACCATATTTCTTACGTCATCATTAAGAGCTAGTCATACATATACACACCACGTACTCTGGTCCCAGCAGATCAGGCACAATTTGCTATTTTATTTTTACTGATTATGTATATAGTATACGTATGACTAGCTCTAAATGATGACGTAAGAAATATATATAGTATATATATAGTATATAGGCATATACTATATACGTATACATATATACTCTATACTGTATAAAGTGTGTAGTTGTAAGTTGATCAGCGGTATACTGTGGTTACTTTGCGGCAAAAACCGTGACAGCTGTCCCGCCATTTGATGTTTATGTTTTGATGTTTTCTTACGTCATCATTTAGAGCTAGTCATACGTATACTATATACATAATCAGTAAAAATAAAATAGCAAATTGTGCCTGATCTGCTGGGACCAGAGTACGTGGTGTGTATATGTATGACTAGCTCTCAATGATGACGTAAATAAATATGGTCATTTGTGGTCATTTGGTCCCAGCAAAACAGGCACAGATTTGATGTTTTTCTGCATAAACATCGAATGGCGGGACAGCTGTCACGGCGGAAGAGACCGGGCGAAAACATTACTTGCGTGATCTGCTTGCGCAAGTAATTATCTTTGTTAATGACATATTATTGTAGAACAAATGATTTGTATAAATACCATGATTTCTTCATCGGTTAAATCAGCCTTTGAATATGTCAGATCACCATGCCTGCAATCATTTGAAGGGGAATACCACTCATTTTCAACATTGGACTTTCATTTATATTCTACCTACCTAGAGTTGTTGTGTAGCTTCCGTTTAGCCTACACCTAACTGCCTAACTGGAGGTCTAGAATGTGCAGTGTCATGTGATCAGTGACATAATAATAATAATAATTTTTATTTATAACGCACTTTATATTCGCAAGAATCTCAAAGTGCTACAGCAGTGAATAAAAGCAAAATAATCAACACACCATTAAAAACATCTAAAATAACAGGAACATTAAAACATAAGGGCAAGGCTATAAAAATGCTTTGGTAAAAAGGAAAGTTTTGAGTCCTCTCTTAAAAGCGTCTACCGACTGTGGGGGGGGGAGAGCGTTCCACAGTTCGGGGGTGACCGAGCAGAAAGCCCGGTCACCCATGGTGCGTAGGTTGGTCTTTGTGGGTTTGAGGAGGTTGGTGTTTTAGGAGCGGAGGGAGCGGGTTGAGGATTGAAGGGTGACAAGTTCCTTGAGGTAGTTGGGGGGGCGTTGCCGTGGATGCACTGGTGGGTTAGCAGGGAAATATTGTATTCAGTCCGGAATGAGATGGGGAGCCAGTGGAGTGAGCGGAGGATGGGTGTGATGTGCTCGTGTTTACGCACTCTCATCAGGACCCTAGCAGTGCTGTTCTGAATGTATTGGAGCCTTTGAAGGCTCTTGCTAGGGATCCTGATGAGAAGTGCGTTGCAGTAGTCCAACCTGGAGGAGACAAAGGCGTGGACCAACTTTTCAGCATCAGGTAGAGTGAGGGTGGGACGGAGTTTGGCAATGTTTTTGAGGTGGAAAAATGATGTTTTGCAGAGGTGTTTGATGTGGGCCTCGTAGTTGAGGTGGGGGTCCATTTTAACACCCAGGTTTGTGACGACAGATGAGAGTGGAATGTCCTGGCCAGAGAAGGTGATGCTTGTGATGGGGGATGATTGAACCTGGTGTGGGGTGCCGATGAGAATGTCTTCTGTTTTGGAGCTGTTTAGTTGCAGGAAGTTGTGTTTCATCCACGCCTTTATCTCCTCCAGGCAGATGGTGAGTGTGGATGAAGGTGATGTAGATGGTGACAGGGAGGACAAAGGAGCAGCAAAGACAAAGATGTACTTTGCAGGCCAACGAGTACACCTTTGTGATGTCACTAATCACATGGCCCCCTCCAGCAGGGGGGATTTTGTATAGTTTCCATCCAACTCTAGGGTGCATTCATTACATTACTACAAGGACAACTTTAGTTTTTTTCAACAAGGTTCATGTTTTAGGTTGTTATTAGAGAAAGTAAAAGATGTGTTCATTTCTTCTCATTTGCTGCTTTTTCGTTCTAGCTAATTTTTTTTTACAGAGGGTCGGGGGGCATTCGAACATGGGGCTAAATAGGTTTTTCTTTTTACACAATTTTATAGTGATTTTTTTAATTATTTACTATAGTCCTACTAGGAATGACCCAGCTATGCACATGTTATTACATTATGAAGTAGCCTATCTATTTGGTGTGAGATGTATGTGATTGATTAGAAAACACACCATCTACTGTGACAAAATTACAAAAGGTAATGTTTTCTTTGTATACATATTTACGATTGTTCTTAGATACTTACCACTCATCCTCACATCCACATTGGAAATTTGAACTGCACAATGCAACCCCTGCACAGTCAATGTGGAACTTATTCAGGCAGACCACACACTGCACCCAGTCAGAGGTTGGAGGTTTCACAAACTTCTAAATGCATCTCCCAGCACATGCACTGGCTGTCTTCAGCCACCTTTTTGCCTCTTCTGGTACTTATCCCAGTTGACTTCACTTCAGGAACAGCCACAGCAGTTGGTATGGCTGTTTGGTAGGTTTCCAAAGTTTTCATTGAAGTTTTCATTCTTTGGGAATAAATAAATTACATTAATTAACCATTCACAGAGTAGGCTATATAAAAATTATATATTTTTGGTACAAAATGAAGACATTACCTGAGCAAGAGCACCTTTGCGCATCTCATTAGCAATGTAGATCCTCAGTGTGGTGAGCTGTTCCATCCTCAGTTTCCTCCATTACCTCTTCTTCGCCAACTATATGTTGGGCAGCCTTTTTCATGTACACATAAGAAAAATCAGTCACATTGAAAGTTATTTACTAGTCCAGAAAAATACTCAAAGCACACATAAAATGTTGGTGAAATACCATGCAGACAAAAACCCCACAGTTATCATTGTCCGACTGTCTCCACTGTCGAGGATGGTAGACCTTCCAATCCACTAACTTGTCCCTGTTTTGGAAGACTTTCCTAGAACGAAAGATAGAAATCACATTGTTTTTCAATATTTTTTTAGATATCTAAATCGTAATAGCCAATCATTTTAGAGACTTTATATTTAGGTTTTGTCTATAATGAGCTACATTTGTAATACATTACAATAACGCATGGAACTGATAAAAACTTTAAATTATGCATACTATTCTATTACTAGGTTTATTAAGTATTATAGCTTGTGCCATTTAAAATACTTTAAGTTGTGTTTATAATCACATTTATAATGCATCTTTATGCATATGCTTCATGAAACTCCTCATATAACATCTTTGAATAAAGGCACGTTATAACTACTTGGTACAGTAGTTACGTGCAGTTCCACTGAGCCAATAATAAATTCTGACCAGCAGTCCAGCACTTATGTCATAAGTTGTCATACGTGATGATAGTAGACATTTATAACGAGTGTGAAGTGAATTACAAAGCAAAATAATTGTGCTTATAATGCATTACTGAGTTACCATAATGGTAAGTGTTACCATTATTGTTTTACTTTATGGTTATACCTCAAAATCTTCATCTAATGGATTTTGACCTTCCACTCTCAGCGAGTCGTAGACTCTAACTTATTTTTGGTCGAAGTCCAAAACCTAACACAAACATTTACATTTGTCCTGTTCATACATATACATTTGAATTGGTTATCATCCTTTTATACATACATTTGAATTGTTTATCCTTTTACACATCTTAAAGTATGTGTCCTTACCTACAGAATTGCAATATAACTACGTTTTCATGTATAGGCTACCACGTTGTACTTGTTTGACCCAATCATACACAATACAGTTTTCACTTACCCACAGGACAAAGTACGCTCTTCAGCTTTACCCACAACGGGTGCCACAAACAGCCTAGATGCCCTCTATTGTATGAGACAACACAAATTTGACTAATGTTATATAGGCCAGTGTTTCTCAACCTTTTTTGCTCCAGGGCACACTTTTCATATAGTGGAGGATATTAAGTCAATATTTCATGAGAATCGTTCACTTTATGGTACAAGCACCAAAATTGGCACACGAGTGCTTCGGAACCTACTCTCTCAGAAAAGTACGTTGTCCACTTGAAAAAACAAAATGGACACCATTTTTCAAGATGGCCGCCAAATGAAAAAGGCCATTTGTGGCGGTTCTGGACAACCGTGGGTCCGACCGACTCGAGACCGGGCACTGCACTCCCTGTGGGTGTGTGGAACGTGTGTGTCGAATTTGAAGTCGGTGGGGCGAACGGTTCTCGAGTTACGTGGATTACAGACGTACACACACACAGAATTTGTGCAATTAGCAGATCATTGGAACGGTTGTTCGCTTGGTGAACTCTTTAACTTTTTAAACCGAGCCATCCAAAAATCCAATATGGCGGTGATATTTCAAGATGGCCACCAAAATTAGACTGGTTTTGCATTTCAGCATATATTTGGCTATACCTTTGTGATGTACTATACCATACTACTGTATAATACTGTACGGCACTGTAGGGCATCATACTGTACAGTACAGTACAGTACAGTACAGTACCGTACTGTACTGTACCGTACTGTACCGTACTGTACCATACTGTACCGTACTGTACCTTACTGTATGGTATCATACTGTACCATACTGTACCATACTGTACTGTACTGTACCATACTGTACCGTACTGTACCATACTGCATGGTACCATACTGTACCGTACTGTACCTTACTGTATGGTATCATACTGTACCGTACTGTACTGTACTGTACTGTACCGTACTGCATGGTACCATACTGTACTGTACCGTGCCATACTGTACTGTACTTTACGGCATCATACTGTACTGTACCATACTTTATGGTATCATACTGTACCATGCCGTACCGCACGTTACTGTACCGTACTGTACCATACTGTACTGTAACATACTATAGTGTACTGTACAGTACCGTGTGTGTGTGTGTGTGTGTGTGTGTGCACGTGCAGGGAAAAGGGGAGGGGTCGGTTAATGTGGAAATTGTAATGTAATTTGTGTCACAGTGAAATGTTGTGCAATAACAGTATGTCATACAAAAGCAATATTTGTACAGTAAATATGACAAGGATGCAATGTAGTGCATAGAGAGATGTGTGCTAACGGAGTGATTTGGTAGGAGAAGTCGGACGGATAAACGGACATATTGCTTTGCATCCCCTATAGTAGTAGGAGCTAGGATGAGCATCAAAACTATATATTTTAAATACTTTTCATTAGCACAATTTTACATTCCATAGGGCTGGACCACACATGCAGCGGCGGAACTACCGGGGGTGTAGGGGGGGTGGTCACACCCCGGCCCGGACCTCCTGAGGGCCCGGGCTGTCAGATGATCGATGGACGATTTTTTTACACAGTCACTCACGACTGATAAAACCAGCGGGCCCCCCTGCCAATCCCGCATAGGCTCCCGCAATTAACTAACTAACTCCTCTTGCTTCTGAAGAAGTCGCCGGTCGCTTTCTTCTTTTTCTTTTTTTCTCTGATGTAAAGAGAAGTTTGTGGCAGCGCGAGCTGCGCGCGACCCATGCTGCTGCGGCCCGTGCACTCAGCACATCGCAATTTCGTTTTTTTCTGCTGCTGCAGTTGGAATTAAAGAATGACAAATAAAGCAATCTTGAATCTTTAATTAACCAGATACAGAGCCTATATAGCCTATAATAGCCTACACTTTAACAAAATATCATGTCTGTCTGATGAGAATTTACCGCGCTGCCGAGAGAGTCGCTGTAACTAAGCGGTCCAGCCAGGGCTACAAAAGTGGGAGGACGATTCTAAACCCCTTCTTGTTGCTTTTCCCTGTGTGCGATCACTCAGCAAAGGTGAAACAGAACACAAAGATGAGTAGTAGCCTATTTTTTTTTTTAACACGCAGCACCTCTCTCTCTCTACGTCTCTCTCTCTACGTCTCTCTCTCTCTCTCGTGTGTGTGCACTGCTGCGCAATGTCACAGACACAGACGCGATCAATAATATATAGCATAAATAACAGGCAAAATATAACACTTTCCCTCTATCTGTGACTGTGATCATCTCCTCACACACACAACTCCTCTCTCGTTCATGTACGTCTGCTCAAATTAGCAGCAACTGTTAGCGTAAATGGTTTTTTCTTCCCGATCGGGGGGGGGGGGGGAGCTGTTGGGAGTCATGTTCGGTGAGGCCCAGTCGTGCTGTCTCACACCCCGGCCCGGCCCAATGTTGTTCCGCCACTGCACACATGGACCCCATTTGGTTTTGTTTTCTGCATCTTCCTCTGTGACCTGCCACCTTCATGTCATCTCTCACAGCATCCTTAAACCTCGTCTTTGGCCATCCTCTTACCTGGCAGCTACATCTTCAGCATCCTTCTCCCAATGTACCCTCATCCCTCCTTTTCACATGTCTAAACCATCTCACAAATAACTCCTGACACATACATAATATGTCCCATATTCTCAATACATTGGCTTCCCTTGCTAGAACATTTCCATCTCTATACTCACCTTAACCTGTTACACTACTGTCTGGTCAATTGGTACAAATAAATTTCTCCCTCCCTCACCATCTCTCTTTGCACTTACTGTACATCTCATATAGCCCTGACCACTTCTTAGCCCACACCACCTGACATCACATCTCTCTCTTCTTACCCATCATCTAAAAAAAAACCCCAATGGGCATTGCCCATTGACATATATTCAAGTCTGTGTGTGTGTCTGTACATCTGTAATCCACATAACCCGAGAACCGTTCGCCCCACCGACTTCAAATTCGACACACACGTTCCACACACCCACAGGGAGTGCAGTGCCCGGTCTCGAGTCGGTCGGACCCACGGTTGTCCAGAACCGCCACAAAAGGCCCTTTTCATTTGGCGGCCATCTTGAAAAATGGTGGCCATTTAGTTTTTTCAAGTGGACAACGTACTTTTCTGAGAGAGTAGGTTCTGAAGCACTTGTGTACCAAATTTGGTGCTTGTACCATAAAGTGAACGATTGTGTCATTAATATCCTCCACTAAAAATCTCGGGGCACACCATACGGTATATAGGCCTATATATATATATATATATATATATATATATATATATATATATATATATATATATATATATATACATACAGTGTTGGGATTAATAAAGTGACAACTTTTACAATATCTCCATTACCATTATCCAAATTAATTCCTTATTATATATATTCTTTTTAAATACATTTTGGATAAAAAAATAGCTCATATGCAATGTGAAATGCCACCTAATTCTTAATCCTTTTCCTTGTCTTTATTATGGGCCATCTTGTGAAAGCTGCATGCTTTTATTGTGAAGGGTCTCAGTTCTCACAGCCTGCATAATTCCACGTGCTAAAAATAGCTGATCGACAAGCTCACAACTTGTTGCTTCGGCAACGCGTTGTGAGCTTGTCGATCAGCCATTTTCAGCATGCAAGCATAACACGTGTACGACGAAGAATAAATCAGGCATCACTGCGCTTCTGTCGAGGGAGGGAGATACATTTTGTTGGCCGAACGAGGCGATCATGTTTGGATATCTATGGACAGCTATTTTGGACAGCTATTTTTCGTGGCACATTATGTTTAATCACAACAACGTCACGTTTACTTTACCTCCTCAGTGTTTGGGTCGGGGGACATGTAGGACTGTATGTGTCTGCTGTCTACGTGCATATGCGCTCTGCGCGCGCCAGTCTTTCGGGAGGGAGCGAAATGTAGCGTCTTCTGCATGCATCTAAGCATTAACATTTCAATGGCCGAGGGTCGTTAGTCTATTGTTCCGTGTTGTTGTTATCCTAAATCCTGGATTAGTTAATCCAAGTTTCGTGGAACAGGCCCCAGGTGTTTTAAAAAGGTCAATATCTCCAGAATGAAAGATGGTAAAATCTAAATGTCTTTTTAAAATTGAAATGGACAAGTTCAGCTTTCTTTTGATGTATGCGTGTGGTTCTCGCTATAAGAGAACATTTTGCTGTGGGCCCCGAAAAATGTTCTTCCTTCAATGTTAAGCCCATATAGCACCACAAGAATAGGCCTAGCAGGATTCTGTAGCAGCTAATGTGTTAAAACAAAGCATGAACCCATAATAATTGAATAAGTGTGGAAAAAAACATTGGTTTGTAATCAGATTGACTGCTTAATGAACAGTAAAGACATCAGGATTAGGTTAAACCTGGCTATTAGCCTGGTCCAGAGCAGGCTAAATCCACAGCATTAGTTTCCATGGTTACTAGTGTGGCATTGCTTTCATGAAACTGAATCAAGCCTCAACATATCCAGGTTAACTGGCAAACTTAATCTGGCAAGATTAACCAGCTTTCATGAAACCGGTTAATCGCTGATCCAGGATATATTAAAACAGGATATCTGTTAAATCCAGGTTTAATCTCTAATCTAAGTTTTGTGAAACGGGCCCCAGGAGTCATTCAACTGTTTGTTACATTTCGGTTCAACACTTGCCTTCAAATCATGCTTCAAATACATAAAGCTGTTGCTTTTGTATATTAGCACAAAACCAACTGTGTTTCTGTGGATAAATTGCTAAGGCATTATGCTGTCACTGCAGGGTTCAGACGTAGGTAAAGTGTACTCATTTCCAGCTAGGTTTGAGGAGTAGGCTAGTATGCTATGGGTCAGGCTGTAGTCTGACTCTGACGTATTTTATTTTAGACTATTTGTTACGGTTCGCTCTCCCTCTACATCACCTCTACATCCATGTGCTGTGGGTGTTCTGGGCACTTCAGCGCCACCAGAGGACTCCAGAGCAATCCACAGCACCTCCCTCCCTGTTACAATCTCCCCACCTGGATGTCGTCTGCAATCACCTGATGAGCCTACAAAAGTCAGGCCTGTCTGCAGCTCGGTGCCAGTTCTTCCCCAGTCTACGGTTGGTAATGTTAGACAGCTAGACTTAGTCTCTCAGTGTTTTAGTGTTAGACAGTTAAACGTCACGCCGTTACTGTGCTATTTCCTTTACTCTGTGAACCTGCCATTGACTCGACCTTCTCTTCTCCCCTCCAGTGTTTCCGGGACCCGAGCTCTGTGGAGCAGCCTATGGACCCTTGCACTCCTTTCACCCCCCGTGTTTTCGAATAAAAACCCGCCCGGGTGGGCTTTACTCTGCTTTGCCTCTCCTTGCTGTGCTTTTGGGTCACACCACACTCGAGTACTATTATTAATTTAGCTTTCGTATTTTACCGTTAAGTGATCAGGCAAACATTTTCTCTCCTCAGTAAATGAATAGCAGTTAGATAATGATGCACATCTGTGTAGTGTAGTTGTGTGTTGTTAGCCTAGCTTAGCCTCAAACCTCAAAGTTATATAACACTGTATGGCAGCTGGGCTGGTGTGGGTGTCACGCTGATGAAATAACATTACTTTCAACATACCCAAACACATAATATGCTCTCTAACGGGTTGTTCCATTATTAATCAGTTAAGAGAATCCATAGTACGAGAATCAACAAACAAACACGTCTTGACGGTCTGATGATAAACAAACTGTCAACACGGCTACCGGAAATCCTTGCCAGGCACGCTCCAAAATAAAGAACGAAACAGAATTAGGGGGTGTGGCCAGGAATTCCGTGTATATCACGTATTTCCAGTGGTTGGCGCAGGCGAGTGCAGCTGCGTTTGGTTCGGCCAAGTCATCTCCAGTACATTATGTTAGTTTCCATGTCGTATGTGTCACGTTTAAAGGTATATTCAGTGATTTCACTCAAAAAACCTTAGGTTTCGTTTTTGGCTGTGGGACCCAGCCTTTCGTCCAATCAGGATAGAGAGTCAAAAACGAAACCTAAGGTTTTTTGTTTTTTTTTTTAGATATTTTTTTTGCGGCTTACGCCTTTTATTGATTTTTTTTTAAGGGACAGACAGTAGGCTGACAGGAAACGGGAGAGAGATGGGGGGATGACATGCGGTAAAGGCCGTGTCGGGTTCGGGAGTCGAACCCGCGGCACACCGCGACTGGATCACCAGTCCGGTGCCCAGACCGTTACGCTACGGCCTGGGCCTAAGGTTTTTTGACCCCCAGGGGTTAACTGGGGACAGGGAGGAACTCCTTATATGGTCAGCACACTCTATAGTAGGGAGGATTATCACAACAAAACAAAAAAATAAGTGATATTTGAATTAAGTGAAATCACTGAATATACCTTTAACCAAACTGGCAGACCCAAATGCAGACACGACAAGGAGGGCAAAGTCCAAGGGTGTTTATTCAAAACAAAGATGAGCTTGTAGAAAGGCAACTGTCCAGGGTGAGCTTGTAGATTGGCTACTTTCCAGCAAGCTAGCAGGAGCTGGCTAGCAGGAGCTGGCTAGCAGGTAGGCTGGCAGGCAAACAGGCAGGCAACTGAGGCAGAAGGAAAAAACCAAAGTCAAAAACCAAAAAACACTGGAACAAAGCAAAGTAGAGCAAAAACACTAGGGATAATTATCACTGGGAAACACTAAGAGATAACAGCTAGAAGCATTACCGCACGGAAAACTGTGGGACGATCTGGCAGCTCGCAGCGGGGAAACCAGGGCTTTTATGGAGTGGTGGTGATGGGAAGATGGCAGGCAGGTGAGTGAGTGAGATTGGATGATCAGAGCCAGGTGTGCCAATCTGGAAAACCAGGAACCAAGCCTATGCCCACACATGCTCACACACAGACAGACAGACTAACACAAATAGACACAGACAGGACACTGGCAGGGGCCGTGACAGTATGCGATCAGTCCAGTGGTGTCTGAGATGAGCTGTTCAGAGATGTACAGACAGACAGATGCATCCTCATGGCTTCTATGTGGATCTCTGCCGTCACAGTGATGGTGTCTTATTGGTGATGTCCTAGTGATGATGTCATGGTGTAGGCATAATCGCTCAAAAATGGACGGCCTGCACAAATCTGCATTTCCAGGCTTGCACTACAACTGTTTGTGTTGTGTGTGATGTGTCAGAACTTAGCTCCTGGTCAGCCTGTACATAAATGTAGTGTGAATTGTAATTAGTTTCACTTCATCTCCGTGCTTAGTATCAATGTTGAACCTGAAGTGTTTCCTGAGAAGTTGCCCAAGTGATTGACTATTACCCAACCCCAACAGAGGAACCTAGAACTCCCATCCCAATCACAGTCCATTTATAGCTGTGATTGTGATAATGGAAGGAAGGAGTGAGCCCCAATATTTCCAGACTCAGGTCTCCTGTTCTGAGTGTGCCTCCACTTTCCTGCATGGACCCATGAAGAGGAGCCACAACGACCTCTACTGCCAAACACCGAGGAATGAACAGATCCGTTCAGCAGTCTGTCAGCAAATCAACTGCTCTGTAACAAGCCAGAAACAAAGAGACAGAGATTAACCTAAATCTAACAGTAATCAACAGTTTACCAAGAATGTAGTAAAGACAAATCAGCCGACTTACACAGGAAAGAAAACCCACACCTGTAAACAGTGTGACAAGAGTTTCAGTAGGTTGGATAATCTGCAGGCACACCAGCGTATCCACACTGGAGAAAAACCATACCACTGTAAACAGTGTGACAAGAGCTTCAATGAGTCAGGTCAACTGAAGAAACACCAACGAATCCACACTGGGGAAAAACCTTACCACTGTAAACAGTGTGACAAGAGTTTCACTGAGTTAGGTCAACTGAAGAAACACCAGCGTATACACACTGGAGACAAACCTTACCACTGTAAACAGTGTGACAAGAGTTTCAATGATTCAGGTCAACTGAAGAAACACCAACGAATCCACACTGGGGAAAAACCTTACCACTGTAAACAGTGTGACAAGAGTTTCACTGAGTCAGGTCAACTGAAGAAACACCAGCGTATACACACTGGAGACAAACCTTACCACTGTAAACAGTGTGCCAAGAGCTTCAATGAGTCAGGTCAACTGAATAAACACCAACGAATCCACACTGGGGAAAAACCTTACCACTGTAAACAGTGTGACAAGAGTTTCACTGAGTCAGGTCAACTGAAGAAACACCTGCAGGCTAGGCATTCCGCGGTTTACCGAATTTCGGTAATACCGCAACAGGAACAGCCACGGTGTTGATACCGTGAGATTTCCGAGCCTATTTGAATACAGCGTCGGTGGGCGGCGCATGCTGCGCATATGCAAAGCAACTCCACTCGCACACTAAAGCAAAACATGTATTTTCACCACAGAGCTTCAGTAGATTGAAAAGTTGCTTCCTACCTTTGAGTTAGTGTTGCTGAAAGACACCCAGATCCAATTGTATATTCCATATTTCCATAATTATGTACTAAGTGTGAACTGTCAACAGTCAACATGGAGGCACACACAGTTATGAACATGCACAGATTGCACCACCTCTGCTCCAGTGTACAGGGTACAAAACGGCCATTAGGGGGAGCCATAGTACAGTGAAATACAGTGCGAATAGCTATTGTGTAGGCCTGCAGGTTGGGGAACAAAGAAGGGCTTATAAGGTGGAGGTCACTAGACATAGGTAGGGGGGCAATCTTTTTTTATATATATAAATACCGTAGAATACCGAGGTATAGGTTATCAATACCGGCACCCTACCGTACTGTAAAATCTCATACCGTGGCATGCCTACTGCAGGCACACTATTTCTGTTAAACCATCAATATTCCATAAACAAATATTTCTCATAAAAATATATATTAAAGTACAGCAAAACATGGCAACATGAGGTACTCTTCTTTAATATGTCATCACCACTTTTCACAAAAATTAAAAATAGATATCATGGGGGGCAATATGTACAGTACAGTACAGTACAGTACAGTACATTACGCTACAGTACATTTCAGTACCGCACCCAAATAGTCTGACTGAACAAGTGGGCACCTGCATGGACAACTGGCCACCTGGATGAGTGGGCACCCGATGATATTTCATGTTCTGTGACTTTAATAATTCAAATTAAGTTCATCACATTTGGAAATAATCTGATCATTGTATGATCATTTTATGATATAGTCTAAAAAATACTAGGTTGGATTTTCACATAATATTTCACAAAAAATAGTCTTGCAATTTTTAAAATTCAATAACTGACCGGGATTTGGTGAAAAACTTTGTCCGAGGTCAGAATGAGATCAATGACATTATGTTAATGCCGTTTATAAGATTTAGAACACTTCCCTTGGGTATTTTTGTGTGTACACAATATGTGTAACAACGCAGCTTTGGACTTTTTCTGGTTTTATCCTTGGTATCCTGTTTGTATCAACGTGTACTTTCATTTGAACTGTACCCATTCTACTGCAAACTACAGTAACTCTGGATACAATGTTCAATCAATCACTTCTGAATCCATTTGTAGGCAATGACTGAAAGAGACCACTATATGACAATTTATCATTACACCTTACAGCTTTGTGCAGAATGCTTCCTAGCAACCATACAGTAGAGACTAGGCTAGTCATTGTCAATCTACAAATTAAATTGCAATAGTACCAATAAAAACCTAAAAAAGGCAAATCAAATTTGAATGATGCTTTAAGTAGCATGTGTCAAACTAGGAATTATATTAGAAATGCATTGCAACCATTTGTTTTGCACTCCTTCGGTCACATTTGGGCAAGTGCATGGCTAATATGACTGCATGTGATTTCATGGACTTAAGCCAAATATTTGAACTAAAAAATGCTATGCCGTGTTGTTTATTATGTATATAATACATTTGCTGTATTTGTAATACAATTATGAAATTGGTCTGTTTTTTTAACATAATATGTTTATTGATTTTCCTTTACAACATAGTAATTTCAAACAATTATTCACATATATCCCCCCCCCCACACACACACATCCCCATGGCAGCACAAATACAAAACAAAATCTTCGAAGAAACATCAGGAAATGTCCATGAATTGCTCAGCCAATCAAATCATTGCTATGGGGTACAGACAAAGCGGGGCATAGGATGCCCTCAATAGGCTACATGATCCAATACAGTATTAAACGGTATAAGTACAAGTATATAGTGCAGGTAAAAGGTAGGTATGTGATTCTGAAGATACACAGCTACTGTAGTGCAGAGTAGCTTTTCTCTGTTCTCCTCTTTTCACTGTAAGGAAACAGCAGAGAGACAGACATTATATTCAATGAGATGTTACGTTAACACGCACGCACGCACACACACACACACACACACACACACACACACACACACACACACACACACACACACACACACACACACAAAGAAGACCAAAAGAGAGGAACATGTCTTGTTGTACTCACTCAACACAGCGCATTCTGCGAATAACCCAGTCCTTGGAAGGGTCAGCACACTCGAAACCTGTGTGAGTGTGGAATCTGGATGAGACGGGGGGGGGGGGGGGGGGGGGGGGGGGGGGGGGGTCCTTCACAGGAAAAAATGAAAAAGGTGTAGGCCAACACTTCTGTTGTAGATCTAGGTCCTATATCATGCGCCGCCACCCCTTACCCCTTATCCCTAAACTTATTTGCTATTTCTTACTATTTTAAAACATTTTAAAACAGTACAAATAGCCGATCTACAAGCTAACAATGTATCGATGTAGATTGGCTAGTTGAAATATTTTTAAATGGTTTAAAAAAATTGCAAATAAGTTTAGGGATAAGGGGTAAGGGCAAGATAGAGCCCCTAGTCCTTGACTCCTTTGACCTGTGTCAAGTTTCTGCTATTGCCATAGAGAATGCATTGGGCGTTTAAGTTAAATAACTCATAAACTACAAAACATTTCTAAATAAAAAAGTTCCAGCATGTGTCTCCACAGTAAGCTGAATAATAAAAAGTGTGAATGGAGTTTCTAGGTGAAAGTGATTTTGACGTGCCAATGTCTGCCATTGAGCCCCATTGTACATTTGAAAGCACTATATTTCTAAAACTATGAAACATTTCAAAGATTCCTTTTCAGGCAAACATGTCCACCGTAAGATGAACCTAAGTAGGCTAGAATGTGGTTGCTAGGTGTAATTATGTAGGACTAGTAGCATGCCAAAGTTTCTGCTATTGCCATAGAGAATGCATTGGGCGTTTAAGTTAAATCAACTCATAAACTACAAAACATTTCAAAATAAAAAAGTTTCAGCATGTGTCTCCACAGTAAGCTGAATAATAAAAAGTGTGAATGGAGTTTCTAGGTGAAAGTGACTTTTGACGTGCCTATAGAGCTGCCATTGAGCCCCATGTTAAATGTCTCAAATTTGAAAGCACTTTATTTCTAAAACTATGAAACATTTCAAAGATTCCTTTTCAGGAAACATGTCGACCGTAAGATGAACCTAAGTAGGCTATAATGTGGTTGCTAGGTGTAAGTATGTAGGACTAGTAGCATGTAAAAACTTGTGCTATTGCCATAGAGAATGCATTGGGCGTTTAAGTTAAATAACTCATAAACTACAAAACATTTCAAAATAAAAAAGTTCCAGCATGTGTCTCAACAGTAAGCTGAATAATAAAAAGTGTGAATGGAGTTTCTAGGTGAAAGTGACTTTTGACGTGCCTATAGAGCTGCCATTGAGCCCCATGTTAAATATCTCAAATTTGAAAGCACTTTATTTCTAAAACTATGAAACATTTCAAAGATTCCTTTTCAGGAAAACATGTCCACCGTAAGATGAACCTAAGTAGGCTAGAATGTGGTTGCTAGGTGTAAGTATGTAGGACTAGTAGCATGTCAAAATTTGTGCTATTGCCATAGAGAATGCATTGGGCGTTTAAGTTAAATAACTCATAAACTACAAAACATTTCAAAATAAAAAAGTCCCAGCATGTGTCTCCATAGAAAGCTGAATAATAAAAAATGTGAATGGAGTTTCTAGGTGAAAGTGACTTTTGACGTGCCTATAGAGCTGCCATTGAGCCCCATGTTAAATGTCTCAAATTTGAAAGCACTTTATTTCTAAAACTATGAAACATTTCAAAGATTCCTTTTCAGGAAAACATGTCCACCATAAGATGAACCTAAGTAGGCTAGAATGTGGTTGCTAGGTGTAAGTATGTAGGACTAGTAGCATGCCAAGGTTTGTGCTATTGCCATAGAGAATGCATTGGGCGTTTAAGTTAAATAACTCAGAAACTGTAAAACATTTCAAAGTAAAATGTTCCAGCATGTGTCTCCACAGTAAGCTGAATAATAAAAAGTGTGAATGGAGTTTCTAGGTGAAAGTGACTTTTGACGTGCCAATGTCTGCCATTGAGCCCCATTGCAAATTTGAAAGCACTGTATTTCTAAAACTATGAAACATTTCAAAGATTCCTTTTCAGGCAAACATGTCCACCGTAAGATGAACCTAAGTAGGCTAGAATGTGGTTGCTACTGCTAGGTGTAATCATGTAGGACTAGTAGCATGCCAAAGTTTCTGCTATTGCCATAGATAATGCATTGGGCGTTTAAGTTAAATAACTCATAAACTACAAAACATTTCTAAATAAAAAAGTTCCAGCATGTGTCTCCACAGTAAGCTGAATAATAAAAAGTGTGAATGGAATTTCTAGGTGAAAGTGACTTTTGACGTGCCAATGTCTGCCATTGAGCCCTATTCTAAATTTGAAAGCACTATATTTCTAAAACTATGAAACATTTCAAAGATTCCTTTTCAGGCAAACATGTCCTGTAAGATGAACCTAAGTCATACGGTTTTCTGTACCTCATTTCACCTGCCAAAACCCGGGATCGAACGAGGGACATTTAGATCTTCAGTCTAACGCTTTCCCAACTGAGCTATTTCGGCTTGAAAATGTCACATCCAGAATGTATTTTTACATTAACTGTTACTTGTTACTTCTTAAACAAAAAAACTGATACAGTTTTCCCCCCAGTGAGATCAGCCTGTGAGCCATACGGTTTTCTGTACCTCATTTCACCTGCTGAAACACGGGATTGAACCAGGGACATTTAGATCTTCAGTCTAACGCTCTCCCAACTGAGCTATTTGGGCTTGTAAGTCTCACATCCAGAATGTATTTTAACATTGACTGTTACTTGTTAAACAAATAAACTCATACAGCTTTTCCCCCAGTGAGATCGGCCTGGGAGTCATACAGTTTCCTGTACCTCATTTCACCTGCCGAAACCCGGGATCGAACCAGGGACATTTAGATCTTCAGTCAAACGCTCTCCCAACTGAGCTATTTCGGCTTGCAAGTGTCACATCCAGAATGCATTTTAACATTGACTGTTACTAAACAAATAAACTTATACAGCTTTTCCCCCAGTGAGATCAGCCTGGGAGTCATACGGTTTTCTGTACCTCATTTCACCTGCCGAAACCCGGGATCGAACCAGGGACATTTAGATCTTCAGTCTAACGCTCTCCCAACTGAGCTATTTCGGCTTGCAAGTGTCACATCCAGAATGTATTTTAACATTAACTGTTACTTGTTAAACAAATAAACTCGTACAGCTTTTCCCCCAGTGAGATCAGCCTTGAGTGATACGGTTTTCTGTACCTCATTTCACCTGCCGAAACCCGGGATCGAACCAGGGACATTTAGATCTTCAGTCTAACGCCCTCCCAACTAAGCTATTTCGGCTTCCAAGTGTCACATCCAGAATGTATTTTAACATTGACTGTTACTTGGTAAGCAAATAAACTCATGCTGCTTTTCCCCCAGTGAGATCGGCCTGGGAGTCATACGGTTTTCTGTACCACATTACACCTGCCAAAATCCAGGATTGAACGACGGACCTTTAGATCTTCAGTCTAACGCTCTCCCAACTGAGCTATTTCGGCTTGCAAATGTCACATCCATTGGTATTTTTATATTTACTGTGTCTTCTTACTTCTTAAACAAATTAACTGATACCGTTTTTCCCCCAGTGAGATCAGCCTGGGAGTCATACGGTTTTATGTACCACATTTCACCTGCCGAAACCCGGGATCGAACCAGGGACATTTAGATCTTCAGTCTAACGCTCTCCCAACTGAGCTATTTCGGCTTGCAAGTGTCACATCGAGAATGTATTTTAATATTGACTGTTACTTGTTAAACAAATAAACTTATACAGCTTTTCCCCCAGTGAGATCAGCCTGGGATTCATAGGGTTTTCTGTACCTCATCTCACCTGCCGAAACCCGGGATCGAACCAGGGACATTTAGATCTTCAGTCTAACGCTCTCCCAACTGTGCTATTTTGGCTTGCAAGTGTCACATCCAGAATGTATTTTAACATTGACTGTTACTTGTTAAACAAATAAACTTACACAGCTTTTCCCCCAGTGAGATCAGCCTGGGAGTCATACGGTTTTCTGTACCTCATTTCACCTGCCGAAACCCAGGATCGAACGAGGGACTTTTAGAGCTTCAGTCTAACGCTCTCCCAACTGAGCTATTTTGGCTTGCAAGTGTCACATCCAGAATGTATTTTAACATTGACTGTTACTTGTTAAACAAATAAACTCATAGAGCTTTTCCCCAGTGAGATCGGCCTGGGAGTCATACGGTTTTCTGTACCTCATTTCACCTGCCGAAACCCAGGGTCAAACCAGGGACATTTAGATCTTCAGTCTAACGCTCTCCCAACTGAGCTATTTCGGCTTGCAAGTGTCACATCCAGAATGTATTTTAACATTGACTGTTACTTGTTAAACAAATAAACTCATAGTGCTTTTCCCCCAGTGAGATCGGCATGGGAGTCATACGGTTTTCTGACCTCATTTAACCTGCCGAAACCCGGGATCGAACCAGGGACATTTAGATCTTCAGTCTAACGCTCTCCCAACTGAGCTATTTCGGCTTGCAAGTTTCACATCCATAATGTATTTTAACATTGTCTGTTACTTGTTAAACAAATAAACTTATACTTTTCCCCCAGTGAGATCAGCCTGGGAGTCATATGGTTTTCTGTACCTCATTTCACCTGCCAAAACCCGGGATCGAACCAGGGACATTTAGATCTTCAGTCTAACGCTCTCCCAACAGAGCTATTTCGGCTTGCAAGTGTCACATCCAGAATGTATTTTAACATTGCAACATAGCCATGGAAGAGTGTCACGTTGCTGCCTTTTGTTGTTATTTTTTCCTTCCAAAAGAGCAAGATCACTTGTCTTTTCTTGTGTGTTATTATCGATGTAATTAATATATGTCACCCCACGCGATGTACAGACTGCTTGACTAGGCATGTAAACATGACATAATTGTATTAATGTTTAAGTGTAATGATGTTATTGACCGGATTGTCCGTAGGCCTAGTCCTCCAGCCGTTAGCTTACAGTTGCTAATATTATAAGCTAACAACATTACTAAAGCCAATGTATTGCATTAAATGCGGCCTGTCCGCGGTAAATTACTTATACAAGTGAGTCGCGTTATATTTACCTAAATTACCAGCCAAAGTACATTCCAAATAAACAATTATTAGCCACGTTATGTTGTTATATCAGTTTAATTAATAAAAAAACATCGTTCATAATACGGCCGTTAGCACTGTGAATTCAACATCCGGTGAGGAGAGGATACGGTTCGTGTATGTGTTGTGTATGGAAGTCAGCGCATACAGTGGCTTACCGGATGTAAGCCTTGCACACTAAATAGACACTAAATAGAAAGCCTGCAAAAAAAGTTTACAGATAAAGAAGGACGGACAGGCTGAACTCTTTTGACTGACAAAGAGCTGGCGATATTGAGCCTATATGCCAGAACAAATTAATCCACAGCAGCATGCCTACATAAGTTCCACGTCGCTTGCAGAAAGAACTGTTCTTTTGACTGACAAAACATTTAGCGGTTCGGGAGGTCTATCTGGTTGGAATTATTCAAACACTTTTTATTTTGTATCGCGCATCGGCAAGCGTTCTCGCTTCATGGAAAGTAAATGTCGGGTCGAGTCTAACCGAGCATTCAATAATAATAATAATAACAATGATACTAATCATTGTATTCATATTCCTATTATCTTATCAAAATAATAAACAAATTCCAAGTTAATTAACCAGCCAAACGTATATGATTTAATTCGTTGGACATGGAATGCAGCAACAACAACAATGTCTTCTCCAGCTGTCCGTTTGTGTGTTCTTTTTTTTTCTCCACCCCTACCACCATAACCACCCTAACTCGCTCATGTTTTGCTCATTTAAAAAAAAAATACCATGTAAACTATGGAATTGGGGCTTTCATTTGGTATATAAATCGGTTGTGTAGGCGCTCTCTACGAAACGATATCAAGTGAAAAGGAAATGTCGGGGAATCACCATTAACACCATTATCAAGCAGCGCAAACAAAAGACGAGAGGGGGAGAAAGGGTGACGGTGGTCGATTGGGCCGATTATAGTCAGACTGAGTAAGAGATATATGCCTAAAATCATATTTACAAAATGTTTCAAATGGAAAAAAAAACAGAGATGATTTCAACCGAATATTTAGACAAAGACATGCAAGGGGAACTTTATCTGGACTCCATGGGCTAAGAAAATAAACGTTGAAATTTCAAATTCGGTCAGAACGGCTGCTCAGACTTCCTAGTGTTAAACAAATAAACTCATAGAGGTTTTCCCCCAGTAAGATCGGCCTGGGAGTCATACGGTTTTCTGTACCTCATTTCACCTGCCGAAACCCGGGATCGAACCAGGGACATTTAGATCTTCAGTCTAACGCTCTCCCAACTGAGCTATTTTGGCTTGCAATTGTCACATCCAGAATGTATTTTAACATTGACTGTTACTTGTTACACAAATAAACTTGTACAGCTTTGCCCCCAGTGAGATCAGCCTTGAGTCATACGGTTTTCTGTACCTCATTTCACCTGCCGAAACCCGGGATCGAACCAGGGACATTTAGATCTTCAGTCTAACGCTCTCCCAACTGTGCTATTTTGGCTTGCAAGTGTCACATCCAGAATGTATTTTAACATTGACTGTTACTTGTTAAACAAATAAACTTACACAGCTTTTCCCCCAGTGAGATCAGCCTGGGAGTCATACGGTTTTCTGTACCTCATTTCACCTGCCGAAACCCGGGATCGAACCAGGGACATTTAGAGCTTCAGTCTAACGCTCTCCCAACTGAGCTATTTTGGCTTGCAAGTGTCACATCCAGAATGTATTTTAACATTGACTGTTACTTGTTAAACAAATAAACTAGTGCAGCTTTTCCCACAGTGAGATCAGCCTTGAGTCATACGGATTTCTGTACCTCATTTCACCTGCCGAAACCCGGGATCGAACCAGGGACATTTAGATCTTCAGTCTAACGCTCACCCAACTGTGCTATTTTGGCTTGCAAGTGTCACATCCAGAATGTATTTTAACATTGACTGTTACTTGTTAAACAAATAAACTTACACAGCTTTTCCCCCAGTGAGATCAGCCTTTTCTGTACCTCATTTCACCTGCCGAAACCCGGGATCGAACCAGTGACATTTAGAACTTCAGTCTAACGCTCTCCCAACTGAGCTATTTCGGCTTGCAAGTGTCACATCCAGAATGTATTTTAACATTGACTGTTACTTGTTAAACAAATAAACGTATACAGCTTTTCCCCCAGTAAGATCAGCCTGGGAGTCATACGGTTTTCTGTACCTCATTTCACCTGCCGAAACCCGGGATCGAACCAGGGACATTTAGATCTTCAGTCTAACGCTCTCCCAACTGAGCTATTTCGGCTTGCAAGATTCACATCCATAATGTATTTTAACATTGACTGTTACTTGTTAAACAAATAAACTTATACTTTTCCCCCAGTGAGATCAGCCTGGGAGTCATATGGTTTTCTGTACCTCATTTCACCTGCCAAAACCCGGGATCGAACCAGGGACATTTAGATCTTCAGTCTAACGCTCTCCCAACAGAGCTATTTCGGCTTGCAACTGTCACATCCAGAATGTATTTTAACATTGACTGTTACTTGTTAAACAAATAAACTTGTACAGCTTTTCCCCCAGTGAGATCAGCCTTGAGTCATACTGTTTTCTGTACCTCATTTCACCTGCCGAAACCCGGGATCGAACCAGGGATATTTAGATCTTCAGTCTAACGCTCTCCCAACTGAGCTATTTCGGCTTGCAAGTGTCACATCCAGAATGTATTTTAACATTGACTGTTACTTGTTAAACAAATAAACTCGTGCAGCTTTTCCCACAGTGAGATCAGCCTTGAGTCATACGGATTTCTGTACCTCATTTCACCTGCCGAAA
The DNA here is from genome assembly GCF_964188405.1 of Protomyctophum parallelum. Lineage (NCBI taxonomy): Eukaryota > Metazoa > Chordata > Actinopteri > Myctophiformes > Myctophidae > Protomyctophum > Protomyctophum parallelum. Next base: position 7,819,105 of record NC_139712.1, on the reverse strand, counting down.
CCCGGGATCGAACCAGGGACATTTAGATCTTCAGTCTAACGCTCACCCAACTGTGCTATTTTGGCTTGCAAGTGTCACATCCAGAATGTATTTTAACATTGACTGTTACTTGTTAAACAAATAAACTTACACAGCTTTTCCCCCAGTGAGATCAGCCTTTTCTGTACCTCATTTCACCTGCCGAAACCCGGGATCGAACCAGGGACATTTAGAACTTCAGTCTAACGCTCTCCCAACTGAGCTATTTCGGCTTGCAAGTGTCACATCCAGAATGTATTTTAACATTGACTGTTACTTGTTAAACAAATAAACTCATAGAGCTTTTCCCCAGTGAGATCGGCCTGGGAGTCATACGGTTTTCTGTACCTCAGTTCACCTGCCGAAACCCGGGATCGAACCAGGACATTTAGATCTTCAGTCTAACGCTCTCCCAACTGAGCTATTTCGGCTTGCAATTGTCACATCCAGAATGTATTTTAACATTGACTGTTACTTGTTAAACAAATAAACTTGTACAGCTTTTCCCCCAGTGAGATCAGCCTTGAGACATACGGTTTTCTGTACCTCATTTCACCTGCCGAAACCCGGGATGGAACCAGGGACATTTAGATATTCAGTCTAACGCTCTCCCAACTGAGCTATTTCGGCTTGCAAGTGCCACATCCAGAATGTATTTTAACATTGACTGTTTCTTGTTAAACAAATAAACTTATACAGCTTTTCCCCCAGTGAGATCAGCCTGGGATTCATAGGGTTTTCTGTACCTCATTTCACCTGCCGAAACCCGGGATCGAACTAGGGACATTTAGATCTTCAGTCTAACGCTCTCCCAACTGAGCTATTCCGGCTTGCAAGTGTCACATCCAGAATGTATTTTAACATTGACTGTTACTTGTTAAACAAATAAACTCGTACAGCTTTTCCCCCAGTGAGATCAGCCTTGAGTCATACGGTTTTCTGTACCTCATTTCACCTGCCGAAACAACGGATCGAACCAGGGACATTTAGATCTTCAGTCTAACGCTCTCCCAACTGAGCTATTTCAGCTTGCAGGTCTCACATCCAGAATGTATTTTAACATTGACTGTTACTTGTTAAACAAATAAACGTATACAGCTTTTCCACCAGTGAGATCAGCCTGGGAGTCATACGGTTTTCTGTACCTCATTTCACCTGCCGAAACCCGGGATCGAACCAGGGACATTTAGATCTTCAGTCTAACGCTCTCCCAACTGAGCTATTTCAGCTTGCAAGTGTCACATCCAGAATGTATTTTAACATTGACTGTTTCTTGTTAAACAAATAAACTTACACAGCTTTTCCCCCAGTGAGATCAGCCTGGGAGTCATACGGTTTTCTGTACCTCATTTCACCTGCCGAAAGCCGGGATCGAACCAGGGACATTTAGATCTTCAGTCTAACGCTCTCCCAAATGAGCTATTTCGGCTTGCAATTGTCACATCCAGAATGTATTTTAACATTGACTGTTACTTGTTAAACAAATAAACTTGTACAGCTTTTCCCCCAGTGAGATCAGCCTTGAGACATACAGTTTTCTGTACCTCATTTCACCTGCCGAAACCCGGGATCGAACCAGGGACATTTAGATCTTCAGTCTAACACTCTCCCAACTGAGCTATTTCGGCTTGCAAGTGTCACATCCAGAATGTATTTTAACATTGACTGTTACTTGTTAAACAAATAAACTCATACAGCTTTTCCCCCAGTGAGATCAGCCTTGAGTCATACGGTTTTCTGTACCTCATTTCACCTGCCGAAACCCGGGATCGAACCAGGGACATTTAGATCTTCAGTCTAACGCTCTCCCAACTGTGCTATTCTGGCTTGCAAGTGTCACATCCAGAATGTATTTTAACATTGACTGTTACTTGTTAAACAAATAAACTTACACAGCTTTTCCCCCAGTGAGATCAGCCTGGGAGTCATACGGTTTTCTGTACCTCATTTCACCTGCCGAAACCCGGGATTGAACCAGGGACATTTAGAGCTTCAGTCTAACGCTCTCCCAACTGAGCTATTTTGGCTTGCAAGTGTCACATCCAGAATGTATTTGAACATTGACTGTTACTTGTTAAACAAATAAACTCATAGAGCTTTTCCCCAGTGAGATCGGCCTGGGAGTCATACGGTTTTCTGTACCTCATTTCACCTGCCGAAACCCGGGATCGTACCAGGGACATTTAGATCTTCAGTCTAACGCTCTTCCAACTGAGCTATTTCGGCTTGCAATTGTCACATCCAGAATGTATTTTAACATTGACTGTTACTTGTTGAACAAATAAACTCATACAGCTTTTCCCCCAGTGAGATCAGCCTTGAGTCATACGGTTTTCTGTACCTCATTTCACCTGCCGAAACCCGGGATCGAACCAGGGATATTTAGATCTTCAGTCTAACACTCTCCCAACTGAGCTATTTCGGCTTGCAAGTGTCACATCCATAATGTATTTTAACATTGACTGTTACTTGTTAAACAAATAAACTTATACTTTTCCCCCAGTGAGATCAGCCTGGTAGTCATATGGTTTTCTGTACCTCATTTCAACTGCCGAAACCCGGGATCGAACTAGGGACATTTAGATCTTCAGTCTAACGCTCTCCCAACTGAGCTATTTCGGCTTGCAAGTGTCACATCCAGAATGTATTTTAACATTGACTGTTACTTGTTAAACAAATAAACTCGTACAGCTTTTCCCCCAGTGAGATCAGCCTTGAGTCATACGGTTTTCTGTACCTCATTTCACCTGCCGAAACCCCGGATCGAACCAGGGACATTTAGATCTTCAGTCTAACGCTCTCCCAACTGAGCTATTTCAGCTTGCAGGTCTCACATCCAGAATGTATTTTAACATTGACTGTTACTTGTTAAACAAATAAACTTATACAGCTTTTCCCCCAGTAAGATCAGCCTGGGAGTCATACGGTTTTCTGTACCTCATTTCACCTGCCGAAACCCGGGATCGAACCAGGGACATTTAGATCTTCAGTCTAACGCTCTGCCAACTGAGCTATTTCGGCTTGCAAGTTTCACATCCATAATGTATTTTAACATTGACTGTTACTTGTTAAACAAATAAACTTATACTTTTCCCCCAGTGAGATCAGCCTGGGAGTCATATGGTTTTCTGTACCTCATTTCACCTGCCAAAACCCGGGATCGAACCAGGGACATTTAGATCTTCAGCCTAACGCTCTCCCAACAGAGCTATTTCGGCTTGCAACTGTCACATCCAGAATGTATTTTAACATTGACTGTTACTTGTTAAACAAATAAACTTGTACAGCTTTTCCCCCAGTGAGATCAGCCTTGAGTCATACTGTTTTCTGTACCTCATTTCACCTGCCGAAACCCGGGATCGAACCAGGGATATTTAGATCTTCAGTCTAACGCTCTCCCAACTGAGCTATTTCGGCTTGCAAGTCTCACATCCAGAATGTATTTTAACATTGACTGTTACTTGTTAAACAAATAAACTCGTGCAGCTTTTCCCACAGTGAGATCAGCCTTGAGTCATACGGATTTCTGTACCTCATTTCACCTGCCGAAACCCGGGATCGAACCAGGGACATTTAGATCTTCAGTCTAACGCTCACCCAAATGTGCTATTTTGGCTTGCAAGTGTCACATCCAGAATGTATTTTAACATTGACTGTTACTTGTTAAACAAATAAACTTACACAGCTTTTCCCCCAGTGAGATCAGCCTTTTCTGTACCTCATTTCACCTGCCTAAACCCAGGATCGAACCAGGGACATTTAGAACTTCAGTCTAACGCTCTCCCAACTGAGGTATTTCGGCTTGCAAGTGTCACATCCAGAATGTATTTTAACATTGACTGTTACTTGTTAAACAAATAAACTTATACAGCTTTTCCCCCAGTAAGATCAGCCTGGGAGTCATACGGTTTTCTGTACCTCATTTCACCTGCCGAAACCCGGGATCGAACCAGGGACATTTAGATCTTCAGTCTAACGCTCTCCCAACTGAGCTATTTCGGCTTGCAAGTTTCACATCCATAATGTATTTTAACATTGACTGTTACTTGTTAAACAAATAAACTTATACTTTTCCCCCAGTGAGATCAGCCTGGGAGTCATATGGTTTTCTGTACCTCATTTCACCTGCCAAAACCGGGGATCGAACCAGGGACATTTAGATCTTCAGTCTAACGCTCTCCCAACAGAGCTATTTCGGCTTGCAACTGTCACATCCAGAATGTATTTTAACATTGACTGTTACTTGTTAAACAAATAAACTTGTACAGCTTTTCCCCCAGTGAGATCAGCCTTGAGTCATACTGTTTTCTGTACCTCATTTCACCTGCCGAAACCCGGGATCGAACCAGGGATATTTAGATCTTCAGTCTAACGCTCTCCCAACTGAGCTATTTCGGCTTGGAAGTGTCACATCCAGAATGTATTTTAACATTGACTGTTACTTGTTAAACAAATAAACTCGTGCAGCTTTTCCCACAGTGAGATCAGCCTTGAGTCATACGGATTTCTGTACCTCATTTCACCTGCCGAAACCCGGGATCGAACCAGGGACATTTAGATCTTCAGTCTAACACTCACCCAACTGTGCTATTTTGGCTTGCAAGTGTCACATCCAGAATGTATTTTAACATTGACTGTTACTTGTTAAACAAACAAACTTACACAGCTTTTCCCCCAGTGAGATCAGCCTTTTCTGTACCTCATTTCACCTGCCGAAACCCGGGATCGAACCAGGGACATTTAGAACTTCAGTCTAACGCTCTCCCAACTGAGCTATTTCGGCTTGCAAGTGTCACATCCAGAATGTATTTTAACATTGACTGTTACTTGTTAAACAAATAAACTCATAGAGCTTTTCCCCAGTGAGATCGGCCTGGGAGTCATACGGTTTTCTGTACCTCAGTTCACCTGCCGAAACCCGGGATCGAACCAGGACATTTAGATCTTCAGTCTAACGCTCTCCCAACTGAGCTATTTCGGCTTGCAATTGTCACATCCAGAATGTATTTTAACATTGACTGTTACTTGTTAAACAAATAAACTTGTACAGCTTTCCCCCAGTGAGATCAGCCTTGAGACATACGGTTTTCTGTACCTCATTTCACCTGCCGAAACCCGGGATGGAACCAGGGACATTTAGATATTCAGTCTAACGCTCTCCCAACTGAGCTATTTCGGCTTGCAAGTGTCACATCCAGAATGTATTTTAACATTGACTGTTTCTTGTTAAACAAATAAACTTATACAGCTTTTCCCCCAGTGAGATCAGCCTGGGATTCATAGGGTTTTCTGTACCTCATTTCACCTGCCGAAACCCGGGATCGAACTAGGGACATTTAGATCTTCAGTCTAACGCTCTCCCAACTGAGCTATTCCGGCTTGCAAGTGTCACATCCAGAATGTATTTTAACATTGACTGTTACTTGTTAAACAAATAAACTCGTACAGCTTTTCCCCCAGTGAGATCAGCCTGGGAGTCATACGGTTTTCTGTACCTCATTTCACCTGCCGAAACCCGGGATCGAACCAGGGACATTTAGAGCTTCAGTCTAACGCTCTCCCAACTGAGCTATGTTGGCTTGCAAGTGTCACATCCAGAATGTATTTTAACATTGACTGTTACTTGTTAAACAAATAAACTCATAGAGCTTTTCCCCAGTGAGATCGGCCTGGGAGTCATACGGTTTTCTGTAACTCATTTCACCTGCCGAAACCCGGGATCGAACCAGGGACATTTAGATCTTCAGTCTAACGCTCTTCCAACTGAGCTATTTCGGCTTGCAATTGTCACATCCAGAATGTATTTTAACATTGACTGTTACTTGTTGAACAAATACACTTTTACAGCTTTTCCCCCAGTGAGATCAGCCTTGAGACATACTGTCTTCTGTACCTCATTTCACCTGCCGAAACCCGGGATCGAACGAGGGACATTTAGATCTTCAGTCTAACGCTCTCCCAACTGAGCTATTTCGGCTTGCAAGTGTCACATCCAGAATGTATTTTAACATTGACTGTTACTTGTTAAACAAATAAACTCGTACAGCTTTTCCCCCAGTGAGATCAGCCTTGAGTCATAAGGTTTTATGTACCTCATTTCACCTGCCGAAACCCGGGATCGAACCAGGGACATTTAGATCTTCAGTCTAACACTCTCCCAACTGAGCTATTTCGGCTTGCAAGTGTCACATCCAGAATGTATTTTAACATTGACTGTTACTTGTTAAACAAATAAATTATACAGCTTTGTCCCCAGTGAGATCAGCCTGGGAGTCATATGGTTTTCTGTACCTCATTTCACCTGCCGAAACCCGGGATCGACCCAGGGTCATTTAGATCTACAGTCTAACACTCTCCCAACTGAGCTATTTCGGCTTGCAAGTGTCACATCCAGAATGTATTTTAACATAGACTGTTACTTGTTAAACAAATAAACTTATACAACTTTTCCCCCAGTGAGATCAGCCTGGGAGTCATACGGTTTTCTGTACCTCATTTCACCTGCCGAAACCCGGGATTGAACCAGGGACACTTAGATCTTCAGTCTAACGCTCTCCCAACTGAGCTATTTCGGCTTGCAAGTGTCACATCCAGAATGTATTTTAACATTGACTGTTACTTGTTAAACAAATAAAAGTATACAGCTTTGCCCCCAGTGAGATCAGCCTGCGAGTCATATGGTTTTCTGTACCTCATTTCACCTGCCAAAACCCGGGATCGACCCAGGGACATTTAGATCTACAGTCCAACGCTCTCCCAACTGAGCTATTTCGGCCTGCAAGTGTCACATCCAGAATGTATTTTAACATTGACTGTTACTTGTTAAACAAATTAACTTACAAAACTTTTCCCCCAGTGAGATCAGCCTGGGAGTCGTACGGTTTTCTGTACCTCATTTCACCTGCCGAAACGCGGGATCGAACCAGGGACATTTAGATCTTCAGTCTAACGCTCTCCCAACTGAGCTATTTCGGCTTACAAGTGTCACATCCAGAATGTATTTTAACATTGACTGTTACTTGCTAAACAAATAAACTCGTACAGCTTTTCCCACAGTGAGATCAGCCTTGAGCCATACTGTTTTCTGTACCTCATTTGAACCTGCCGAAACGCGGGATCGAACCAGGGACATTTAGATCTTCAGTCTAACGCTCTCCCAACTAAGCTATTTCGGCTCGCATGTGTCACATCCAGAATGTATTCTAATATTGACTGTTACTTGTTAAACAAAAAAACTCGTACAGCTTTTCCACCAGTGAGATCAGCCTTGAGCCAAACGGTTTTCTGTACCTCATTTCACCTGCCGAATCCCGGGATCGAACCAGGGACATTTAGATCTTCAGTCTAACGCTCTCCCAACTGAGCTATTTCGGCTTGCAAGTGTCACATCCAGAATGTATTTTAACATTGACTGTTACTTGTTAAACAAATAAACTCATAGAGCTTTACCCCCAGTGAGATCGGCCTGGGAGTCATACGGTTTTCTGTACCTCATTTCACCTGCCGAAACCCGGGATCGAACCAGGGACATTTAGATCTTCAGTCTAACGCTCTCCCAACTGAGCTATTTCAGCTTGCAATTGTCACATCCAGAATGTATTTTAATATTGACTGTAACTTGTAAAACAATTAAACTCGTACAGCTTTTCCCCCAGTGAGATCAGCCTTGAGTCATACGGTTTTCTGTACCTCATTTCCCTGCCGAAACACGGGATCGAACCAGAGACATCTAGATCTTCAGTCTAACACTCTCCCAACTGAGCTATTTCGGCTTGCAAGAGTCACATCCAGAATGTATTTTAACATTGACTGTTACTTGTTAAACAAATAAACTCGTACAGCTTTTCCTCTAGTGAGATCAGCCTTGTGTCATACGGTTTTCTGTACCTCATTTCAACCTGCCTAAACCCTGGATCGAACCAGGGACATTTAGATCTTCAGTCTAACGCTCTCCCAACTGAGCTATTTCGGCTTGCAAGTGTCACATCCAGAATGTATTTTAACATTGACTGTTACTTGTTAAACAAATAAACTCATACAGCTTTTCCCCCAGTGAGATCAGCCTTGAGACATACGCTTTTCTGCACCTCATTTCACCTGCCGAAACCCGGGATCGAAGCAGGGACATTTAGATCTTCAGTCTAACGCTCTCCCAACTGAGCTATTTCGGCTTGCAAGTGTCACATCCAGAATGTATTTTAACATTGACTGTTACTTGCTAAACAAATAAACTCGTACAGCTTTTCCCACAGTGTGATCAGCCTTGAGTCATATGGTTTTCTGTACCTAATTTGAACCTGCCGAAACCCGGGATCGAACCAGGGACATTTAGATCTTCAGTCTAACGCTGTCCCAACTGAGCTTTTCGGCTCGCAAGTGTCACTTCCAGAATGTATTTTAACATTGACTGTTACTTGTTAAACAAATAAACTCATACAGCTTTTCCCACAGTGAGATCAGCCTTGAAACATACGGTTTTCTGCACCTCATTTCACCTGCCGAAACCCGGGATCGAACCAGGGACATTTAGATCTTCAGTCTAACGCTCTCCCAACTGAGCTATTTCGGCTTGCAAGTGTCACATCCAGAATGTATTTTAACATTGACTGTTACTTGTTAAACAAATAAACATACAACTTTTCCCCCAGTGAGATCAGCCTGGGAGTCATATGGTTTTCTGTACCTCATTTCACCTGCCAAAACCCTGGATCGAACCAGGGACATTTAGATCTTCAGTCTAACGCTCTCCCAACTGAGCTATTTCGGCTTGCAAGTGTCACATCCAGAATGTATTTTAACATTGACTGTTACTTGTTAAACAAATAAACTCATACAGCTTTTCCCCCAGTGAAATCAGCCTTGAGTCATACGGTTTTCTGTACCTCATTTCACCTGCCAAAACCCTGGATCGAACCAGGGACATTTAGATCTTCAGTCTAACGCTCTCCCAACTGAGCTATTTCGGCTTGCAAGTGTCACATCCAGAATGTATTTTAACATTGACTGTTACTTGTTAAACAAATAAACTTACACAGCTTTTCCCCCAGTGAGATCAGCCTTTTCTGTACCTCATTTCACCTGCCTAAACCCAGGATCGAACCAGGGACATTTAGAACTTCAGTCTAACGCTCTCCCAACTGAGGTATTTCGGCTTGCAAGTGTCACATCCAGAATGTATTTTAACATTGACTGTTACTTGTTAAACAAATAAACTTATACAGCTTTTCCCCCAGTAAGATCAGCCTGGGAGTCATACGGTTTTCTGTACCTCATTTCACCTGCCGAAACCCGGGATCGAACCAGGGACATTTAGATCTTCAGTCTAACGCTCTCCCAACTGAGCTATTTCGGCTTGCAAGTTTCACATCCATAATGTATTTTAACATTGACTGTTACTTGTTAAACAAATAAACTTATACTTTTCCCCCAGTGAGATCAGCCTGGGAGTCATATGGTTTTCTGTACCTCATTTCACCTGCCAAAACCGGGGATCGAACCAGGGACATTTAGATCTTCAGTCTAACGCTCTCCCAACAGAGCTATTTCGGCTTGCAACTGTCACATCCAGAATGTATTTTAACATTGACTGTTACTTGTTAAACAAATAAACTTGTACAGCTTTTCCCCCAGTGAGATCAGCCTTGAGTCATACTGTTTTCTGTACCTCATTTCACCTGCCGAAACCCGGGATCGAACCAGGGATATTTAGATCTTCAGTCTAACGCTCTCCCAACTGAGCTATTTCGGCTTGGAAGTGTCACATCCAGAATGTATTTTAACATTGACTGTTACTTGTTAAACAAATAAACTCGTGCAGCTTTTCCCACAGTGAGATCAGCCTTGAGTCATACGGATTTCTGTACCTCATTTCACCTGCCGAAACCCGGGATCGAACCAGGGACATTTAGATCTTCAGTCTAACACTCACCCAACTGTGCTATTTTGGCTTGCAAGTGTCACATCCAGAATGTATTTTAACATTGACTGTTACTTGTTAAACAAACAAACTTACACAGCTTTTCCCCCAGTGAGATCAGCCTTTTCTGTACCTCATTTCACCTGCCGAAACCCGGGATCGAACCAGGGACATTTAGAACTTCAGTCTAACGCTCTCCCAACTGAGCTATTTCGGCTTGCAAGTGTCACATCCAGAATGTATTTTAACATTGACTGTTACTTGTTAAACAAATAAACTCATAGAGCTTTTCCCCAGTGAGATCGGCCTGGGAGTCATACGGTTTTCTGTACCTCAGTTCACCTGCCGAAACCCGGGATCGAACCAGGACATTTAGATCTTCAGTCTAACGCTCTCCCAACTGAGCTATTTCGGCTTGCAATTGTCACATCCAGAATGTATTTTAACATTGACTGTTACTTGTTAAACAAATAAACTTGTACAGCTTTCCCCCAGTGAGATCAGCCTTGAGACATACGGTTTTCTGTACCTCATTTCACCTGCCGAAACCCGGGATGGAACCAGGGACATTTAGATATTCAGTCTAACGCTCTCCCAACTGAGCTATTTCGGCTTGCAAGTGTCACATCCAGAATGTATTTTAACATTGACTGTTTCTTGTTAAACAAATAAACTTATACAGCTTTTCCCCCAGTGAGATCAGCCTGGGATTCATAGGGTTTTCTGTACCTCATTTCACCTGCCGAAACCCGGGATCGAACTAGGGACATTTAGATCTTCAGTCTAACGCTCTCCCAACTGAGCTATTCCGGCTTGCAAGTGTCACATCCAGAATGTATTTTAACATTGACTGTTACTTGTTAAACAAATAAACTCGTACAGCTTTTCCCCCAGTGAGATCAGCCTGGGAGTCATACGGTTTTCTGTACCTCATTTCACCTGCCGAAACCCGGGATCGAACCAGGGACATTTAGAGCTTCAGTCTAACGCTCTCCCAACTGAGCTATGTTGGCTTGCAAGTGTCACATCCAGAATGTATTTTAACATTGACTGTTACTTGTTAAACAAATAAACTCATAGAGCTTTTCCCCAGTGAGATCGGCCTGGGAGTCATACGGTTTTCTGTAACTCATTTCACCTGCCGAAACCCGGGATCGAACCAGGGACATTTAGATCTTCAGTCTAACGCTCTTCCAACTGAGCTATTTCGGCTTGCAATTGTCACATCCAGAATGTATTTTAACATTGACTGTTACTTGTTGAACAAATACACTTTTACAGCTTTTCCCCCAGTGAGATCAGCCTTGAGACATACTGTCTTCTGTACCTCATTTCACCTGCCGAAACCCGGGATCGAACGAGGGACATTTAGATCTTCAGTCTAACGCTCTCCCAACTGAGCTATTTCGGCTTGCAAGTGTCACATCCAGAATGTATTTTAACATTGACTGTTACTTGTTAAACAAATAAACTCGTACAGCTTTTCCCCCAGTGAGATCAGCCTTGAGTCATAAGGTTTTATGTACCTCATTTCACCTGCCGAAACCCGGGATCGAACCAGGGACATTTAGATCTTCAGTCTAACACTCTCCCAACTGAGCTATTTCGGCTTGCAAGTGTCACATCCAGAATGTATTTTAACATTGACTGTTACTTGTTAAACAAATAAATTATACAGCTTTGTCCCCAGTGAGATCAGCCTGGGAGTCATATGGTTTTCTGTACCTCATTTCACCTGCCGAAACCCGGGATCGACCCAGGGTCATTTAGATCTACAGTCTAACACTCTCCCAACTGAGCTATTTCGGCTTGCAAGTGTCACATCCAGAATGTATTTTAACATAGACTGTTACTTGTTAAACAAATAAACTTATACAACTTTTCCCCCAGTGAGATCAGCCTGGGAGTCATACGGTTTTCTGTACCTCATTTCACCTGCCGAAACCCGGGATTGAACCAGGGACACTTAGATCTTCAGTCTAACGCTCTCCCAACTGAGCTATTTCGGCTTGCAAGTGTCACATCCAGAATGTATTTTAACATTGACTGTTACTTGTTAAACAAATAAAAGTATACAGCTTTGCCCCCAGTGAGATCAGCCTGCGAGTCATATGGTTTTCTGTACCTCATTTCACCTGCCAAAACCCGGGATCGACCCAGGGACATTTAGATCTACAGTCCAACGCTCTCCCAACTGAGCTATTTCGGCCTGCAAGTGTCACATCCAGAATGTATTTTAACATTGACTGTTACTTGTTAAACAAATTAACTTACAAAACTTTTCCCCCAGTGAGATCAGCCTGGGAGTCGTACGGTTTTCTGTACCTCATTTCACCTGCCGAAACGCGGGATCGAACCAGGGACATTTAGATCTTCAGTCTAACGCTCTCCCAACTGAGCTATTTCGGCTTACAAGTGTCACATCCAGAATGTATTTTAACATTGACTGTTACTTGCTAAACAAATAAACTCGTACAGCTTTTCCCACAGTGAGATCAGCCTTGAGCCATACTGTTTTCTGTACCTCATTTGAACCTGCCGAAACGCGGGATCGAACCAGGGACATTTAGATCTTCAGTCTAACGCTCTCCCAACTAAGCTATTTCGGCTCGCATGTGTCACATCCAGAATGTATTCTAATATTGACTGTTACTTGTTAAACAAAAAAACTCGTACAGCTTTTCCACCAGTGAGATCAGCCTTGAGCCAAACGGTTTTCTGTACCTCATTTCACCTGCCGAATCCCGGGATCGAACCAGGGACATTTAGATCTTCAGTCTAACGCTCTCCCAACTGAGCTATTTCGGCTTGCAAGTGTCACATCCAGAATGTATTTTAACATTGACTGTTACTTGTTAAACAAATAAACTCATAGAGCTTTACCCCCAGTGAGATCGGCCTGGGAGTCATACGGTTTTCTGTACCTCATTTCACCTGCCGAAACCCGGGATCGAACCAGGGACATTTAGATCTTCAGTCTAACGCTCTCCCAACTGAGCTATTTCAGCTTGCAATTGTCACATCCAGAATGTATTTTAATATTGACTGTAACTTGTAAAACAATTAAACTCGTACAGCTTTTCCCCCAGTGAGATCAGCCTTGAGTCATACGGTTTTCTGTACCTCATTTCCCTGCCGAAACACGGGATCGAACCAGAGACATCTAGATCTTCAGTCTAACACTCTCCCAACTGAGCTATTTCGGCTTGCAAGAGTCACATCCAGAATGTATTTTAACATTGACTGTTACTTGTTAAACAAATAAACTCGTACAGCTTTTCCTCTAGTGAGATCAGCCTTGTGTCATACGGTTTTCTGTACCTCATTTCAACCTGCCTAAACCCTGGATCGAACCAGGGACATTTAGATCTTCAGTCTAACGCTCTCCCAACTGAGCTATTTCGGCTTGCAAGTGTCACATCCAGAATGTATTTTAACATTGACTGTTACTTGTTAAACAAATAAACTCATACAGCTTTTCCCCCAGTGAGATCAGCCTTGAGACATACGCTTTTCTGCACCTCATTTCACCTGCCGAAACCCGGGATCGAAGCAGGGACATTTAGATCTTCAGTCTAACGCTCTCCCAACTGAGCTATTTCGGCTTGCAAGTGTCACATCCAGAATGTATTTTAACATTGACTGTTACTTGCTAAACAAATAAACTCGTACAGCTTTTCCCACAGTGTGATCAGCCTTGAGTCATATGGTTTTCTGTACCTAATTTGAACCTGCCGAAACCCGGGATCGAACCAGGGACATTTAGATCTTCAGTCTAACGCTGTCCCAACTGAGCTTTTCGGCTCGCAAGTGTCACTTCCAGAATGTATTTTAACATTGACTGTTACTTGTTAAACAAATAAACTCATACAGCTTTTCCCACAGTGAGATCAGCCTTGAAACATACGGTTTTCTGCACCTCATTTCACCTGCCGAAACCCGGGATCGAACCAGGGACATTTAGATCTTCAGTCTAACGCTCTCCCAACTGAGCTATTTCGGCTTGCAAGTGTCACATCCAGAATGTATTTTAACATTGACTGTTACTTGTTAAACAAATAAACATACAACTTTTCCCCCAGTGAGATCAGCCTGGGAGTCATATGGTTTTCTGTACCTCATTTCACCTGCCAAAACCCTGGATCGAACCAGGGACATTTAGATCTTCAGTCTAACGCTCTCCCAACTGAGCTATTTCGGCTTGCAAGTGTCACATCCAGAATGTATTTTAACATTGACTGTTACTTGTTAAACAAATAAACTCATACAGCTTTTCCCCCAGTGAAATCAGCCTTGAGTCATACGGTTTTCTGTACCTCATTTCACCTGCCGAAACCCAGGATCGAACCAGGGACATTTAGATCTTCAGTCTAACGCTCTCCCAACTGAGCTATTTCGGCTTGCAAGTGTCACATCCAGAATGTATTTTAACATTGACTGTTACTTGTTAAACAAATAAACTTATACAACTTTTCCCCCAGTGAGATCAGCCTGGGAGTCATACGGTTTTCTGTACCTCATTTCACCTGCCGAAACCCGGGATCGAACCAGGGACATTTAGATCTTCAGTCTAACGCTCTCCCAACTGAGCTATTTCGGCTTGCAAGTGTCACATCCAGAATGTATTTTAACATTGACTGTTACTTGTTAAACAAATATAATTATACAGCTTTGTCCCCAGTGAGATCAGCCTGGGAGTCATATGGTTTTCTGTACCTTATTTCACCTGCCGAAACCCGGGATCGACCCAGGGTCATTTAGATCTACAGTCTAACACTCTCCCAACTGAGCTATTTCGGCTTGCAAGTGTCACATCCAGAATGTATTTTAACATTGACTGTTACTTGTTAAACAAATTAACTTATACAACTTTTCCCCCAGCGAGATCAGCCTGGGAGTCATACGGTTTTCTGTACCTCATTTCACCTGCCGAAACCTGGGATCGAACCAGGGACATTTAGGTCCTCAGTCTAACGCTCTCCCAACTGAGCTATTTCAGCTTGCAAGTGTCACATCCAGAATGTATTTTAACATTGACTGTTACTTGTTAAACAAATAAACTTATACAACTTTTCCCCCAGTGAGATCAGCCTGGGAGTCATATGGTTTTCTGTATCTCATTTCACCTGCCGAAACCCGGGATCGAACAAGGGACATTTAGATCTTCAGTCTAACGCTCTCCCAACAGAGTTATTTCGGCTTACAAGTGTCACATCCAGAATGTATTTTAACATTGACTGTTACTTGTTAAACAAATAAAATTATACAGCTTTGCCCCCAGTGAGATCAGCCTGGGAGTCACACGGTTTTCTGTACCTCATTTCACATGCCGAAACCCGGGATCGAACCAGGGACATTTAGATCTTCAGTCTAACGCTCTCCCAACTGAGCTATTTCGGCTTGCAAGTGTCACATCCAGAATGTATTTTAACATTGACTGTTACTTGTTAAACAAATAAACTTATACAACTTTTCCCCCAGTGAGATCAGCCTGGGAGTCATACGGTTTTCTGTACCTCATTTCACCTGCCGAAACCCGGGATGGAACCAGGGACATTTAGATCTTCAGTCTAACGCTCTCCCAACTGAGCTATTTTGGCTTGCAAGTGTCACATCCAGAATGTATTTTAACATTGACTGTTACTTGTTAAACAAATAAACTTATACAACTTTTCCCCCAGTGAGATCAGCCTGGGAGTCATACGGTTTTCTGTACCTCATTTCACCTGCCGAAACCCGGGATCGAACCAGGGACATTTAGATCTTCAGTCTAACGCTCTCCCAACTGAGCTATTTCGGCTTGCAAGTGTCACATCCAGAATGTATTTTAACATTGACTGTTACTTGTTAAACAAATAAAATTATACAGCTTTGCCCCCAGTGAGATCAGCCTGGGAGTCATATGGTTTTCTGTACCTCATTTCACCTGCCAAAATCCGGGATCGACCCAGGGACATTTAGATCTACAGTCTAACGCTCTCCCAACTGAGCTATTTCGGCTGGCAAGTGTCACCTCCAGAATGTATTTTAATATTGACTGTTACTTGTTAAACAAATAAACTCGTACAGCTTTTCCCCCAGTGAGATCAGCCTTGAGTCATACGATTTTCTGTACCTCATTTCACCTGCCGAAACACGGGATCGAACCAGGGACATTTAGATCTTCAGTCTAACGCTCTCCCAACTGAGCTATTTCGGCTTGCAAGTCTCACATCCAGAATGTATTTTAACATTGACTGTTACTTGTTAAACAAATAAACTCGTGCAGCTTTTCCCACAGTGAGATCAGCCTTGAGTCATACGGATTTCTGTACCTCATTTCACCTGCCGAAACCCGGGATCGAACCAGGGACATTTAGATCTTCAGTCTAACGCTCACCCAAATGTGCTATTTTGGCTTGCAAGTGTCACATCCAGAATGTATTTTAACATTGACTGTTACTTGTTAAACAAATAAACTTACACAGCTTTTCCCCCAGTGAGATCAGCCTTTTCTGTACCTCATTTCACCTGCCTAAACCCAGGATCGAACCAGGGACATTTAGAACTTCAGTCTAACGCTCTCCCAACTGAGGTATTTCGGCTTGCAAGTGTCACATCCAGAATGTATTTTAACATTGACTGTTACTTGTTAAACAAATAAACTTATACAGCTTTTCCCCCAGTAAGATCAGCCTGGGAGTCATACGGTTTTCTGTACCTCATTTCACCTGCCGAAACCCGGGATCGAACCAGGGACATTTAGATCTTCAGTCTAACGCTCTCCCAACTGAGCTATTTCGGCTTGCAAGTTTCACATCCATAATGTATTTTAACATTGACTGTTACTTGTTAAACAAATAAACTTATACTTTTCCCCCAGTGAGATCAGCCTGGGAGTCATATGGTTTTCTGTACCTCATTTCACCTGCCAAAACCGGGGATCGAACCAGGGACATTTAGATCTTCAGTCTAACGCTCTCCCAACAGAGCTATTTCGGCTTGCAACTGTCACATCCAGAATGTATTTTAACATTGACTGTTACTTGTTAAACAAATAAACTTGTACAGCTTTTCCCCCAGTGAGATCAGCCTTGAGTCATACTGTTTTCTGTACCTCATTTCACCTGCCGAAACCCGGGATCGAACCAGGGATATTTAGATCTTCAGTCTAACGCTCTCCCAACTGAGCTATTTCGGCTTGGAAGTGTCACATCCAGAATGTATTTTAACATTGACTGTTACTTGTTAAACAAATAAACTCGTGCAGCTTTTCCCACAGTGAGATCAGCCTTGAGTCATACGGATTTCTGTACCTCATTTCACCTGCCGAAACCCGGGATCGAACCAGGGACATTTAGATCTTCAGTCTAACGCTCTCCCAACTGAGCTATTTCGGCTTGCAAGTGTTACATCCAGAATGTATTTTAACATTGACTGTTACTTGTTAAACAAATTAAGTTATACAACTTTTCCCCCAGTGAGATCAGCCTGGGAGTCATACGGTTTTCTGTACCTCATTTCACCTGCCGAAACCCGGGATCGAACCAGGGACATTTAGATCTTCAGTCTAACGCTCTCCCAACTGTATGGAATTAGGATAGTGCAGAAAAGATTGAATCTGAATTCAAGTTCTGAATCTCTAAAAATAGTTTTGCAACACTAAAAATCCGTTCTGAATCTCTGAAAGTATTTTTGAAAGGCTGAAAATTCGTTTTGAATCTCTGAAAAAATATATTACAGGGTTTCGCCCAGGCATTTTCAGAGTATCAACTTTGTCACATGCACAGCTTCAGAATTTACTTTTTGGCACTGTTTTCCCTTTGTTTCCACGTTTGAAACCTTGTAAAGTCCAAACTTAAAATAAAGGGTTCAAAAGCTTGAAAAAAATATTTGCATGTCTGAAACTCTTTTTTCAAGACTGAATTTTCGTTTTGAATCTCTAAAAATGTATTTGAATCTCTGAAATAAATTTTGATAGGCCGAAAGGGATTTTCAAATCTCTGAAAAAAATCACACACGTGTGAACTGAGTGGTGCAATCCCCCCCCCCCCCCCCCTCTCTCTCTCTATCTCTCTCTCTCATTAGAGTCACTACCTCTCTCACTCTCTCTCATTAGAGTCACTACCCCTCTCACTGTTTCTGGCGCCCCCTACTGCTATTTTTAAGTCACATACTCATGCTCACACACACACACAGACACACAGACACACAAACACGTACGAGGACATTGCAAGCTGGTTGTAGGAGTGGTTGCACCACTCAAAAACATTTTACAGTGTTTCGTCCAGGCATTTTCAGAGTATCAAGTTTGTCACATGCACAGCTTCAGAATTTACCTTTTGGCACTGTTTTCCCTTTGTTTTCCATTGTAAACTCCTAACTTAAACTAAAGGCTCCAAAAGCCTGAAAAAAATATTTGAATCACTGAAACACTTTCTGAATCTTTAAAATACGTTTTTATAGGCCAAAATGGCCTTTCAAATCTCTGAAACAAATATTTTTCAGTGTTTCACCCAGTGTTTCAGAGGTTCAGATCTGTCACAGCATTTTTGTCAACACGTGACTTTTTGCACTGTTCTTCCCTCTGTTTTTGTGTGTCCTATACTCGTATCTGTAACTTTCTGCTTTGTATCTGAAGGGGAAGGGGGAGGAGTTCTGTCCGGTTTGATTTCCTGGTCTGGTTTCAGAGGTTCAGATCTGTCACAGCATTTCGGTCAACACGTGACTTTTGGCACTGTTCTTCCCTCTGTTTTTCTGTCCTACTCGTATCTGTAACTTTCTGCTTTGTATCTGAAGGAGAAGGGGACGGAGTTCTGTCCGTTTTGATTTCCTGGTTTGCATTGAAGGAGAAAGGCAGTGCATTTCTCCAGACTGTGACAAGCCAACATAGTTTGATTTCGAACGTTACATTTAACATTAATGTAGAAAAGAGTCATCCTGGTGAGCAGCAACAACCCTCCCCTGGCCTATTCCATGGGTTGGACCCACCCACCTCACGTGCTGTCACTCCCTCTCAACCACTAATCACACCTGCTCTCACTCACTCCTCAATCAGTGGCCAGCTACATATACTGCCTGAGTGCCTTTCTATGCAGTCATTGTTTGGAAGCAGCAACCAGCTGAGAGCCCTCTGCTCTGGAGTCTCAGCAGGCCACGGTTATGCGTCACTGAAGTGAGTCCAGTTAAATTCATGAATGCATATGTTGTACTTTATTGGGTTGTGATGACTAGATAATGACTATTATAGTTACTTGCTTGCCTTGAAGCTTATAGTGTGTGTATATATATATATATATATATGTTTGTAGCTACTTGTTTGCCTTGAAGCTCATAGTATAGGTGTGTTTGTAGCTACTTGCTTGCCTTGAAGCTCATTGAAGCATAGTATAGATATGTTTGTGTAATGCAAATGCACATGTGCTTGGCCTATTGTGAACGTCAGGGAAATGCAATGATTACAGACTTGTAGAGAATAGAGAATATTCACTTGGGGTATTGTTTAAACATGGTTGAATTGTATAATAATTATGTGTTTCTATCTTTCATAGTTCAAAAACCATAACCGTGATGCCTCACCATCTCCTTGCTCAATAAATGCGTGTCTGTGCAATGGAAATAAAAGGCTCAAACGGAATCTCCTTGTCTACCCATTCTTGCCGATGCACCATGATGATGTGAATAGTCCATGAGCCAGGCTCGACCTATCCCTACCTAACAAGTGGTCCTTCGACAGCCGGATTAGAACATTGCCATGGCCGATGAGGAGGCCACCGATGGAGATCACAACTCTCGACGCCAACGCCGCCCACCTCAACATCTAGAGGGCTTTGAAGTCGGATATGAGAACCGATCTACCAGCCGATCTACAAGCACAGAACGCATACCTTTCCACGAGCAAGAGGAAGAGCATGAAGGAGATGGTGATGAGGAAGAGGATCCAGATGGAGAGGAAGAGGAACACGAGCACAGTGAAGAGGAAGCTGAACACCCTGCCGATAATGACCAACCCAGCACAAGTACAAGTAGAGCTCAGTCACATCCTACAGTTGACGCCAGAGCACCAGGAGGCGTTTCAGAGCCCAGCCAAGCCGAAATTCTCAAATGCCTTCTTGAGACAGTGAAGCAGCAAGGGGAAATGTTACGGCGCCTCATGATCTCCAGACCAGAAATCAGTATCCCCCCCTTGACAAATCAATCGGATACATTGCGCCCATCTGCGGAGACCAACCCCAGCCTACCTGATCAGATTCCAACCAGGCCACCTGCAACCTCTCAAACACTTCCCTCAGCCTTTAACCAAATAGTTCCGCATCACCCAGCCCCTCGCCAGTCCATGCCTTATCATTCAGATTCCCGCGTCCCCAGGGCTCCATATCTGCCAGTTCTTCACCATCAGCCAGTTTTACCCAATTCTTTATCATCCCATCCTCCAATGCAACCTCATCCTACACCCCCTCAGCCCTTTGCACCTCATCCTGGAGCAGCTATAGCACCTCCTGCTGGCCGATCCAGGCACTACCGTCCAGTTGAAGCTCCTAAATTTCCCGACTTCACCAGAGAGGACGAGGTACAATACAAGATGTTGAGAATGGCATTGAACAATTTACTTGATCCAGACGAGACCGAAGAATTCAAGTTCCATGTTCTGCTTGACCACCTTAAGGTGGAACAGGCCAGACACCTAGCTTTGGCATACTCTTATGCCCACCAGCCATTTACTGAAGCCTTGAAAGCCCTCGACGATCGTTATGGCCGGCCACGTCAGTTGGCATTAAAAGAACTGAAAACCTTAATGGCCCTCCCTTCTGTACGTTCTGGAGATGGTCGTGGCCTTGATGACTTTGCCCTACGCGTCCAAGCCCTCGTTGGGCTGCTGAGAACCATGGCTGACCAAGGCAACGCTGAACTCCTCTGTGGCTCACATGTTGATCGGCTACTGGAGAAACTCCCGCATGACCAAATCAGCCGCTTCAAACGCCATATGTACAGAACCCAGGTAGATGCCTCTTATAACCTTACACACCTTTCTGAGTGGCTGCAAATGGAGTCCCGTTGCCAACATCGAAGCGACTGCCCAGGCTTAAACCCCCCTAGAACACAAAGACCACAAGTACCTACTTATTCCACCACCATATTCCATGGAGCTGACTGCACCGGTGAGCAAGTTGAACCTCAAATGCCGCCTGTGTCCCCCTGTGCCTATTGTGGATCCACAGACCACCATATAAGCCAGTGTGAAGATTTCCAGGTCTTAAATAAGGAGCAAGTCACAGGATGGATTAAAGAGAACAGGAGGTGTTGGCGATGTGCCCGACCACATCTCGCAGCTAAGTGTACCTTGAAGAGGAACTGCAACACCTGCCAGAGGAGACACCTACAAATCCTTTGTGAGATCAACAATACCTCTGAGGCTACTTCCTACCTTGTAAATCCCACCGCTAACACTCTGTATCTTGATCGTCCAAGACATGCTGGTCAAGTCCTATTGAAACTGGTCAAGGTCATCCTACAGAACGGTACTCGCACCCTGGAGACCTTTGCACTGCTGGATGATGGGTCAGACCGAACAATCCTTTTACAGTCAGCAGCTCATGAACTTCACCTTCATGGAGAACCTGAACAATTGGCACTCAAAACGGTAAGGCAAGGAGTGGAGATATATCGGGGAGCAAGCGTTTCCTTCAAAGTGAGATCAGCGACCAGTTCTGATGAATTCCACATCAAACATGCCTTCACTGCAGATCGACTTGCTCTGTCTGAGCACACACACCCTGTCCATTCCCTCCAAAGAAAACACAAATACCTCCGTAGACTGCCACTGTCACCAATGCACAAGGTCACCCCACTACTTCTCATTGGCTCAGACAATATTCACCTGATCTCTCCTATTGCCCCAGTTAGATTTGGTCCCTTAGGAGCACCGGCTGCAGTCAAGACGTGCCTTGGCTGGACACTGCAAGGTCCAACCAGGTACCCCAACCCCCCCCCCCCCTCCTGTTGCCAAGTGTTTCCATATATTCCGTGCCTCCCCATCAATCCATGGAGTTGCCCATCTCAAGGCTCAGAGACCCTGGACGTCGACTAGCCCCCTGCCCACCCCTGTCCCCAAAGTTGGTCCGGAAAACCATGTTGGAGGCAGGCTACGGCAGAATGTACAGAAGCCTGATGTTCCCAGTATTGCACACCCTGGACCTGTGAGCCTGAATTCGTTCTTCATGGGGCGGCGGGACCCCTCTCTGCCTTTGATCGTGCCAAGCTCAGACCTCAGCTGCCGGCACCATGTCCACCCAGTTTCCCTGCATGAAACCCCCAAGGACCCCCAAATGGCTGTTCCTAGTATGACTCTTCGGAGTTGCAAATCCTTGCAGTATTTGGGGGCGGCTGTAGAAAAGAGTCATCCTGGTGAGCAGCAACAACCCTCCCCTGGCCTATTCCATGGGTTGGACCCACCTCACGTGCTGTCACTCCCTCTCAACCACTAATCACACCTGCTCTCACTCACTCCTCAATCAGTGGCCAGCTACATATACTGCCTGAGTGCCTTTCTATGCAGTCATTGTTTGGAAGCAGCAGCAGCAGCAACCAGCTGAGAGCCCTCTGCTCTGGAGTCTCAGCAGGCCACGGTTATGCGTCACTGAAGTGAGTCCAGTTAAATTCATGAATGCATATGTTGTACTTTATTGGGTTGTGATGACTAGATAATGACTATTATAGTTACTTGCTTGCCTTGAAGCTTATAGTGTGTGTATATATATATATATATGTTTGTAGCTACTTGTTTGCCTTGAAGCTCATAGTATAGGTGTGTTTGTAGCTACTTGCTTGCCTTGAAGCTCATTGAAGCATAGTATAGATATGTTTGTGTAATGCAAATGCACATGTGCTTGGCCTATTGTGAACGTCAGGGAAATGCAATGATTACAGACTTGTAGAGAATATTCACTTGGGGTATTGTTTAAACATGGTTGAATTGTATAATAATTATGTGTTTCTATCTTTCATAGTTCAAAAACCATAACCGTGATGCCTCACCATCTCCTTGCTCAATAAATGCGTGTCTGTGCAATGGAAATAAAAGGCTCAAACGGAATCTCCTTGTCTACCCATTCTTGCCGATGCACCATGATGATGTGAATAGTCCATGAGCCAGCCTCGACCTATCCCTACCTAACAATTAATACTGTTTTACTATCTTTCATTCTTGATAATGTTATCCGTTTTTTATACTTTACTATTTGGACATTGCCTTAAATTAAGTATGCTATTGCTAGCAACCAATACACCATGTTAATGCTGCTTATTGTGTACGTTCACTGGTCTTTTTATTTATTTTTATAAACGATAAAAATGTAAAAATCTTTTAATAAAAGAATGGGATCCAAACTAATCACTGGTGGACCACAATGGGCAGAAATCCCAAGGATATTTTAATCAAATGTGACTGAATCAGTTTAGCCTATATGACTGCACCTTTCTTTATGGAAAAAATATCAAAAAAATAAATGTGACTGCACCTCGTGCTAGTAATAGTGTTCAATAAATCCATTCAGTGTTCAAATGGATCAAACTCGGTTTATAACCAAATTACATGTTTTAAGAGGTGAATCCCTTTGAAATAAGATACAATGGGCACATATTTACTTGCAGATTCCAGGGAATGGGCTATTGGATTTCATTTCAATGTTATTGGTCCTTAACTAAAAAGTTTACTTTAATAACAAAACATTTTGAAAACCAGGTGTGCTATATACTTTGCTTTAGTGAATTTGATTGTAAAATCTGTATAGATGATTAATGACGTGTATGGCTGTTCTTCTTCCTTGAACTGGACACTGCCTCGTGGTCTTTTGGTCCTGGAACTTGAGCAGGTGAAGGTCCATGTGCAGCAGTCCGATTTAGCAGTGTCTTTCAGTCACATTACTTTCTTTATTAAACAAATGTTTTTACTGTCTGTTAAATGTTCAACTCAACCTTGTCCTGAGTAACTTGTCCTTAACAAACTTCAACTTTAAAAAAATGCTTTTTTCTCTTTACACATTTTGGTAAATTAAGTAGCAATATGTTGCAAATTGTTTAATACCCCCCAGAAACAATTTCACATAGTCCTTCACAACACCTGTGAAGCTCTGACAAGTTTGTCAGAATGCAGGGTCTGTAAACTCACTCACAATGCCAAAGCTTTGCAGCAGTAGTCTTTTCATTCCCAAAGCATGCAGAGAAGTAAATCATCTGACCACTGTCACATTATAAGCTGCATATATGTAGACCTGAATTAATTATTTATGTTCCATGCTAAACACTGTATAACTGGTTGCCAAACTTGCTTGTCAATGTGGACCCTCATTTGAAAAGATATGGAGATTTTTACACCTAGCAGTGATTTAACCATTCTTTTTTCAATAATGGTTAATAATAATACAATAAACCAGTTTGAACTGAATTAGGCTACGGTCCACTATTAAATTACATTTCTATCTCTGTATATTGTAAAGTCAAATTAAATTTAACTCTTGAGAGTGTACAAATGGAACCAAATTTGTACAACTGTCATTTAGCTGGAGACCCCCTGAAGGAATATAATGCAACGTCCAGTATGAGGAGCTGCATGCCAGCTTGACATACTACATTTCACAGATCAGTCAAAAATCTATAATTTATTTGATCTAAGTCTTAAGATAAGCCTATTCAGGTGATATATAACGACCACTGGCCATGGCAGATGGAAGGACTGCGCGGGGAACTCATTCATTTATTCGGCGGGATCTGCGCTTCCTCTTATTGCACTCATTGCAGCTTGTTTGAGAATAACTGTAGCAGGAACGCGGCGGTAAGTTGCTAACAAACAACATGGCTGGGAGGACAGAGGTGAGCAATATCATGTTCTTATCACTTTTTTAATGTATGCGTTCAGGCTATATAGTGTATATACCTGCTGTATAATGCAAACTAGAGCATAACACAACACATTGCTGGAGCATGGCTGCACATTGTCTCCAAACAAACTGAACTAGTGAATACCAATGTCCATATTGTGTACACCAACCAATAACTAAAGCTATTTACTCGGTGCTTGTCTTCGAAATGTAACTATATTAGTTTACTTTAACTCTGCGACGGTTCTCAGCCAAGGTGGGTCACAGAATTTACAAGTCACCAGTTTTGGTGTAAAGCCTCTATGCGATAAATGGGTTTTACATTTACAGTACGTAATTTCACTACAGACACTAGATTGGATAAACCTTGACAAAACATTAGCTGCTCGTTTCAAAGCCTTTGTATTCATCATGGTCTGTAATCACAGCTGATAGTTAATGTGTCTTCACTTCACTAGCATAGCAGTTGCGGCCATTTTCTTGTTCCAGACAGCGTCCAGGCCCCATTCATTACACACACACACACACACACACACACACACACACACACACACACACACACACACACACACACACACACACAGCATTATTTTTTTATATCTGATAGTGTTGCAAAATGTTAATCAAGTACTTGATCAATTGTTGTAAAATAACATTCTCCATCTAATGATGCAGTGTATATGTTTTTGTGGTATATGGTGAACTCTTATTCTATATGGTACAAAACTGATCCTAATTCTGAGTATTTTGTGTTTTGTTAAATTTGTCTGTCATTGTATTAATTAACAAAACATTGTTCTTGCAGGACTCTATCAATGAGATCACTGGAATATCGCAGGGCCTCCTGCGATACATTTCAGAGAGACAGAGGGGACAAAGACAACCTGGCCCCCCACCATATGTCAGCCCCAGTGGGCACAATGCACCAGCTGTGACCGCCAGTGCCGGCCGGCCCGGCCCCTCTGCCCCAGCTGTGACCGCCACCACCGTCACCTATGGCAGCAGTAGGCACACTGCACCAACACTGCCAACTGTTAATCAGTCAATGCAAAGGTAGTGGCTGCCAAACACAGTGCAATTAATTATAGCTCCAAAGTTGTGGTGTGTGTGTGTGTCCCCTCCCTTTTGGGGTTCTGTATAGTATTGAAAAATTGAAATATAAATATTTGAAGTTCAGAAAACTTGGGTCAGTATTTAGAAGGTGTTTTTAGTATCTGCCTCAGTCCAAAATGGGTTAAGTTAGTGGTCTTAAACGTTTCTCATAGCTGAGGGATGAAGACCTCCACTACATTAATCCCCCCCAATACTTTTTCCCATTACAGTGATCTACACGCTTAAACTAAAGCTTATTGATATTTTCTTTCCCCCTTACTAGTGTGCAGGGAAGTGTTCGCGCTAAGAAGCGAGCGTCTGCTGTGCTCAACTTCATTGCTCCACTTCATTGCTCCATTTCATCATGCTTCCTGGACCTACAGAGCGAACCCCAAAGCCATCGGATAACACAAAGCTCCTGGAGGCAGGGTTGGGGAAAAGGACTGTGACAATACCAGAGGATGCGAGCCATGATGAGGTAACCATGATGTGCAGTAGTTAATTCGACAGGTTTTCAAACTTAGGTTTTGGTTAATCACTAGCTTTTAGCCTTCAACTAGTGATGAGGTCAAAATGAACCAATTTTAAATATTTTCCCAGCTGGTTAGGTTTTAGAAGGTGTTTTTATGAACGGCCTCAGGTCTAAATGGGTTAAGTCTACTACAACTATTACAACGATGGTGAATGATCTTATTTTATAACGATAAACACTGACAGCCAATCAAAATCCATCAACCTTTACAGGGCATCACATTGTCTTCCTTGTTGCTGCTCTGATCATTGTTGTTATTGTTATATTTATAGTTGTCATCCTGTGTGGAACTGTGGATGACCCTAAAGACTGTTTTTAATGTTAAACCTTTTCTAGATCGTTGCTCTACTGGAGTTGCAGTACTCCAAGTTGGCACAGCTGAATGGAGCCTGGCTTTTCCACAAAGTGACAGGTAATCCTGAGTTTTAAGGCATTGAATAAATGCAAGTATTCTTACAACTAATTGTAATAAATC
Organism: Protomyctophum parallelum; assembly: GCF_964188405.1. NCBI lineage: Eukaryota > Metazoa > Chordata > Actinopteri > Myctophiformes > Myctophidae > Protomyctophum > Protomyctophum parallelum. The sequence goes on along the minus strand of NC_139712.1, from coordinate 7,792,217 downwards.
AGTGCTACCCTTTGTGTGTTTTGGAAATATTGAACCAATGGAAAGTAGTAAAAAACTCATTGGACAAAACTCCATTGTTCCCTCAAACTGTCTGCTAAAACAGCTAGCTCCTCCACCTCTCCTCATGCAAGTAATTGACAACATCTAAGGTCACAACACCAACTTTTATGAGGCAGTATTGCATTGCTTATAATGTTTTCTTAATTTTCTTAAGAATGTATATTTTTAATTTCCTTCAAAATGAAACATTTTGGACGTAGGCCTATGATGTTTCCTCTGGACAGCAAAGACTTATTCATTCAGTCTGTAGTCATATCAGTGTGTCTTCTGTAAGTGACAATTATAAATGTTTTTAAATAATGGCAATTTTGTCTGCTTCATTTCACATTGCCTGTTGTACTGTATTTAGGTGGTCATGGGCAGAGGAAGCTCATCCAGGCGACTGGAGAGGATGTGGGCTATACAGGCAGTTTCCTGAAGAGTGTGACAAACAACGGCCGACTCATCCTCTACATTGTCCCAATTCAGGATGAACTGGATCCCACTGCATCTGGAGGTCCCAATCACACATCGGCTGCAGCTACTATTCACACATCAGGTCTCCCTGCTGTCACAGCTAGCAGTCTCCCTGCTGCCACAGCTAGTCTCTCTGGTCTCCCTGCTGCCACAGCTAGTCTCTCAGTTCGCCCTGCTGCCACAGCTAGTCTCTTGGTCTCCCTGCTGCCACAGCTAGGCCCTCATTTATCAACCGTGCGTACGCCAAAATATGGGCGCACGCCGAAATTACCGAAATTTTCGGCATTTAACATTTCCGGCAAAGCTTGAAATTGAACTTGAGTAGGACAAATAGTCACGTCTACTCTTCAGCTGGCGTACGCTGTTTTTCTGTTTTACACAAGCGGAGCAGCCTTGTCTGAACTGCTGAGAGGCTGTCACAGGCATCTAAACATATATGTATTCACTCCTAAAATGTTTATATAAAAGGTATGTATAATGTATATGGGCTACATGTAAAAAATAAATAAATAGAAATGTTAAGGAATACATGTGTCATATGAAATTAGTAGGAGATAAAATCGCGCAATTAAAAACAATGTTGCAAGAGATGCTTAAGCCATTTAAACAGTGTTTTGCATGAGCGCATACATGCGAGGATTTGGGCTGTCTGTGCTGAAATATTTCCATGACGGGACGTTGGAGAGTATAGTGCAGCAGTCCCAACGTGGTATAGCCTACTGTAGCCTAATCTACAGCATGAAGGCCGATGTCCTTCTTACGGTATGTGCAATATAATAAACCCGACGCGTCGCTCAATGCCAAATGTACCGTGCCAGGCTCCCAGCGCAAGTGGGAACTGCATCGGAGATATATAGGTATATTACTCAGCCAAGCAACCACCAGCCACATGAGGCTATATACGGTTTTTGCTGCACATTCATATAATGACAGTTGACAGCCCGGCCGGCGGCCACTGCAGTGACTAACGTCTGCGAGGCAATCTAAATAGACTGTCGAACGTCGGAACGTGCATGGTCAGTTGGTCACGGACGGACCACTGTGATAGAGAGAGACAGACAGACAGACAGACAGACTGGACAGGAGGAGCACCTGCAAAACAGCAGCGTGTGTGTGCCTATTTGCTATTTAATTATGGTTCACAGGTTCAGGTTTTCGTTCACTAATATATCTTGTTGTATATTAAATTAAAAATACTTTAATGATTTAACACATTGATTGCTAGAGTTTTCTATTTGCTCAGGCTTGGTGGTGCTGAGCGATTAACATTGGGCTTGCAAGTTGCGTGTGCGTGCAGCTTGTGTGTCTGTGTGTGTGTGTGTGTGTGTGTGTGTGTGTGTATGAGAGAGGGGGGTGAGGCGGGCAGAAAGGCACGGTAACCATGGTTTCCAGATCGTATAGCAGTGGTTCAGGTCGCAAAAACGAGGGCGAGGCTTGATTTCTTAGGGCGTGCCAGATCAAATTCAGCCGTGACATTTATTAACGTGAGAACGAAATTAAGGAAGGATCAGCTGTTTGCGATCACTTTATAAATGCCGTGGAGACGTGGGTGTACTACGAAACCTGCACTCGAATTTGTGGCAGATTTTACACTCGATTGATAAATGAGGGCCCTAGTCTCTCTGGTCTCCCTGCTGCCACAGCTAGTCTCTCTGGTCTCCCTGCTGCCACATCTACCAGGCTCTCAGTTCGCCCTGCTGCCACATCTACCAGGCTCCCTGTTGCCACCAGTCGCACAACAGCTGTGGCTTCCAGTCATGCATTGGTGGTTCCAGCTGTCTCAGGTACCAGTCACACCTCACAAACGCATCCTTATATATACACTTTGTGTAAAATGGCAATGCAGTCTGTATCTTGACCTGCTCTTAAAGTTGTTAATAATTAGTAGGCCTACCCTCACATAGGCCTACCCCTCAAATACACAGCTTCTTCAAGGATACACTCTATTGGTTCTATGTCTGTTGATTCCCTCTGACAATGGTGAGAGGTAATTGCAATAAAGTTCGAACTACAATAAAGATTGCGACGCATCCATTATGGTGCACTATATTGGCATTATCGACCATTTTGTATCTTGTCTGGGCAGCCGTCAATATACCGTCATTTCCGGACTAAAGCGCACCCATGAATATAAGCCGCACCAGCTAAATTTAGGGAGGAAAAAAAACTACATATACATGCCGCACTGGACTATAAGCCGCAGGTGGCCATAGAGATATATTTAGAAGGTCCCCTAGTGGCCGTTGGCTGTAAAAATGCATAGATTAGCCACACTGTTGTATAGGCCGCAGGGTTCAAAGCATGGGGGGAAAGTAGCGGCTTATAGTCCGGAAATTGCGGTACTTATTTTCATTGAAGTGCCCAATTTGGTATAGTTTTATTGGCCTAAAATATTGTCTATATCAGTGGTTCCCAAAGTGGGGTCTGGAGACCCCCAGGGGTACTTGAGGGAGTTCCAGGACGTCCCCAGCTATGGCTGTTTACTTTATAGATTGAATACTTTAAATCTTTAATATCACACTGAAATGTTTAACTTTAAAATGTTTATTTGCATTTCCTAGACTGGCAGCAAATTGAAAATGCTTCAAGAGCCGCAACAGTGTTCAGAACATGCATGTTCAGGGAGCAGAGTCGGGAGCTTGAAATTCGCTTGACCATGGATATGGATTCCGATATCAAAGACAGAGAAGCATCCGTCATTGCATTCTACAAACAAAACAGACCTAAATGGGCTTCCCCGTTTTTCTGTGTGCTGGAAGGTAGCAATATTTATCTTTCAATATGTATATGCTAAAATTTGTCTAGAAGTCTTTCAGTCACAAATTAGAAATTAGTTTCTGCTTCTGCAGACATTGCATTTATGATATGACTATGTAGCCATCACATGCCATTTGCTCAGTTTGAGTAAACCACATGATTCTATTTACATGTATTTATTGACAGAAATGTAGGTGGCACATCATCCTTCGAGTGCCCTCGAGATCTGTGACACAAGCTGCTTCCACTGGTCTCTGTTGGCCATTGCCACACAAAGTTCATTCACAGTCAGAGTAGAGTCATTCAGTCAGTAGGTGGCACATGGTCCAGTAATTGTTGGGGAAAAGTTAGAAGCCTTCAACAACATGCATTAAAAATGTCAATTTCAAGTAGGGAAAGTACACAGTTGCTAATTCTCGGTTCAGCCACTTGCTCGGTTCAGATAATTTGCTAGTTATAAGAAATGAAGTACATTTGCCATATTTGCAGGGGCGCAACAAGGTAGGGGACGGAGGGGTTTCGTCCCCTGCCAGCGTCACATTGGTCCCCCCCAGATGAGTTAGGGGGTCCCCCCTGGCTGGGGGGTCCCCCCCTGTATCCCCCCTGGCTCCAAAGTTATCTTAGGAGTAATACTTTTGAAATCCTGCGTTCATAAACACGATATATTTTGAAGCATATATTTGATCCACCCCTGTTTAAATCCCAAAATGGTTTGGCCCGTTTGGCCTGTTTTCGGAAGTTGGGAGTTGTTACACCGCCATCAGTGACCCAATGTGCTTTGCACTCTGTAATGATTCTAATAATACAGGAACAGGATTCAATAGGGCACCACTTTTGGTGTCACGCAATACTTTGCTCAGACGATCAGTAGATGAATGGATTTACTTTATCCTTTTCATGTCAAGGACCCCCAAATGGACACGTATTAGCCTGCGGACCCCCCCCCCCCCCCATTTGAAGAGAAGAGAAGGACCCCCATAAGAGAAGATTTATAGTTTTATACAGCTCGGACGGACCCTATTGTAATGCCATGTCTAGCGGTGGGATGGGACTCCAATTGATAATCAATGTTAATTTAAAAAACTGAGAGCGTCCACATGACATGCCACAAACTATCATGTAGTTGTAACTCTGGGGGACCCCACTTTGGGAATTATATTATTATTTTGGGGGATTTGGGGAAAGGAGGAGATCGACGCCGGTCACGCCGCTATAGCACAACTGTCAACATGCAGGTAAGGCGCTGCAGGTTTTTCTTTCCTCTCGAGTTGCATGGGTTTAACACTAACTATATATGTTGATGTTAAAACATCCTCTCCTGAAAACTTCCCAGGTGTTGTACATTTTATATAGGATAGGCTAACTTACAGATCAGATGGTCAGTGAGTTTTGACCTGTTCGAGGCGCTGCTGATAATGTGGTTAAACTTTTACGTTTTGAGACAAATGGGGAGGAGGAGGAATCACAGCCAGGTATTTCATAATAATAATAATAACTGTGCCAAAACGCAGTTTTGTATGTACATTGAGTCACTGGAACAACCTCTCTGTAGTAAGACCCCAAACCCCTAACCATAACCCCACGTTTTTGTGGAGGAGGAGGAGGAGGAATCACAGCCAGGTAATTCATAATAATAATAATAATAACTGTGCCAAAACGCAGTTTTGTATGTACATTGAGTCACTGGAACAACCTCTCTGTAGTCCGACCCCAAACCCTAACCATAACCCCACGTTTTTGTGGTTAGACCCCCCCATCCCCCCCTCCCCTAGGGTGGTGGGGGGGACGGGGGGGACGGATTTTTCTTCGGCGCCGCTATTTGTCCCCCCCTAGCGTTCGGTCCGTGTTGCGCCTCTGCATATTTGACTGTTTCAGGTCCTAGACCGTATATCAACCATTGTTTTAACTACCCTAAGGGTGGCGATGGCTCCCCTAGAGCCATTGCCTAGAGTGGCTGGATGGTAACCGCAAGGTTGCCAGTTCGAGCCCGGGCTCTCCCACAGTTAGTGTCGAAGTGTCCTTGAGCAAGACTCTGAACCCCTAATTGCTCCTGATGTGCTGGTTGGTGCATGCAAGGCTCGGTTTCCGCCGTGTGTTTATGGGTGAATGTAATGCAATATCTATGTAAAGCTCCTTGGATAAAGACGCTATATAAATTGACCATTTACCCTTGCGGTTTAGGTGATCTGGTCGGTGTTTGTGCGACGCAGCACTTTGTGAGCTTTGCCATGCAGATTTTGCAGACAGGACTACACATGAACTTTCGTATGTTGGTGTTCTTTCACTTTCAAGTCAGCCAAACGTTTTCATGCTGTGCTCAATGTCACAGTGTTAGTGCTATATACAGTGCTGTCTTAGGGCAGATTCATACAGAGTCTGTTCCCGAATACGATTGCCTGGTTTTGGCTGGCCATGATTCCCATGGCCATGATTCTACCACACCCGAGTACACTTACTGTATTCAATGCTTTCACATTGTATCAGAGTACACTTCAATCCATCCCGAGACTACCGGCATGCGATTCCGGGAATGGTTGTGTTGGAATATGATCTATATTGTGTATATGAAACCTTTTATTGTGAAGTGCCCGGAGTACTACCCGGAAGTGCCTGTTAACGTGAGGGTATAATTTATATGGCTGAATAAACACTTCGTCAGATCTGTTGTGTACAGCTGACGAGTGGATGATGTAACCGATGCTGCCTACTTGTGTGTTATTATTTCCTCTGTATATTCTGACAGTCTCCATAGCTATCTAGACTCTTCCTAGCCTCGATACCCAGGCTTTCATTTCGTCTGCGCGAAAGATGAAAGCCTGGAAAAAGCCGTGGGCTGAACCAGTCTAAAAGTGGGAGTCAACCCTTCCGGGTGGGCGTCGCTCTAAATTATGTGACGTAGCGCTGCACTAGGGGGGAGAGGAGGGGCCGGGGGTGACGGACAGATCGATGAGATCCAATCAGGGTGCGCGCATTTCTGAGGCGCGACCCGCCCCTCTAGACCAGAAATGTCTCTGTTTACGTCAGGCTAGACTCTTCCTAACACTGCAATGGTATCTCTGCCAACAGGTTGGGTGAGCAGTTTGCAGCAGCCACACTACCACAACATCTGCCAAGTGGTCCCACGTGCACACCTGGGACCATAGTGTTGCATCTGCCCTTGCCTTACACTAGCCTTTTTTTTTTCTCAATCTGATAGCACCACACACTACAGGATCATCGTAGTGGGGAAGAGCAAATATCAAACATTCTTGATGTTGATCGCGCTTTGAGCGGTCCCGAGCAGATCGATTGAGTCGGGCACCCCCCGAGCGTCAAAAATGCCAGATTATCGGCTAGTGTAAGGCCACCTTTAGTCCCTGAGGAAAGCACCTTCACAATTGTATGCTTGATATCAGTCTGTATATTTGTCTTGTCATAAGTGATTATAAATAAGCAATTTAGTGAAAACCAGTCTTGTAAAAGAGGAAGAAAAAAAAATATATATACACAATCTTATGCTAAATCTTGTTTCCTTGTCACTATGCAGGGAGTATACTGATGTAACCGTGCTGTTTGAGGGACAGCAGGATCACCTCATCCCCTCTGTTTCCCAGCCCCTGTTGGACAACAACCTTTTTGTAATCGCAGGCCGAATAGTTGGACATTCTTTCCTCCATGGTGGACCTGGGTTGGCAGGGATCAGTCCAGCGGTTGTCCATGTTCTGTTGGGTGGACCAGTAGAGACGGCCATATTGTGCTTAGAGGATGTCCCTGATCTTGAGCTGTGAATTGAGCTTGAATAGCGCTGGTAAGAAGCAGTGGTGTCCACTAGTAACTAATTTGATTTACTTGATTAATGTACTTAAATACATTTGGTTTATTGAAAGCTAAAGCAAAGGTAACTAAGTATTGTACTTATGACTCCATATTTGAGGAAGGGACTGTTGAGACAAAAATATATTATGAACAACTTGTACCTTGTTTTAAATATAGTGACAATACCTTGATTTACAAACTCTAATGGATCACAGAGCAATGTGTTGTGAGCTTGTATATGGAGGGGGGAGGGGTTGTAGTGTCCTTCTGCACTTTAAAAGCATGTGGTAAAAGTGACTAATATGGCTTTTTTCCCTCTGCTACAGCTGGAGGGTGACGAGGAGCTATCGGAGAACCAGAAATTTGACGTGAATGAGCTTACGGAGCTAAACAAAATTTAAGTAATACAAAAAATAAGTAATGTAATATAGAAAAACATGAATTATACTTAACCAAATAAACTAGATACTATATTAGAGAATTAAATATCTACATGAATACTAAACCATATTTGACTGTTTCAGGTCCTAGAAGTAATTTTGTTCCAAAAAGGCTCAGAAGCTGTTACATTAGCTACCATCCACTATATTATTTTATTCTGTATATTCTTTCTATTTTGTGTATTGCATTACAAAGCAGGTTCTGGGCAGAACGGCTCCTCAGGTCAGGCAACTGAGAAGAGGGTTAAAGGAGACGGGAGTGTGGCCGATACTGACGGGGAAACGTGATGTGGCTGAAACGATCTTCCCTAAAGAGACGACGTGCAACCCCAAGGTATGATACTATTTTAACTTGATTTCAAATGGCTACTTGGATTCTGGTAAGGGAAAAAACACAACCGGCACATGCCATGTCAAATCACAACCATGAATTACACATAGTGTACATTAAATGTTGCACATGTAAATAAACCAGTGATAAGAACACAGGCCTTGGATGACGGCTTCATGTTAGACTCTAACATTAAGATTTGTTTTTGGCGTTGCTTCAAATACATTTTTAAAACCGTCAACCTCGTTGCCTCAGGTCACCCCTGTAAATTCACCTCTGAATGAATGACAGTTAGTTTATAGCATTATAACACCTTACATTTCTGTCATTATGCTACATAAATCTGCATGTCACAAGGTGAATTTAGGACAGATTGTAACTAACGTGACTTCCTTTTTGTGTACCTCAGTAATTGGAAATGTTTAATACTACCATATAGGAGTTGTAGCACATTTATTTAGCTAAACTATTCGGCTACTGTAAATGCCGTTGACTGTAGAAGAACGTGATGTAGCACTGAGCAGCCTCCAGACTAAATACTTAACTATGCAGTTGTAATGCCTTCATTTGTTCATCCTGAGATGTGTCGATCGGTCTTAATTTAAAATGTCATTTCTGTGACATATAGGTCATGATTGATCTCATCACCTGGCCAACGGCATCCGAGGACGAGGACTACCCTCTTGAAACCAGAGAGGGTCGGAGCTTCATTTAAGCAGTTCATTGATACAGGTATATCATGTCTTTGAATGTTTTCAGGTCAACTAAGAGGATTTAAATCCCAACAAAGCCGCTTGTTTCCATTGGGGTCCTTATTGTAGCCTACTTCAGATATCATTGCTCTAACTCTAAACTTGTGATAAATATTAAAGTGTACTTACTTGGGCTGAAAATGATTGAACAGCAAGCAAGACAATAGTTAACACCTGATCAGTTACCTTTTGCTATTGTATTACACATACACACGCTCTCAAATATTTCAGTTTGTGACGATTACGCTTTCCTGCAGTAAAACTTAAATGTTGTCATTAATATTATACCAATGAGACACTTTGGCTGATATCGATATCCGATATAAATAATTGCTTATTCCCGATAACCGATATCGATATGATTAAAAAATGGCCATTCTGGAAATGGGCTTATCGGCACTGAATTACAAACTTTTCTTTGAATTTGCAGCCTTCATCATAACATTTTTAACATGATTATTAAAATGTATCTGCTAAAAACCAATGTTAAACAAATATTCCATTTTAAGGCCTACACCAATGTGATGTCGGGTTAATATTGCCAATCCCCAATTTATATTTTATGATTAATTAAACTCATGATGATTCTTTCTTTTCTATCTACAGCACTTGACCGACAAACTCCAGCAAGCACTTTCAAGACAGCCTCTTGATTTGGACTACCTCCAGTTTGTGTGCAACCATGCTTTTATTTTGTTTCATTCGTTTGCCGGTTGGAGATTGATAACTATATTGTGCAGCAGTTGAGCTATGTATTGGAGCGGATCCAAGCTGTATTTGACAACGATCAAACATTGTCACATGTAGACACAGCTGTGGGGTCAAGAGGAAGACCCAGATTCCTTATTCAGAAAGAGCAGCTGCATCATTTGTTGGGAGTCCCAATTCACAGTGCCATGTATAGCTCAGTTGCTGGGAGTATCAAGACGCACTTTGTTCCGTAGAATTAAGGAATATGGACTAAGTGTATCTGGATACTACAGCACCATGTCTGACTCAGAACTGGATAACATGGTGAGAGCTATTAAAACCCAGATGCCCAATGCAGGGTACAGGAGTGTCAAGGGACAGCTCACTGCAATGGGTAGCCCAGTACAGTGGGAGAGGATTCAGGATTCAATGCATTGTGTAGATGTAGCTGCAGTCCTATCCAGATATGCACGACTTGGCTGCACTGTGCGAAGAAGTTACTCAGTCACAGTGCCATGTATAGCTCAGTTGCTGGGGGTATCAAGACTAACTTTGTTCCGTAGAATGAAGGAATATGGACTACCGGTTAGTGCAGGGGTCGGCAACCGGCGGCTCTAGAGCCGCATGCGGCTCTTGAGCACTCCCCTGGTGGCTCTCTGTAGCATTACAAAAAAATCGATGAAAATGTATAATGTTTATTTTTTCACATTTTTATTTTTCATTTATGGTTTCTGTAGGAGGCAAAACGTGACAGAAACATTCTTAAGTTTCCCAAATTTGTAAAAATGTGTAGAATAAATATTAAGTTTCAGCACATAATGTCAACTAAAATTTGTGTCATAACATGCGACACTCGCATGCTGCGCCAGACAGGTGTAAACAAACCGGTGGGTTCTACAGGGAGAAAAAGGAAAATAGCCGACGAAAACCGAGGTTTTAACAATTCGTGGACAGACGCTTATGCCTTCACAGCCAATGCAGATGGATTGCCTGTATATGCTTAATCTGCAGTGACAAACTATCAAGCAACAAAAAAAGTAACATTGAAAGACATTTCCAGGGAAAGCATGTTAAGTTTGCAGCTGACCACCCGGCTGGGAATGAGAGAAAGAGGGCTGTTGCAGAACTGCAGAAGAGAGCAAACTAACTTTTAAAAAGTGGTTCGCAGCTTCAAACTCCACCACTACTGCTAGTTTCGTTGCAACCCGGGAGATAATAAAACGTGGCAAGCCGTTCACAGACGGTGACTATGGGCGCGTTCGGAAATACCACACCGGAGCACACTCGCCTATTAGTTTGCATTGCACAGTGGGCTCAGTGCGCTATTTCCGAACGCGCCCATATGAAGGAGTCATTCATTAAAATATCAGAGCACCTATTCTCAGACTTCAAAAACAAAACTGAGATAATACAGAAAATTAAAGACATGCCTCTCTCCGCAAAGACAGTCAAAGACAGAGCCATAAAAATGGCAAACAACATCACCAGTCAACAAATCAATGATATCAATTCAGCCCCAGCATTCTCGGTTGCCTGTGATGAGTCGTGTGATGCGATTGATATCGAACAAACTGCGCTGTTGTGCAGGTATATAAACGGTGACGGGCCGCAACAAAACATGGCATAATAATGTAATGAAAGTCAAACCATAGCGCACTTTATTTTAATAGATAGGCTAATATCCACTTGCAGCCCTGTTGTCTTCATTATATAAGCATTTTAAGGCTTAAAAAAATGTGCGGCTCCAGATAGATTTTGAATGAATGTTTTTGGTCGAAAATGGCTCATTCAACATCTTGGGTTGCCGACCCCTGGGTTAGTGTATCTGGATACTACAGCACCATGTCAATCAAACATTGTCTCACTGCTGCCAAAACACATGTGTTTTAGCCTAGAAGTCAACACTTGAACAGACAGGAACATGATACTGGTCCCTTGTTTACAGTTGAGAACCCCTGTTAACTGCATGTGACAGAAACACTATGATTTCAGACTTTTGTATTCCAGACATCTTCCATAACAGTATTGTCTCGGATATGTCATAGGTCCCAGAATTTCCAGTGCCCATCGCTGATGAAGATCTCTCAGCAGTTCAGTCTGCAATTGACCCTCTAGCAAATGATGAATCAAATGGCTATAACCCATTCTGACCGGGCACCCATTTTGGTGTTGGCATCATGTTATGCTTTAGCTATTGAAAAATAGCAGATCTACAAGCTCATATCGCGCCACCGAGTGGCGCGATACGAGCTTGTAGGTCTGCTATTTTTGAAAAATCTAAGACACTTTTAGAATCTGATCTCAGGTCAGAATGGGTTAATAATGAAACTGTCAGGATGTAATAGACATTTTTTGAATCTGATCTCAGGTCAGAATGGGATAACCTTTATACAGAGGTGCTAGCTTTTGTGACAGAAACACTATGATTTCAGACTTTTGTATTCCAGACATCTTCCATAAAAGTATTGTCTCGGATATGTCATATAAAAGCACCTGGTTGGCACTAGCCTATTTAGAACAGCAGATACAATATAGTAGTACATAATGTTACATCTTGTCTGTGGTAATGGCACTTTAAGTTTTCATACTAAATGTGCTTTTTGGAGGCTGTCTGAATTGTTATGCACGTTGTATTCAAATAAAAAAATAATTTTCAGTAAATGTGTTCTCAGCATCTTTTTTGTCACATTATTTTTCAAAGTAGCCTAAGATGGACTTAAAATGGCCATGTATGGCTGAAGTGGTTAATTTCTATAGTAAATACTGATATGAACACAGGTTGTCAATATGTACGTGTTTACTCATGACAAGCTACAGTGTTACTACAGTGTTCATAGCTGTATTACAAATTTAGCGTGGGGTTGGAAATAATTTCTCTTTAAGTTGTCAAAAATTGTTTTCCTCTAGTATTGGGCCACTACGTCATTCTAACGCAAAATAAAATCCTACAAATGTGTTTATGGCTACTATACATGTATATTAAAAGTTGTGCTTTGTGGAAATGTTCAAAAGCAAAGTTTTGAGGTTTCAAAGTGTTCTTGGTCAAATGTTATAGTGGATGTGCGGTATTTTATTGGCCTAAAATATTGTCTATAGGCTATACATTTCATGAATCCACTTGCTGACTGGCTGTCAGCATTGAGCAATCTATTTTTATACGAGTTTACAGACACAATAATAGACACTATAAACTTGGGTTTTACAAATTCATACTATTTAAAACTACTTTCAGAATGAGGAAGGGTACCAATAATGATAACTATAATTCAGTTTATTTGCACATGAATTTAAAATAAATTGGAGGAAAAAAGCAATACATTTAAATAGGGGTGGGTCCCGAACCTCGGGACCAATCCGGTACCGAACCGAACATGCTCGAGTACCGGGTACCCATTACAATAATTCAATTTCGGTTCTCTCTATCGGTTCCTGGGTGACACCCTTCACGCACGCACGCACATAAAACAGCTGATTATAATCAGATCATGCTACTCGGAGAGCCAGCAACAGAATGGACCGTGGTAATCGTTCTTGTCGCTCAAAAGTATGGCTTCACTATAGTAGACAATAAAAGCTGTTAGCCAAGTGCAATATGTGTGGAAAAGTAATCAGCGCAAAACCCAGAGACGCCGTTTACGTTGGCGAAAAAGAGGCTGACGAAAGAAAAAACTGAGGAGTGTCACCGAGTGGTCACGAAGTTTGTTGTCAACGGACTACATCCATTCTCAGTTGTTGAATCTCCGTCATTCAGGTAGGTTTAAACCGTTTAAGAAACTTTTCTCAATTCCATTTGTAGCCTACCAAAGTCCTGGCGTCACTCTCCCATACACTGGGCCACGGAAGTTTTTGGTCATCTTAAAATAGTCTCATATAAGAATTGTGGTCCAAAAATAAACAAACCGTCTAAATGATATTGTTGGGGGGGGGTTGTCTTTGTATCGTTTACGGCCGTCAGTCACTCGTATTTGATACAGTCTGTTTCTAGCGAAAATGTAACTAATTCGCGGCAGTAACATTAGCGTTTTCTCTCAGTCAGTTGATTATTTATATTATATGAGTGAAACCGCCAGGATCATTTATTTGATTTATTTAGTGCCTGTTTGACACGATATGAAAATAGTCCATGGGAATTCAGAATGGAGGGGGGAACGTGTGTGTGTGTGCGAAGTCTGTAGCTTGCCCAGGCTAACTTCGAAGAGAGGTGAAAAAAAACAACAAAAGCCTGCATGCAAGCTGCCTTTGTTTCAATGGTTGTTAGCACGTACTATATTATCCACAAATGGCTCAACTGAATGAGGAGGAAGAGGATGTTACACTATTTATTCATTACATGTCTTAAAGTCTAGTTTTTAACGATAGTTCAACTTAGAGCTGCAACGCTCCATCATTCGTCTGCTCCAATCAGATCTGCGTTACCTTGTCCGCGCCCCTTTATAAACGGTCCTCATTTCCCAATCGCTCATCTGTGCTTCCGTTCAGGTAGTCAGGTAACGCGCATCGATCATGTCAGATCCAGACGACAGCACCTCTCACCGCCGCAGCTCTAGGCTGGCTGCCGCCGAGTATGTCCACTGGCCAGACTAACTTATTTACGCCGCGCTCTCCGGCCACGGCATCGTTCCCGAACGGGGCCTAACCCACTCTCAGCTGGTGGATCTCCTTCTCGCCACCATCGAGTCCTCGCAGACTCAGCAGCACGAGTCTCTTAGCCAAGGCAAGAGTAAGGGTAAAAAGAAAAATACAACCCCGCGTTCAGCCGAGCTCGCCCAGGACGAACCCGGCGGCTCCCAGGCCTACGCTGGCCCCGTTCAAAATCCGCATTCGCCGCCATCTCACGACTCCACCGCCCTGCTGCTGTCAGCTATGGCCACCCTGGCCAACGCAGTCGGGGCACTCGAATCACGGCTCTCTCAGCAAGCACCCGTGCACCCTCCTCCAGCGGCCGGCAGCGCCACGCTCTCGTCCTCCTTTCCTCCTCCAAACAACCCGGTGCCTCCCCACCCGCGGTCCGGGTTCACACTCTCCTCCGCCCAGCCAGTTGCCCCTGCCGGTAATTATTTCATTTCTCCCTTTTCCGCCATCTCCTCTCACCTCAGAGCCCCAATAATCGAAGGGAAGGACGTTAACCTAGCCTCTCTCATCCTCCCCACTCCCGAATGCGACAGAAAGCTGGTAGGCTCCGACCAGCTCTCTGCCGTGTTCCGCGCCTCCGATCCCCGCATTAACCGTTCCCTCGACTTCTGCGACTTCGTTATAGCCTTCGGCCTGTTTAGGGACACCCTGTGTGATGCCTTCCCAGAGCGTAGATCCGAGCTAGACTCCTACCTCGCTCTCATTAGCGAAATCAAACGTAGATACGGCGGCCCTATGTTTTACGATTATCATAAAGCCTTCTCAGCTAAAGCGGCTAACTTCCTCGCTCGCTTCAACTCTAGACTCAACTGGGCGTGCCTAGACACAGAGCTGCTCATTCTGCACGTAGGCGGCCACAGGGCCCTTACCTGCTATCTGTGCAACCAAGTAGATCACTCGGCCGAATCATGCCCCAGGTCTGTGTTTCTCGCTCCCTCGGTGAAAAAAGAAAACCGCCCAAAAACTTCGAATCCTTCCGCCTTCGACTCTCAAGATCCCTACCCCCAGGACCTGCCCCCCCCCCCGGGCCAGAGGGACTCCCGCGGAAGAGAGGTGACCTTCTTTAACAACATGCCCATATGTAACAACTTTAACGAAAATGTCTGTACCTTCGGTAAATGCCAATTCTCTCACGTCTGTAGCTACTGCAAAGACCCCCACCCAAAGTCCGTGTGCCCGAGGCGAACCCGCCCTCCGAGGGATGCCAGCAGGGAGGGTCCACCTCACAAAACTCCTCGATACTCCAAACCATTCTAAGCAGCCACCCCTCTACCCCCATCCACATTCACGCTTTATCCGCCGCTCTATCATCTCACCCCGACCCAGTATTCACGGACTATCTCCTCACAGGCTTATCGCAAGGTTTCCGCGTCGGCGTTCTCTCACCCCTCACTCACTCTCATGTGTTTCCTAATCTCCAATCTGCCCTGTCAGAACCAGAAATAGTCGCTTCTCTCCTGGAGAAAGAGGTTCTCAAAGGCTTCATGGTAGGGCCCTACCCCACCCCGCCTTTCAATCCGTTTCGCAGCAATCGGGATCGCTACGCGAAAGTATTCAGGGAAAAAACGTTTAATCATAGATCTGTCAGCCCCCCGCCACGACCTGTGCCCCAGCGTAAACTCCATGATTCCGCTCGAAAACTTTTCTCTGCATTACGCTTCCATCGACGACGCAATAAAACTCATTAAAATAGCAGGCCAAGGCGCTTGGTTGGCAAAAGCAGATATCACAGACGCCTTTAAAGTAATGCCAATCCACCCGTCCCAGTGGTCCCTTTTCGGCGTTAAATGGGAGAACTTGTTTTATTTCGACACTCGCTTAACGTTCGGCTGTAGAAGCAGCCCCCACATATTTAACCAGCTTTCGGAGGCTCTCTGCTGGGTTCTGCTGAATGTTAACCGTCTACCCTTCGTCCTCCACCTTCTCGACGACTTTCTGTTAATATATTTTCCCTCCCAGTCCCCCCCCACCAGCCTCCGTTCACTCAAAGAAACGTTTAACGCCCTAGGGGTCCCCCTCTCGTCCGAAAAAACAGTCGGCCCGGCCAAGTCCGTCGAGTTTCTCGGCATCCTCCTAGACTCCGTAGAGATGAAAGCCTCCCTCCCGTTGGAAAAGCTAACTCGTGTCAGAGAATTAATCCAGAGCGCCGCTTCACCGCGCACCAAGCGCCAGCTGCTTTCACTTCTGGGTCATTTTAATTATGCAATCAAAATAATTCCCCAGGGCCGCTCGTTCATATCCCGGCTGCTGGAGTTGGCCAGCAGCGTCGATTCCCTCAGCGACGTAGTTGTTCTAGATGCAGGCTGTCAGTCCGATCTCTCATTCTGGTCAAAGTTGTTGCAAGATTGGAACGGTATTTCCCTCTTCCATCACGACCCCGTAACTCCGGCTCACGAAATGCACTTATTCACCGACGCGGCGCCTTCTGCAGGTTTTGGGGGGATCTTCCAAGGGGAGTGGTTCTCCGACAGCTGGCCCGTCGAACTAACTCAGCCACCGGTTTCTATAGCCCACTTCGAACTGTACCCCATCGCCGTAGCCTGCAAGCTCTGGGGGTCCCGCTGGGCTCGCAAGCGTATAGTGTTCAACTGCGACAATGAGGCCACAGTCTTCGTCATAAATAAAGGCCGCTCCTCCTCCAATCAGATCATGCCCCTTATGAGATTCATCACCTGGTCCTCTGTCATGTTCAACTTCACGGTCCGTGCAGCTCACGTCCCTGGCCACCATAACAATATCGCCGACTGTCTCTCTCGTTTCAAACTCCAGGAGTTCCACCAGCGATGCCCTTCCGCCAAGCCACTCCCCCTGATCTGCCCGGCGCACCGAGAGCTGGTTCTGTCCTGATGCCCCACATCCATTACCTCCGTTCTCTCGCCAACGTCTATATTAGATCCGCCCTCGCCCCCGCATCTTGCTACGCCTCGGCCTGGCGCAAGTTCGGTCAGTTCTGCGCCTGCCACTCCATTCCTCTCTTCCCAGTACTAGTCTCGACCGTCACCCCTTTTCTCACCTTTAATTTCAAGCTTAACCATCTCAGCTACGGCTATATGAGCGGTCTAATAGCAGGGATCCAGTTCCACGCCCGCCTTCGCGACCCCCTTTTCCCTAGCCTGTTCACCAACCCACATATCAAACTCCTCCTAAAGGGCTTTCAGCGATCGTCACGTCACGTCCCGGACCAGCGTCTCCCCATTACTCTAAACATTCTCCACTCCCTCGTCTCGGAACTCAGGAAAGGAGTCTTCACTCCGTATCTAGACCTCCTCCTCGAAGCCGCCCTTCTCCTCGCCTTCTATGGATTCCTTAGAGTAGGCGAGTTCACAACCAGGTCCACGGCGTTCGACCCCTCCAGAGACGTCTGCATCTCCGACCTGCGCTTCACCCCCACCTGCTTCAACCTATCTCTGAAACACTCAAAAGCTGACCGTGACCACAGAGGCTGCCTCGTCTCGGTGGCCAAGGTCCCCGGCAACTTCTGCCCCTTCTCTTCCATGCTGCGCTTCCTCTCCGTCAGACAACGCTCCTCTGGCCACCTTCCTCTCTTCAGCCTCCCGAATGGTCTCCCTCTCCACCAGCACGCCTTCACCTCTCACCTCCGCTCCCTGCTCCAAAGATGTGGCCTCCCGCCTGACCGTTACTCCAGCCACTCCCTGAGAATCGGAGCCGCCACCACCGCTGCTGCCAGCGGCGTCTCCGTCCCGACCCTGCAGGCCCTGGGCCGATGGTCGTCCTCCGCCTTCTCCTCCTACGTCCGACCTTCCTCCGCCTCCGTGCTTGATGCCCAGAAGTCCATGGCATCTTCCAGCGCGGTACCTACATTGACTGGTGGATGTGTCGGGTGGCGGGTACCTCCTCTTCTGCCCACTTCTAAACATGTTCTCCCTCTCCAGGACGCCCACTCACTTCCTCCTAAACGACGGTCGACCCGTCCTCCGGCCACGCGGGCCTCCTCCGCCGGGAGTCTCCCTGTCTCGCCACCGTCGCCAGGTGAACCAAAGTTCTCGCCACTGCTCCTTCTCGCAACCCTCTGCCGAGAGGTCGTCCACTCCTACGCTGCTAACCCCACTCTCTCTTTTTCCATCCGCCTCTGCAAGGTCCCATCTCCGCAGGCTCCTCTCTCTCTCTCCTCCAGGCCCCAGGCGGTCCAATGGCGCCCTAGGGCAACCCAAGCCGGTAAACGACCTCCAGGTATGTCCTTTAAATTCCTTTTGGGGGGCAGGCTCAAGAGCCCCCCCTGCCTCCGCCAGGCAGGATCCGAACCGAGGCTCTGGTCCGTCCCCAGGGGGCCCACGCCAAAGCTCCTCCACTGTCTCCTCCTCATACTGTCATCATTCTGTTATCATACTGTCAGTCACTTCTCTGTCCATTCACTCAATCCCAGCTCCATACTGTAATCAATTCATCTGCAATAAATCTCACCTCCAACCTCCGCCCTCCGTCTTAAGTGTAAGCTCGTTAAGAGTTGAAGTCTAGTTTTTAACGATAGTTCAACTTAGAGCTGCAACGCTCCATCATTCGTCTGCTCCAATCAGATCTGCGTTACCTTGTCCGCGCCCCTTTATAAACGGTCCTCATTTCCCAATCGCTCATCTGTGCTTCCGTTCAGGTACCCGCCACCTCCCCGACGACCGCCCAGCAGCAGGCTCCACCAGGTCGGCCCCAGGGGGGCAGGCTCAAGAGCCCCCCCTGCCTCCGCCAGGCAGGATCCGAACCGAGGCTCTGGTCCGTCCCCAGGGGGCCCACGCCAAAGCTCCTCCACTGTCTCCTCCTCATACTGTCATCATTCTGTTATCATTCTGTTATCATACTGTCAGTCACTTCTCTGTCCATTCACTCAATCCCAGCTCCATACTGTAATCAATTCATCTGCAATAAATCTCACCTCCAACCTCCGCCCTCCGTCTTAAGTGTAAGCTCGTTAAGAGTTGAATTGACATTGAGCTTTTTTGTTAAACATTTGACCTCTTTTATATCATTTTGGAACCGAAATAGGGAACCGTTAAGAACCGGAATCGATAAGCAGAACCGGAATCGGTACCGGACTCGAAAAAATCCTAGCGATACCCATCCCTACATTTAAATATGAAGTGATCAATCTATGTGCCAGAAAGGCCAAGCTAATTGTCGCATTTCTTTAAAAACCAAGGTGTTGATAACCGTGCATATGGGGAATATTAGAAAGAGAAATGACAAAAACATACAGAGTTGCTCATCCCACAAATGCAAGTTCCTTGTAGTGGATACCGGTACATATTTTAAAGAGAAATAAACAGGCTTTCCAAACATAAAAGGTTAATATCTGACAAAGTTATCGATCGATTGTTTGATTGATTGATTTAAATTTGTATTAAGTTTGTACAGTTCAACGGAAGTACAGGTCAATATAAAAACTGCTACGAGGACAAAAGAAAAAGCACTAAGACAGAGTCTTAGGGCCGATTCATACTCCTATTTTAGAGCTGAATAAAAGTCGGTTCGGCACTGTAGAGCCTACAATTTGACGTAATTTGAGGTTCGGGGGGGGGGGGGGGGGGGGGGGGGGGGGTACCGTCCTAAAGTCGGCTCTTCGGTGCTACTGAAAATTTCTGATGAGCCGAAATCATTCCGGCACTACAGCGCCGAAACAGCTGTAAAATAGGAGTATGAATCGGCCCTTAGGGTCCTTAAAGACATATAGATAAAACTTCTATGAAACAAAATAAATCATCGTATACACAGTTAAAAATCACACCTGTGTGGCGTGAAGGGCGCTCTTATATAATACTCATACATCATAACAATGTGATTCCGGCCATTCACATTCTATGTCCAGCTTTTAATGTTTGTGTTTACACTACGACGTAAAAATGGCCATTCATTATCAATGGAAGTTAGTGTTAGGACAAAGGCACTTATTTTTTTATTTATTTTACAGGGGCCTGTTCTGAATTGTATAGCTGCCCGCAACTGCTCTTTGAGAGAGGTTTTGAAGGAGTCTAGGGATTCACATTTCTTAACAGCTGTTGGTATTTCTGGTTTTCTGGACCCACTGAAAAATTGTCCATTAATATTTCCCATAGAGATTTAAACCTTCGATTCTGTGAAAAAAAAAAAAAAGATCGCTAATCAAAGGGCAGGGTTAACCCTAACCCTATCATTAAATATTAAATTATTCTTTTTCACAGAATCAAAGGTTTTATGGTAATGAATCACCAGGATCCTGGTTGGATGGCTTACACAATTGATATAGTTTTGTAAATTTCTATGGGGAAAATGTTCCCCATAGTTTTCAGTGTCCATAAATCCACTGATATGCTCTATAGCAGCGGTTCCCAAACATGTTTTGGCCATACACCCCCTGTTACCTCCTGACACATGGGACCCACATGGAAATAGAAATGGCATAAGCTATATAGACATACTTCCTATTTATCCACAATCCACATATATGAACCTGAATATGGCGTAATATGCAGCATAGGCTATATTCTGAGTATATTTGCCATATTGGCACAATATGTTAATATATTTAAAATAAAACCATAGCACCACCATTAGCCTTTTCATGTCGCACACCCCCTAGAAGGCGCCCGCATACCACAAGTGCTGTGTCATGTCATGTGAATGAATGTACTGACTGAACAATGTGTGTGTTTAAGCCCGGACTGTATTGAGAGGCGCACACGCCGGAGGTAATAAAACTACATGTGATGATAACAGATATGCAAGTGTGAACGAACTAACGAAGCCAAATAAATACTACCTCTACAGTTAAAGTACGTTGTCAAGAGTTGCTCATATCGGTAATAACCTGCACATGCTGCACGCACCAGTTTGGGAACCACTGTTCCATAGGAAAATCATGGTCAAGGACTTTGTTGACATTAAGGAACGGTATAAAAGGTCAACTAACCACTTCTTCCCTGTATTTCTCATTAGCTTCAGGTGTGCATTTTGGCCCAAGCATTTGCCCCTAACTGCAACTAAAGGGTTTCCCCCCCTGTATGAGTGTCAATGGGCTTTTCCCTTTTATTATTTTATATTATTTTTTTAGATCACGATTGATAGCAAAGTCTTTACCACACATGTTACAAGTTAACACCTTGAGGGCCCGGGCCTATTTAATCCATTAATAATATGTGCCCATCGTCAGCAAGCGCCTCTAGGCTTGCTGACGATGGATCGGTTTTCATAGCACTCATTTGACAGAGATTATCAATCTCCGTCTCGGGCACATGACCGTGCACTTGAACTTGACTTTGATTTACGTCATGGGCCCTGATGGTGTTAAAGGCTTCTCACCTGTATGAGTCTTCATGTGTTTGTTTAGATGACCAATCTGAGAAAAGCCTTTACCACACACGTTACAAGTAAAGGGCCTTTCCCCTGTATGACTATACATGTGTGTTTTTAGCTGACTAATCTGAGAACAGCCTTTACCACACACGTTACAAGTAAAGGGCCTTTCCCCTGTATGACTACGCATGTGTATTTTTAATTGACCAATCTGATTACAGCCTTTACCACACACGTTACAAGTAAAGGGCTTTTCCCCTGTATGAATATGCATGTGTAATTTTAGATAGCCTTGCGAAGAAAAGCCTTTACCACACACATTACAAGGAAAGGGCTTTACCCCTGTGTGAGCCCTCATGTGTATTTTTAGTTGACTACTAGAAGTGCAGCCTCGACCACACATGCTACAAGTAACGGGGTGTACCCCTGTATGTTTCATCATGTGTGATTTTAGATTTTTCGAAGACAAACGTTTACCACACACGTTACAACTACAAGTAGGCGCCTTTTCCCCTGTATGAGACCTCATGTGTATTTTTAGACTACTCCTCGTAGGAAAACC
The DNA here is from genome assembly GCF_964188405.1 of Protomyctophum parallelum. Taxonomy (NCBI): domain Eukaryota; kingdom Metazoa; phylum Chordata; class Actinopteri; order Myctophiformes; family Myctophidae; genus Protomyctophum; species Protomyctophum parallelum. The sequence goes on along the minus strand of NC_139712.1, from coordinate 7,770,464 downwards.
TTTACCACACACTTCACAAGTAAACAGCGTTTCCCCTGTATGAATTGAATTTAAGTGTTCCTTTAGAGCAAAATGTCTAGCAAAACCTTTGCCACAAACTTGGCAAGTAAAGGGCTTTTCACCTGTGTGAGTTCTCATGTGTTTTTTTAGACCATCATACTGAGAACAGCCTTTACCACACACATCACAAATAAAGGGCTTTTCCCCTGTGTGAGTCCTCATGTGTGTTTTTAGTGTAGTACTATTAGCCCAGCCTTTACCACACACATCACAAGTAAAGAGCTTTTCCCCTGTATGAGCGTGCATGCGTGTTTTTGGCTTTTCCCTTGTATGAGCATGCATGTGTTTTTTTAGTGAACTACTACTATCCCAGCTTTTACCACACACATCACAAGTAAAGGGCTTTCCCCCTGTATGAGCAGGCATGAGTCTACGGGCTTTTCCTCCTGTATGAGTTCTCATGTGTGTTTTTAGATTGCTACTCCAGTTAAAACCTTTACCACACACATGACAAGTAATCAGAGTTTCCCCTGTATGAGTCCTCATGTGTGCTTTTAGAGCACCACTCTGAGAACAGCCTTTACCACACACATCACAAATAAAGGGCTTTTCTCCTGTGTGAGTCCTCATGTGTTTTTTTAGATCACCACTCTGAGAACAGCCTTTACCACACACATCACAAATAAAGGGCTTTTCCTCTGTATGAGTCCTCATGGAGGGAGTTTGTTTTGATGATTTCAGGTCCTGGGACAGCTTGCTGCTCAAAGACAATCTTTGTCCTTCCACATGTTGAGTCTTGTGTGATTTCAGTGTGTTTGAAGTTGACTGACCTTCACTGGTCTCCAACCAATCATCACTGTCTTCAGTGTAATATTCAGTTGACTGACCTTCACTGTTCTCCCACTCACTGTCTTCAGTGTCAGATTCAGAACAGTGTGAAGAGAGGAGCTGGTCGTCACTAGTTGGCTGTGATGTTCCACAGTCCTCTACATCAGCTTGTGTTTTCATGTGTTGAGTTGAAGTGCTGGCTACAGGCTCTGTCTCTCTGTTTTCATCATCATGACCATCTTCACTTTTCACTGCTAGTAATGTCAACGTTGACTCATCAGACTCCTCTGGTCTTTGAAGTAGCTCCTCATGTTCCTCTTTAATCTGTGGAGGTTGTGGTTCCTCCTGGACCAGACTGGAGCTCCTCTCCTGTTGTTCATTGAAAACCTCCTCTTTACACACAGGGAGGTGTGGGGCGGCTAGAAATAAAGACAAAAAAAAAATCACACTCATGTGAAGTGAAGGGGTGCTCTTATCATCATACATCCTCATACATCACATCATACACATAGACACACAAAGCTCGACATTACACTTTTGAGCCCCTTGTCAAGAACTCACTTGTCCGGGTAAATATTAGTCATTATTTATTTTATTCTCCTGAATAAAGTGTCTGGTGCAACGCACAGGTCCTGGCGGTACTCCTAGTGAGAGCAGGAGTGGACCTGGTGGACCTGGTGAGACGTAGGAGGGTCCCGAACAGGAGTCAACACACAGAGCCTAGTCCCTCCACATGCCAGAATTGTACCTCCCAGTCCCAGCAGATTAGTTCCGGAGTGGATTCAACGGATTGTGTGGCCCTGGTCTTTCCCTAGTGGGTCTGATCGAGGGTAGCTACTGGGACATAAGTCGGGACTTGATTGACCATGCAGCCAATCGGGAACTATGTCCTTTTTTGGGAAACACAACATTATAGACATACAAAAACTAGACTAGAGCACAGCCTCATTGCACACGTAAAGGCCTCCTGCATGAATACATCTAAGCAAACTCATTTTTCCTAAAGCCTTTTTAGCCTACACACCCGTCGACCTGTGGCAGTAGTAACACATTTCGCAGGTGAATTAGTATGTTACAATACTAATTCACCATTGAGCAGCCTGCCCTGCACCAAATGTCACATGATAGAACAACATCTATCTATGATAGAACAGCATCTATCTATGATAGAACAGCATCTATCTATCTGCATAAAAGATGAATAGTCATCAGCAAAATTACAAATTGATTATCTAGGTTAAGGTTATATATAAAAATAAAACGATTGTACAATAAAATATTGTTGTCGTGTTATTGGCTTAAATTGGCAAAAACCGTCCTAAAGTCGGCTCTTCGGTGCTACTGAAACATATCTAAGCAGACAGATAAGAAGGTGCAAGACCATTACGAGCTTCAGAATTTCATTTTAAAATCAATCCTAAAAACCACAGGGGGCCAGTGCAGTGAGGTTAAACCCGGAGTAATTTGATCTCTCATCTTACTTTTGTTAAAAGTCTAGCTGCCACATTTTGTACAAGTTGCAACATTCCTGTTGTTTTCTTTGGTAGGCCAGAAAAAAGGGCATTGCAATAGTCAAGTCGAGAGAAGACAAAGGCATGGATCAGTGTTTTGGCATCTTCTAAAGACATATATGCTCTAATTCGTGACATGCTTCGAAGATGAGAAAAGGCAGTCTTGGTAGCCTGATTAATGTGCACATTAAAATTCAGCTCAGCATCGATAAGAGGTTATTTACTGTGAACATGCTTTCTACAACCAGGTTACCGAGACTATCCACGGTAACCTGGTATTCTACTATATTGATTTTTCTGCACAACCAGTTATGAGGACTTACAGTAGCATGAGAAAGTTCTCGCTCATCCAACATTTAATGCTGGTTAGACAAGTCAATAATGGGTCAAGATCAGAGTCTGGGTCTACAGAAAGATATAGCTGGGTGTCATCAGCATAAAAATGGAAGTTCACAACATGAGTGCTAATGAGTTCTCCCAACGGTAGTACGTACAGAGAAAAGAGCAAAGGGCCTAGGATTGAGCCCTGAGGAATACCAGAACTGATGTTGTGTTTGTCTGGAGCAAAGTCAGTTAAATTAACAGAGCAGCTTCTGTTAACTATGACAAAAACCAAGACAGGGCTGTGCCTGACAAATCAATAAAGTGCTCCAAGCGATGTATTAAGAGGAGTAGGAGAACGGATACATAGTTATTGTCAGTGGCCACCTAAGATAATTTACTACTTTTACAAGAGCTGTTTCAGTGCTATGATCATTTCTGAAGCCGGATTGAAATGTATTATGCACTTTGTTGTTCTGGAGAAACACATCCAACTGATTCAAGATAATAGTTTTCTATGATTTTGCCCAGAAAGGGCAGATTAGAGATGATTATAGTTTCCTAACACAGAGGGATCTAGATTGTGTTTTTTTTTAAGTAGGGGCCTGACTACAGCCGTTTTCAGTGCGTCCGGAAAGACACCTGATTTTATGGAGCAGTTTACATTTTTTTTGGATATCTCCAATGACTGTCTAAGACCTCTTTGAGGAAGGGGATGGGAATAGTGTCCAATGAACATGTGGATGATGTCATCTGTGTTATGGTTTTGCGGAGGCTGTCTTCATCTACTGTACAGAAGGATACCAGACTTACCCTAGGGCGATCAACACTATCATGCAAGGCACAATTGGCTGTGTTAGCAGTTGGTGGATTAGTGTTAGCAGCCACATTTGTGATACGAGCTTGGATGTTAAGAATTTTACTGTGGAAGAATGATGCAAACTCCTAAGAATGTCTAGGATAATAATGTATTTTTTTTTTCAAACACGTTCATGAGTTACACGAGTTGTGTTGTAATCGTTTCATTTGCCGTTTTTGAAAACTTTTAAGAGTTACAAGGTTTGCCTCGGACACTCTCGGATAGCTAGGACAAATAAAGAGGATAGAGCACGGAGGTGCGGCCCGGTCTCCTGCGGGAGGTTTGCACATGCTCAGTGTAAACAGGAACTGCGATGATGGAGTGTTCCAGCAGAGGTTCTAGATAGAAAGCTCATAACTTGTTATGTAAATAATGAGATCCAGAACAGTTGAGAATTGAACAGCAGTCACCCTTCCCTTTTCAAATGTTTTATATCATCCACTGCACTTGAATGAACAGTATCCATGTCCTTTGTCATTTCACAAAAAGAAAAGTTTGACATGGACATTTGACATTAAAGAACATGGGAAATCCACCAAAGCAAACATACAAAAACATTAACATTTAGTAAATGTACTTGTCCTTTATCTTTATGTCCTTTTTTCCACAGTTGAAATTGATATACTTTTTTTTAAATAAATACAAAATCTACTTTGTACTATTCTCTTTTTTTATATCCTTTTTATTATTTCAGTTCAGGGTCAGCAACTCTCATGCAGCTCTAGCACCTCTGCCGGAACACTCCATCATCGTAGTTCCCGTTTACACTGCACATGTGCAAACCTCACGCAGGAGACCGGTCCGCACCTCTGTGCTCTATCCTCTTTATTTGTCCTAGTCGGATAGGAGGAAAAACCCCAAAACAAACTTCTCAGGGTTTCTGGGAAGTCGACACACAATGTATTGGCTAAGGGGTGTCATGGAATGTCGGGCTGTTGTTGTTTTTTTTTGTATTCAGTGACTTATTGTGATCTTTCCTTATATTCGTATACATATTTACCACTGTCGATTGGATATATGCTCCTGCTATGTGTGAACAGAGATTTACGATGACGATGACAATGTCAATGACGACTGTCAGGTGCGGGGAGCGGAGGAGGAGGAGCTGTCTATTGGAAAACATGGCTTTTTCCCCAGTAAAAGAGACACTTAGAGAGAGAGGTTTTGTGTGTGTGATACTCTGTTGTTCAGTGTGTAAACGGTGATAGGAGGACCGAGAGAGAGAGAGAGACGTCACACTGGGGGTGCATACTTAGTTTAGACTAGTCATTGGTTAGACATTGGTTAAGGTTAGGTTTAGGTGTGCTGCCCCGTGGGAGGTTAGGTTTAGGGTGAGGGTTTGAGATAGGTTGTAGTCGTAGGACTAATGACTGGTCTAACCAATGACTAGTCTAAACATTGCACAACAGGCATAAACTTCGTCTTTTGGATCAAACTTCGTCCTGGGCGTCGGCCATTACTAATAGAAAGGACAAAGAACTTTGTCCTGGGCGATGGGGGTGTTAAAAACTGCTCCCGATGTGTTCACAAAAGCCTGAGTAGACAATAAACATTCATGTTGAAAGTGAAATATCCCTTAAAACAGCACATACCTATAAGGTACAACTTTACAACAGGTTGCATCATTGCATCAAACGGTCCACGTCCCTCGTCCGTCTCTGGCTGTTCCTCTGAAAACGTTGAGTGTCTTTTGGAGGCCATCTCTCCAGATACGGTAGACCTCTCCCTGTGGTGCTCTGTGGAAATCACTGGTATAAACAGATTGTAGGCTATCATTCAGTAACGGGTGTTATTATTCAAGACAATATAAAATAAGTAGGGCTGTGAAATGATTACAATTTGTAATCAGATTAATCACAGCTTCAAAATCATTAATCATGATTAATCACCATTCAAACTGATGATAGTGTACTCCCAGATAATGGTATCAAATGCGGGTCTGTGGCCTAATGCATAATATAATAATAAAAATCACACCCCTGTGAAGTGAGCAGTGCAATGCAATGCAAATCACAGGGGTGTGATTTTTATTATTATTACAGTATTAGTTTTTTTCTTATGAAAGCAGAGTCTTCTGTTTCATACGGTATATAGTATGTACATGTCGCTATAGGCCTTATTTTGTGAATAATAGTTCTTCAGGTCCATGCATTCTCTGAAATCCTCTCTGAAAAAGAGTATTTTAGACAAGGTATGGACCTGACAACTAAATATTCACAAAATAAGGCCTATAGCGACATGTAGGCTACCTTCCACCGATCGTTTCAGAACGATAGTATAACGGTGAGACGCGTTAGTGGTTGACATGTCTGGACATGTTAGGGCAAAGAACCACAGGAGCGATAAGCGATGGAAAAGAGCTTCATCCACTCGAGAGAGACGCTAATCCCGGCTGTGATTTCGACAAAATGACAGACAACTCGATGGCTTCCGCAGTTTAGGATGAGCCATGTGTATTCGTTATACATTACAAACGGGTCGATTACGTCCCAGACGCCTTCATTGCGGTCTTATCACTGCAATTATAATGAATAAAAAGTCGGTTACAATCACACTACGGAGTACGGATAGTGTTGGCTGCATTGGCTGGCGAAGGCGCTATGGCTAATGGCGATGATGGTGATCCACGGTGTCGAGAGAATCGCTAAGCCCGGTTGTGATCTCTTCTATACGGGCTTCTTTGCCCAAACATGGCTGGTGAAGACATATAAAGCGGCCAGTTGATCATCTCTCTCATACGTGCTTCTCCTATGGCGGTCCCTCTATAATACGTCATTCGTTTCGCGTATCGTTATGAAATGGCAACCGTTGCAGATTATTCTTGGTTTATATACGGGCAGAGGGCTATCTTTTTTCGAGAATGAGAGGACGAGGTGCAAGGCAGTTGCCGTTGGAGGCGTTATATCTGCCGTTATATATTTTTTCCGAGAATGAGAGAGATGCAAAGCGATCACAACGCGCAGTGGGGCCTGGGGGGGTTCCACGGCTGTGATCTCTCCTAGTATACGTGCTTCTTTGTCCAAACATGGGTGGTGAAGACGCGACGGCGAAAAAAAGACAGTTGATCATATCTATCTCCTATACTGCTTCTCCTATGGCGGTCCTTCGAGAATACGTCATTCGTTTCGCGTATACCTGTCCATGTGCGTGTTGAAAACGTTATGAAATGGCGATCGACCGTTGCAGATTATTCTTGGTTTATATACGGGCAGAGGGCTATCTTTTTCCGAGAATGAGAGGACGAGGCGGCGGTGCAAGGCAGTTGCCGTTGGAGGCACAGTGGATGAGTGAGTGGGGGGAGGGACTGAAACTGCAATGCGATCTGAGACGAAGAGACTCCCCCTACATTGCTGCCTCGGGAGAAACCATGTAGAAACAGGAGGGGAGGGGAATCGAGTGTATTCACACACACTAGAGCATGGGTACCTCCATTTTAGATCCCCTGACATCTGCGTTGGTCTATGCCGTGCAGGCCGCCTCCAGTACGTCGTAATGGATACGGCATGCCCGCATAGACCAGACCTCTTTTCAGGAGGGGGGGGGGCTTTTAACTCCCGGATCACATACCGGACCTTTGTAGAGCCGATCGGTGTTACTTTCTATGTTGTCCGGGCGTGTATAAATATGAAGCACATTAATCATAAAAAACCCCATAAAACGTATTAGTACGTCCTGCGCATACGGCGTTCGAGATTAATAAAGCGTATTAGTACGTTTCCAGCATTGTATGTGTTAAGTTGTCATGCATTAGAACAAAACTTCCATTTAACAAACATAATCAATTATTATAGTGGAGAATAATGGAGCAAAACGTGCAAAAATGCAATTCTGAGGTCAATGACTCCTCAAGGTCACCAGAGGTCAGTCAGAAAGTGGTTCCACCCGGGCCCCAAAAATAGGGGGCCCGTGTGAGAGATGCTGCGAGCTGGCCCGGCGCGACTGGGGGGCCGGGTGGGGGAATCATATGGCGCTGGGTGGCTGAACAGACGCCGGTGTCCGTTTGGCGAACTTTGTCTGTTCGGCCATGTTTGAAAACCTTTCCCTAACGGCGGGGAAACCGGTCAATAAAAGTAGGATGCAATGTCTCCCCGCTCAGCATCAAGGTTTGGATTAGGGTAAGGTACAGTAAAACATTTAGGCCAAAATTATTACACAGAAATTCCTGGGGACTTGTTTCCTGTTCCTATATTATCCAGATATTATCATTGACATGTGTTTTGCCAAGATTATCGTATAGTGAAAATACATACTACGGTTTGGGTGGTCTTCAGGTTCCTCCTGTTTAATAGAGATGTCTTCAGGTTCCTCCTGTTTAAGAGAGCTGTCTTCCGGTTCCTCCTGATTAAGAGAGATGTCTTCAGGTTCTTCCTGTTTAAGAGAGATGTCTTCAGGTTCCTCCTGTTTAAGAGAGCTGTCTTCAGGTTCCTCCTGTTTAAGAGAGATGTCTTCAGGTTCTTCCTGTTTAAGAGAGATGTCTTCAGGTTCCTCCTGTTTAATAGAGATGTCTTCAGGTTCCTCCTGTTTAAGAGAGCTGTCTTCCGGTTCCTCCTGATTAAGAGAGATGTCTTCAGGTTCTTCCTGTTTAAGAGAGATGTCTTCAGGTTCCTCCTGTTTAAGAGAGCTGTCTTCAGGTTCCTCCTGTTTAAGAGAGATGTCTTCAGGTTCTTCCTGTTTAAGAGAGATGTCTTCAGGTTCCTCCTGTTTAAGAGAGATGTCTTCAGGTTCCTCCTGTTTTAGAGAGCTGTCTTCAGGTTCCTCCTGATTAAGAGAGATGTCTTCAGGTTCCTCCTGTTTAATAGAGATGTCTTCAGGTTCCTCCTGTTTAAGAGAGATGTCTTCAGGTTCCTCCTGTTTTAGAGAGCTGTCTTCAGGTTCCTCCTGATTAAGAGAGATGTCTTCAGGTTCCTCCTGTTTAATAGAGATGTCTTCAGGTTCCTCCTGTTTAATAGAGATGTCTTCAGGTTCCTCCTGTTTAATAGAGATGTCTTCAGGTTCCTCCTGTTTAATAGAATTATCCTTGGCTGAGTCTGGAGAGTTCATCTTCACCTGCAGTCTGGACTCCACACACTGGTCTGAAATGAAGGAATTGAATAATGACTTGAGCCCTAGAGAATATAACAAATATTGGCAGAAGGTAAAGGCAATATTATGTTAACCTTACAGAAGATAATGAAATTGATATTTTAGGGCAGAATCTTGCTGAACATAAGATTGCAAATTGTATCACCAAAACTGATATTCACAAGTAGGGATGAGCAAGTTGGTTCAGGATGGGTCCCCGCCCTGCATTTAATTTGGCTGAATACAATTCACCCTTTGTCAAGTCCCGCCCGTGGCTGTGCCCCTCTTTGTACTCATTGGTTGCCGTTTCGTGGTTGGACAAAAGTCCTCTCTCTTCATCCACTACCATTGAAATAACATGTTTTTCAGTTGCTTTGTATTGATATTCTGTTCACTTCATTATTATTTTAAACTTGGTGTCATTAAAAAGGAACATCACAGGTGCAGCATGGTGGCTGGGCATATCATGTTTGTTTTTAGTTTTTTCCAAAAAAGATGTTTTAGCAAATTCAACATAAACGAGGCGGAACCAGGGCGGAACAAGGCATTAAGAGCCTGCTGGTTAGTCAGTCAGGGACCAATCAGAAGGCTGACAAAGGGTGAATTCAATTAATACTCCCTCATGGCTAGCTAGTTGCTTATAAATATTGGAGGTCCTTGGACCGCAGACATTGTAGCAGCCCAACAGAAAATATTAAAGAGAGTAAGACCACATGAAACTTACTTAAGTGTAGGTGGTCTTCAGCTTCCTCCAGGTTAATAGAAATGTCTTCAGGTTCATCCCGTTTAATAGAAATGTCCCTGGCCGAGTCTGGAGAGTTCATTTTCACCTGCAGTCTGGACTCCATACACTGGTCTGAAATAAAGTTAATCAGGACTTTAATAAGAATCTTGAGATTATGGGATTCATGAATTACTACTAGTGCGTGGTTTTCAACTATTCTCCAATGTTCAGAGGTCATTTATGATTATCCGGTCATTGGGATTAATAATAATAATAATAAAACTTTATTTGTATAGCACCTTTCATGACACCTTAAATGCAGCTCAAAGTGCTTTACAGAACAATGGAGAATAAAAGAAAAGCAAGGCAACGACATTAAAAAACAAGCAGTAATGCAGTACAGTGAGGACATGAAAAATTAAAAATAAAAGATCAATTAAAGGCAATGTTGTAGAAGTGGGTCTTGAGCTGAGCTTTAAAAATGTCTATAGAGGCTGCCTGACGAAGGTACAGTGGGAGCTTGTTCCATGCCGACGGCCCGTAGAAGCAAAAAGCTGCTTCCCCGTATTTTTAGTTGCCATTTTTTTGGGCAAAGCGAGCAGGCCGGCGGTGGAAGACCTTAGGGGGCGGTTTGGGACATATTTAGGCAGGCAGTCATGTAGGTAGGAAGGTGCGAGACCATTGAGAGCTTTATAGACAAGTAAAATAATTTTAAAATCAATCCTAAAAACAACCGGAAGCCAGTGCAGTGATGCCAAAACTGGAGTAATATGTTCTCTCATCTTAGTTCTAGTTAAAACTCTGGCTGCTGCATTTTGGACAAGTTGTAATCTGTCAGTTGTTTTCTTAGGCAGTCCTGAAAAAAGTGCATTGCAGTAATCAAGCCGAGAAAAAACAAAGGCGTGGATTAGCGTTTTTGCATCGTCCAAGGACAAATAGGCTGATTCGTGCAATATTTCTAAGGTGAAAAAAGGCAATCTTGGTGACATGATTAATGTGTGAATTAAAGTTCAATTCAGAATCAATAATAACCCCCAGGTTCTTTACTGTACTGTTAGTTTCTACAGTTAGGTTGCCAAGTCTTATCCTCATTTAGCTTGAGAAAGTTCTCACTCATCCAACATTTGATGCTAGACAGGCAGGTCAACAGCGGGTCTAAAGCACAGGGATCATCTGGAGCCACAGAAAGATATAGTTGGGTATCATCAGCATAGGAATGAAAATTGACTCCGTACAAGGAGAAAAGCAGAGGGCCAAGAATCGAGCCCTGTGGAATACCAAAACTGATGTCATGTTTGTCTGAGTCAAACTCAGGATTGGAACATTGTCATTTTCTAGAGCAAGGATTGGCCTTATTTTAGCTTGGTAATAAACGCTAATACTTTAGTATCCAAGATGGATGCCAAAAGCGGGCGTGAGTCATAGTGGAATAGCCTGAAACAAGTAAGACGCGCAAACGCGTGAAGCGAACGCAGCTCGTGTGTGTGTGTGTGTGTGTGTGTGTGTGTGGTGTGTGTGTGTGCTACAGCTGCGCCCTCTGGTGGCGGGCGGGTGGTGTAACAGCGTGACACAGCGTGACACACACACACACAGACATTTAGCCCTTGCTGTCATAGTAAGTGGCTCACTGCGTTCGCAATCACCGGCACCCAAGTCCTTCCATCCATCTTCAACCGCTTATCCGTAGTCGGGTCGTGGGGGCAACAGCTCCACCAGAGTGCTCCAGACTTCCCTCTCCAGAGAGCAACATTAGTGACTTCCTCCTGGGGGATTCCGAGACGTTCCAAGGCCAGTGAGTCGATGTATTTTCTCCAACTGCGCCTTGGTCTTCCCCAGGGTATGCTCCCAGTGGGACGTGCATCGAAGACCTCCCTAGGGAGGCGCCTGAGAGGCATCCTAACCAGATGCCCGAACCACCTCAGCTGACTCCTTTCCAGGCGAAGGAGCAGCGGTTCTAATCCGAGTCTCTCGTGTGCAGTGTTGGGACGTAATGTAACGTAAATAACGCGTTACAGTAACGCCGTTACTTTCGGCAGTAACGGTTGCTGTAACGCGTTATTTTTTTTAAAATTCAGTAACTTGTTACCGTTACTACATGGTGCGTTATTCCGTTACTCTTCCGTTATTTTTCATGTAGTCTCGATCGGGGGAGAATTAGAAGAACTGTCATGCTTGCCTTGCGGGAGAGAAGGGGGAGGAGGAGGAATGTGTGCGTGTGTGTGTGTGTGTGTATGTGTACTACACGTGGTGATGCGCAAGTTTGTTTACTGTCTCATGTGTCATGTCGGCGCCCATATCGCGTTTCAAATGGATATATTCCTCCTTATTTCCTTCAGCTGCTCCAATCCAGCACAAAGAACAGTCAAAGTAAGTTGTTGAGTAGCAGTTTGTGTGTGTGTGTGTGTGTGTGTGTGTGTGTGTGTGTGTGTGTGTGTGTGTGTGTGTGTGTGTGTGTGCGCGCGTGTGAGAGACGTGTGCGCCGTGTATGCAAATAGAGATACAGACATACAGACACTGAAAGAGGCTGCGTTCGTGTGTGTGTGCGTGTGCGACAGTGTGCGTAGCCTAGCTACTTTTGAGCGAGAGAGAGACAGACAGATACTGAAAGAGACTTTGCGCATGTGTGTTTGATAATCAAATATTAATTCTGGTTTTGGTCTTACTTTGTTTATAAATCCAGACTCAAATGAGTATTGCCACCACCACCAATAAGAGCAGCTATGAGCTATCTCAGCCTATCTGCACAGTATACAACATTCACTGGAGCAGTGGAACTGGAACCCTCATGTTGTGTTGGTTGGTTGGTTACCTTTTGTTGTTTGCTATAAATATGTATTGATAGGCCTACATAGCATCATCAAAATCAACAAGGATAGATAAGGAAGGATAGATAAGGAAGATGCCAGCCACCTGTCAAAGAAAACTCTTTTTGGCCGCTTGTATTCACGACCATATATTCTTTTGGTCATGACCCACACTTCATGACCATAGGTGAGAGTAGGAACGAAGATTGCTCGGTAGACAGAGCCTTCTGGCTCAACTCTCTTTTTCGTCACAACAGTGCGGTACAGCGACTGCAATACCGCCCCTGCCGGCATCCAAGTGCCATACGACTTCCGTCCAGCAGGCAGCACTCATTATGTTAAAGTGGGTTTGAGGCAAAATTTGCAGTGTATGAACAAGACAGGAAAACAATTTCCAATGTCATGCATTATCTGAATGGTCATTGTAAGACTTAATGACAAAGGTTTAGTTGGTAAGATTTCAATGCTTGGTTCATGAAGACATGGAGCTATAAGTTAACTTGACAATCACATTAACATTACAGTGGACAGAGTAAATATCCTACTCGTTTACAATATACATTTGCATTGCTTGTAGGGCTTGACATTAACTTTTTGAGGCACTTGTCCTGTGGACAAGTACATTTCCCATTGACTTATCCGGGCACAAAAGTCACTTGTCCGGAGCAAATACATTTTAAATTAACTAACTCTAAGTTGGTTTTGGTGAATACATGTTTGAATATTAGTTAAATACTCTCAGTGTACAAGTTAATAGCCCTAGAATGTCTGTGATCTAACTCCAAATACACAGGCATATATTGTTTATTTCCACGCACGGTTAGCAGACTGACCTTGTCGGCATTTAAACTTATAGCACTGCGTGTGCACTCACCCAATAATTAATTCCTAAGGCTTGGAGTCGTTTGGAGACTAGTTTCATATTCATTTGAAAGTTCTGGCATAAAACTTATATTTAGTCAAATATCTCTACAATTCCACGAGCTGCACACGGATGACATTCTCTCAAGCAAGGGGAATGAGCGCAGGAGTCAGGACTGAACATATCAAAACTTCCTTTAGGAAGCACAAATGTATGGGCCACATAAAAAAAGGTGGTGGGATCAATTACCACCTGTCAATTGTGTGCCACATACGTTTGTGCTTCCCAACTGTTCCCAAAGGAAGTTCATATTTACAGTCCAGGTTTTCCTCGTGTAAAAGTGGCGATATTTTACTTAAAACACGTTTTATGCCAGAACTTTCAAATGGATATGAAACTAGAGCACAATATCTGTTTCCAAATCTTAGTAATTAATTACTGGGTGGGTACAAACACAGTAGGACAAAAGCATGGCTACAAGTTTAAATGCAGATGGTCAGTCTGGATACCTCTATTGCTGTGTATTTGGAATAAATTAAATCTATGTAAGATCAGACATTCTAGGGCTATTACCAATATTGGAAAGGTGATTAGGAAAGCCAGACAATAATGCCAGACAATATGTGACCAGCAGGGCTGCCAACTTTCAGAAAAAGCCAAGAGTGAGACTTTAGTGTTTTAATGCGCGCAACGCAATGTTGATTTGGCCTTTTTTAACATTGATTTAGAGGAATACAGACATCCAACCCTAGAAAAAAAAGTGAGTGATGCAACGCTGTGTGGGGGTCCCCGGGGGTCTCCCCAGAACATCCAGACCCCCATGAACACACGCGCCCGGGGGGCCGGGCCGGTTCCGGTGTGCTGTTTTCATGCTCAGACCCAGCCAGCCAGCCAGCCACACACATAGCTCCGAAAGGGAGTGGTTGCACCACTCAAAAAAATCCAAAAATAGGCCTATATAAACATATATTTGTACATGCCACATCAACATATTTGTGGATATATTGTTTTTGTTTAAACCGCAAAAGAAAATGATATCTGCATATTATGCTGAATAATAACCCACATTTTGAATAATAGCATTTAACAAAATGAGTGCACCAGGTGAAGAGATGGTCAGTCTCCTATTGGTCATATGGTGCACCTTCTCCATGTGTGCCTATGTCTTCTATTAAATATCCATATTGGTTTACATAAAAACATATTCTGATGTGATAAAACAGACTACATCACAAATTAATCACCCACCTCAGTGGAACATTCTCTGTCTGTCAGTCAGTCAGTCAGTCAGTCAGTCAGTCAGTCAGTCAGTCAGTTGTGGTCTCTCTCTCTCTCTCTCTCTGAACAGAACTAATGAGTCGCGATGCGGCCCCTCCCCCTTCACACACACACACACACACACACACACACACACACACACCACAGACAAAAACGGTGCCAGACGCACATTATAATATTATTATAATGTGCGTCTGGCACCGTTCCTCATCTCGCGCAAGAGACGCCACACACCAAATATATATAGAAGAGAGATAGTCACTTGTTGTGGAGGCTATATTGTCTTCCATGAAAAATATTTCGAAGCGATGTTAAACTCTGCATGGCTCATTTCCATGTGTCACAGTCAGGGACCCTGCTCACGAGTTGGAGGTTACACTACTGCATATAACAGCATAATGCATTATCTCATGCAGAACGGCTACTCTGCCGTTTGTGAGGACGCACACATCGGCGCGCGGAGCCGCGGAGAAAACTGTTATTATGAGAGCCGGCTTGGCTTTTTTGGCACATTATATGCCCCCCTCGGCGTGCATATTGTGAGTGCGTGAGAAATGGTGGGTGTGGCGTGAGTGCGTGTGAAAGACGTCTCATGCGTGAGTCTCACGCTGAATGCGTGAGAGTTGGTAGGCCTGGTGACCAGTGCCAGTATTTTCAACCATTAGTCGGCGTTGTTTATATTTTACAATTGACCAAAATACAATGTATTTATTTTTTTGGTGTTTTTTTTTTATTGCTTAAAGGTATATTCAGTGATTTCACTTAATTCAAATATCACTTATTTTTTTGTTTTGTTGTGATAATCCTCCCTACTATAGAGTGTGCTGACCATATAAGGAGTTCCTCCCTGTCCCCAGTTAACCCCTGGGGGTCAAAAAACCTTAGGTTTCGTTTTTGACTCTCTATCCTGATTGGACGAAAGGCTGGGTCCCACAGCCAAAAACGAAACCTAAGGTTTTTTGAGTGAAATCACTGAATATACCTTTAAACATGTCACTATGTGTAATGTTTTAACCATTGGATTAACCAATGCTAACAAATGCTAACCAGAAAATAGAGCTTTCCTCTTAAAGTATGCACATTTCGCTAAAATTCGCCTTTTTGTACACAATCGTTACTAACTGGCTAACAGAAATAGCAGAGAAAGAAGTATTAACAGTCGTATTTAGTAAAAAGTGTGTTTATTTTCAGTCCTCCTAAAGCTAATTTATGCTAATGTTTTAGCTAGGGGCACTGTTCATCAAAACAATGGAACATGGCTTCCTATTTTCAGCAGAAGAAGACTCGAATGAATTGTACCATTGTACAATAAACATTGTAACATTATGTCACCATAACGTGGTTATTATTAGTTGCTTTGGAATGTACCCTCCGTGAAAATTAAGGTCATAATAATGCAGATTGCATCGATATGTAATATAGCGCGATAATGTACTTGTTTTAGCTACAGGATTGACGATTGATATCAATATAATGCTAAATGTAGCTATAACGGCTATCGTTGCGGGGTTGCCAGGTTCTGCGAGAGTAACAAGCAACCCATATATGAAAACAAGCCCAAAATAAGCGAAGATAGCCGATCTACAAGCATTTAACAAAACCAATCTTGTCCCTGGCATACATTATTTTCAGATGGGGGTTCTGCAGACAAATAATAATAATAACAGGCTAATATAGCTATCTTATTTGTACTCATCTGGACCATTTACATAAGCCTAATTTATCTGCCACTGTTTCTTGCCCTTTTTTCATACTACAAAATGCCAAATAAATACAGTAGCCTATTTAAAAAAGGAGAGATAACAGGCAAACTATCAAGATAACAACATTCTCTAATTGTGTAGACTACTTATTGGTACAGTAGGCCTATGCATTATTTTTCTTTAGAAACAAGCCCAACTAATTATAATAAGCAGACATGGCAACACTGCTTGTTGACTAAAGGGAGGAATGAAGGGAAAACAGCGCCCCCTAAAGTCACAGATCACTGCTGAAATCTTTGAAGGGGGAATGCTCCAATTTGACATTTCTGGTTCACCAAGTTTCAAATGGTCATATCTTCTTCATTTCCCCCCCAATTTCAATGAGCAATACATCATATGAAAGGTTACAGTGTGCAGTTTCATAATATGTAAAGAACTGAAAAATGACCATGGCCACCTTGTATATCAAACTCAGAGCTGCCATGTCTCACCCTTTGAGTGTGACAGTCACGCAATTTAACCCTTTACCACGCACCACGCCACACATGCCATTTCACACGCATTATAAATTTATAATGATAAATAACAATTTTCTCTGCGGCTCCGCCGCGTAATAACGCACGCTCCTCACAAACGGTAAAATAGCCGATCTGCATGCAGCGCTGATATATGCAGGAGGGTAAACAGCAGGGTCCCTGACTGTGTGACGCATGGAAATGAGCCATGCAGAGTTTAACATCGCTTCGAAATATTTTTCATGGAAGACAATATAGCCCCCACAATTAAGTTACAACAAGTGAGTAAGTGACCTGTGACTATCTCTCTTCTATACTGGTGTGTGGCGTCTCTTGCGTGATATGAGGAAGTGGAACGGTGCCATAGCCCGTGCACATTATAGGGACAAAGTCGTGTGTGTGTGTGTGTGTGTGTGTGTGTGTGTGAAGGGGGAGGGGCCGCATCGCGACTTGTTTCTGTTCATAGAGAGAGAGAGCCCACAGATGTGTTTGAACTAAGAAAATGTAAAAATAAGGATTTTTCCCACATTCCAGTTTTCTGACATATTCCCCAATTTCCACTGAGATTATGGGGTGAATGAATGTGGCCAGACCCATCTTCTCTTTCTGTCATAGTGACATTGTCCTGCATCAGATCATGTCCAAATCAGGTTCTCCAATCTCCAGTAGCCTCTTCAGTTTTTTGAAGATTTTTTGAGTGGTGCAACCACTCCCTTACGGAGCTATTTGTGTGGCTGGCTGGGTCTGAGCACTATGTGTGTGGCTTGCTGGCTGGCTGGGTCTGAGCACTATGTGTGTGGCTGGCTGGCTGGCTGGCTGGGTCTGAGTAGCCTACTATGTGTGTGGCTTGCTGGCTGGCTGGCTGGGTCTGAGGAGCATAGATAGATAGATATCTTTTTCATTTCTACTTTAAGCATGAGGAGGCTGTCAGTGCAGGGAGAGCAGCTGGCATGGAGGTGAAGACATCAGTGTTAAGGTTAAATATCAACGTTAAAACGGGCCAAATCGCCGCCGCCCTTCGGACGGCGTCGAACACATTAAGACACTAGAGTCTCACTCTTGACATTTTCTGAAATATGGCAGCCCTGTCAAACTACTGTCCCCGGTCACATATTGTTGGCTGCTAGGAGCATCACAGAAAAGGTTAAACCAAGAGTCACTTGTCCAATGGACAAAAATGGAAAAAAAGTCTGGAAAGATTTATTACTTGTCCCGGACAAGCGGACAAGCCTTAATGTTTGAGATTTGTAGTTTGAGATGTACAGACGAGAGACGATCCGGAAGTAGGAAGTTATTTTCAAAATGGAATGAAAAAAAACAATGGTGTTATGCTGTCTATGAGAATGCAGCATCTTAGAACGCTAATATCTGGTGTTATGCTGTCTGAGGACACAGCATCTTAGAACGCCAATATCTCAGATTCTTCTTTTTAGACCAAAAACAAGCTTGATTTTGATTTTCTCTAAACGCTTTGGGTGGATTAGATGGCAATCGTGGGATATTTACACAGCAGATTTGTACTTCCTGATTTGTACATCCAAACCGGCTTTCAAACTAAAAGAGCTCGCCATTGAGAATACAGGCGTGGCGGCGATAGTTTGATTTACCTGAGAGAGTGTCACAGCTCGTCTCCCAGTGTAGTAATGTCAATGATGACACATCAGCCTCCTCCTCCTGTTCTTCTTTAATGTGTGGAGGTTGTGGTTCCTCCTGGACAAGACTGGATCTCCTCTGGTGTTGTGGAGGTTGTGGTTCCTCCTGGACCAGAATGGATCTCCTCTGATGTTGTGGAGGTTGTGGTTCCTCCTGGACCAGACTGGATATCCACTTCTCATATTCAGTTGAAACCTCTTTACACACAGACAGAAGGAGAGAATAGTCAAAACAATATGGTTCGGTCGGTCATTTGTCTGGAAATGAATGGTTTAAAAAAAAGATCTTGCCAAATCGTACCGTGAACCTAATATCTTGATTCGAATCGTATCACAAATTGAATCATTGACACATATTTTAATATTATTTTTAACCTACTGACTATTCTATCATTTACTCTCTGAGTCTACACCGAACCTAGATCTGTGCCTGAAATAGCCGATCTACAAGCTCACAATGCCTTGCAAGATTATAGATTGGCTATTTTCGTATAATGTTCCCCTCATAATGGGGATGCTAGTGCTCAAGTGGTTGATGCATTTGTTTTCTTCTTCCAATAACACCTTTTTATGTGCTTTGTTTAACTGTTCAACAAACAACCTTTTTTCACCCAGTGTGAATGTAATCCTGGGCACTACACTCCCTCTGCCAACCTGGGGAGGGCAGCGTACTGACCTTATGCTTATTTATATGCATGAGGAGTCCAAGCTGTTTCTTTTCACCTGAGAGGGGAGAGTTTCCCCGGCAGGACGTAGCGCGTGGAAGGAACACGTTAGTCCAACCAGTTCCTTTCCCCTCCATCAGGCGCCCCAGCTGGGCAACAAACAGCTACTGGGAAATGTAGTACAGCTTGCTTAATGCTACGTATAGCTAAGCTGGTGTTGGTCAGGGTTCACCAACCTGCAGTGTGTAGTTTGGTGTTGTGTGTAACACACACACACACACACACACACACACACACACACACACACACACACACACACACACACACAGTGTGTAGTTTGGTGTTGGTGTTATGGCATATACCTGCAAATAAGACCCTTCCTCACCCAGGAGTCAGCCCAGCAACGTATCCAGACATCAGTCATATCAAAACCTGACTATTATAACTCTCTCCTACTGGCCTACCAGCATGTCCACTTAAGCCTCTCCAATTGATCCAGAATTCCGCAGCTCGCTTAGTCTTCAACGAGCCAAAATTATCACATGTCTCCCCACTTCTCCGCTCCCTCCATTGGCTCCCGAGAGTACAAAATTCTGATGCTGGCATTCAAAGCAACCCACGGTATTACTACATGGGCTAGAGGTCTATTTCTGGGATATTGGTACCACTAAAAGGGACAAAGGTTGCATATGATTTTTGTATTGCTACATGTCTGTAGTTCATGAAATGATATGATAGCAATGGCAGCTGATTACTTGTTTTCAGCCCTTATATCTGGTATCTGATGAAAGAAATTGGTACATAGTGAATGGCATAACTTGGCAACCAATGGGCCGATTTGGACGATTCTGCTACTAAAGTATAGGTTTACTGGGGTGCTCAGTTGATTTATGAGCTGACAAAAGCAATTCAAGTTCATTCAAAGGTCGAAGGTCAATGCAATTTTCGATCCAAAATGTTAACAAAACTGGCATATATTGGCCTTGACTTTTATGAGTTTGCAGAGGTCTGTATATTTCAACCCATTGCTGAGACAACTGCAGTTAGGAAGCCTGCATAGACATGCTCATTTACAAGCCAAAGACTCAAGGGCTACATACATCTGGTGCAGGGGCTGAGCGCATCCAGTGAATTGCTAACTGTCCATCATCAACAGTTGTCCATCCACTTTGTATGGGATCTGGTGCAGATGGGCGAGTCTGCAGAGAGCATCTCCATATTAGAGTCTGGTAATTGGCATGGATGGCATGGAGAAATAGACATTCTCTACATGTTAGGAGTTGACTGGAATCAGCCTCCCTTCTCCGGCCACAAAAAATAGTGGATCTGGTTCATGTCACTGGAGGTGGTCCCAGACAGGTTCCAGCTACAAGTGAACTGCTGCAGTTAATCAAAGAGCTCTGTTGAAACATCCCAATTCTGGCCACGTTGTTTGAATGTCTCCTGAAATTCTGGGTTTTTCTTCAATAATCTCAGTGCATTGAGTTTTCCACGACCAGCAATTAAAGGCACTCACATCCTGTAAATGGGTGTAGCGTGACCATATCACAGATATTTTCTCCCAAAGCTTGTCTATGTCCACAAACTGTGTGCGGTTTAGTGTACCTGCACTTCTGATAGATAGGATAAGGGATGTGTTTTTGGAAGGCTAAATAGATAACCATTACATCAGTATCTCCAGAAGTAACATACATCTGTGTGTGTGTGTGTGTGTGTGTGTGTGTGTGTGTGTGTGTGTGTTCTCTAAGTTAAGTCTAATTGTGTGATCCTCATTTACATGTTTATTACATGTTTTCCTGAGTTGAGTTGTATGCTGGGGTACAACCTTGAGTTTGAGAGTTCCTGACTCTTCAAAGTAATGTCTAAATGGTTTCTAGATCCTCAAATAAATAAAATGAGGTATCACTCATGATTCTATGAAGTTTTAAGATGTACCCTGTTTCAGAGAGGCAGCCATTGTGTATTTTCCCGGTATGACTACCAGAAGTATAATTCAGCATGTCTAGTGTTGTTTTGTTATGATGTTGGTCATGTCTATCCATGGTACAAACAGTACAGTACAGAAATGTGCATAAAAGTGAATACTTTTGGAGTTTAGACAACAATGAATGATGTGGTTTTGCATAATCCCCTTCTGAAACTGCCATCACACATTTTCTCACTCCTGGATGTCAGACGAACAAAATTATACTACATATTAGTGTTTGTGAATCAGTGGACCATGACACAGCTTAACA
Organism: Protomyctophum parallelum; assembly: GCF_964188405.1. NCBI lineage: Eukaryota > Metazoa > Chordata > Actinopteri > Myctophiformes > Myctophidae > Protomyctophum > Protomyctophum parallelum. The sequence continues at coordinate 7,749,444 of NC_139712.1, read as the reverse complement.
CAACTCTTCTTTACTTTCAAACTCGTAAACTCGTAAACTTGTATCAGACTGACCTAGTTGATCCCAGATAACCCCCCCAATCATCACAAGGCAACACAGGAATATGCAATGAGCGCAGCACAATCAAACAGCTGTCAGTGAGACATATGAGACCGTATATGTCTTGTCCCTTTTAGTGGTACCGATATCTCATTCAGCCCATGGACTACCGTAGGTATGGCACACCCATATTACGCAAGTCTGATCGGACCCTACAAACCTTCCCGCTCACTCAGATCAGACACTGCATGGAAGCTGGAAGTACATTCACTAAAAATGCCGGGACAGCGCTCCACACGTTGCAAACTCTTCTCCCTTCTGGCCCCAAAACTATGGAATGAACTTCCCATTGCAATCAGAACTGCAGACTCACTCCCAATCTTGGTCCGATGAGCTGAGGAGCTCACTAGTCGAAGAAGCATGGCTTGGCTTTAAAACCAAATTTACATCAGTACTAAACAACATGGCTCCTTTGAGAACCAACAGGGTCAAAACCCGCTCGGAACCATGGATGAATCCGGACATAGTCTGACTGCAATGAAAGCCAGAGACAAAAAATGCTCTGAACTTAAATGCAAGTTCAAGGCAAGCTAGCCAAGAGCTTCAACAGTGACATCCAAACCCAACTGGGTATCCTAGAAACCCAACGTTACAAGCTAAGAAACATTGTAACTGCCATGATCAAATCCGCAAAAAGTAACTTTATCAATGATAAAGCTGAGGAAAACAAAAACAATCCCCGGGAGCTCTGGAAGCTACTAAACTAGGTTTGCAAACAAACATCAAATCCAACGACACAATCATCACTGACAATAGATGTGGCCAACTTCTTAAACATCTTCTTTGCAAACATTGCAACAACGCTGGTTAACAAACTGCCCTCCCACTCTGGGCGTTTTGGTGTAGAGCACATCAAAGCCTTCTACAAAAACCTAGGTGTTTGTAAAGATGATTTTAAGCTGACAATGGTAACAACTGAGGAAGTGCTAAAAAAAACTGAGTGCCCTTCAACGGTAACAAGAATACTCGCCGCATTACCCTTTTTGCCGAGTTATCTTGACAACTCGCCAAAACGTGAAGAAAAACTCGCCAGAATGTTAAGAAGAATCGCCGCGGGACGACTCTTCTTCACATTCTGGTGAGTTTTCTACACTATTTGGGGCACTTTCAGCAGCTGCAGCTGCAAGTTTCTGAATGTTCTCAGAGCCTGCATCTCCGCATGCTGGGGGTGGCTGATCTACCCACAACGTGCGCTCACGAACACATTAAGAATAAATCAGGCATCTCGTTAGTTAGCCTATTCTGTACTGTTGTAGTAGGCTAGCTATTCATTCAGTTTCTCAGTCAATCTGAGCTGACACGTTAATTATAATTTAGACTCACAAGGAAACTCGCTTTAGGAGATTGTGACTTCGTCATAATCACAGAAGCATTAATAATACACTCACAGGCAATTGATTGACTGGGTTTGGGACCAATGGGAGCCTTGACCACCCCCCTAGGCTCGGTGGTATAAAAACCAGGCTCCACCCATTGTCTCCACTTTTGTGAAACTTCTCATGCGAGAACACAGCATTGCGACATAGTCCACAGTTTGAGTCAACGGACAGGAGCGGATCCTGGCACCCCGACTGCGCTTGGACATTTGTTTTTCCAGAAAATATTCACGTAAGTGTTCTTCATTAGTTGACCGGCGAACGGCCCTAATTTTCACACTGCACTTTATTCTCTGTTTTCTGTCTAGCACGGGTCCTGCAGAAGGACGCGACTGCGCTCTTGTTAGCGCTTGCTAGACTTAACTATTCTGCGAACACAGCGAACGTGTTCCCTTTTTAGTTAACTAAACTTTGCTCTACTGTATACACAGCGGACGTGTCGACAGTTGGCACAGTTTGGTTAGGCTGTAGCCACGGGCTACTGCTTCACTACGAACACAGCAAACGTGTTCGGTTTTAGCTGGCTAGGCTACTAGCTACACTTGTACACAGCGAACGTGCTACAGGTGCTAGGCTAAGTTGGCTAGGCTATAGCTACACCTGTACACAGCAAACGTGTTACAGATACTAGCTGATTTTCCCTCTCTTTTTCTCTGGCCTGCAGAAAGCCTAGAGGAGATGCCGGAGCGGAACAAACAGCGTCGTCAGCGCAAGCAGGTCTCGCAGAAACACTGCGAGTCCTGCGGTAACTGGATGGCTGGTGAGGACCAGCACGAGGATTGCGTGCGCTGCCTGGGCCTGGAACACGCCATCGACGCGGCGAGCAATACCGGCGTGTGTGCCCTGTGCAAGGCCACAGCAGCCGGCATTAGAGCTCGGAGGCTCGTACGGGCCAAGGCTTTCTTCACCGGCGAGGTGAGAGAGAAGGAGCGGGACTACGTCGACCAGGGGGCAGCATCGGTGCTTGAGGTGCCAGAAGCACCGCGCCGTCCACCACAGCCGCGTGCGGCACCTGGGTCTGCCCGCACTGATCCTCCCCCCGAACGGGACGACCCCACCACAGGGGAGTCGATGGAGGACGAGGACGACGAGAGCCGTAGCTCGGACGACGACAACAACTCGGAATCCTCCGACGACGACCCACAAGAAGTCGGGCCGTTTGGCGGCCAATATGGTTCCCCCCGCTTCGAGGCCCAGCTCCAAGCCACCCTACTGGCGGGCGCGGCGACGGCAGCAGCAGAGCCTCCCACGGTGGGGACCGCTTCTGAGGCCATGGCTCCCCAGGTTCCAACCCCGGCCCGGCCCCCTCGACCGCCCATGGAAATGGACCGCTCAGAGCTGCTGGACATCTTCAGGAGGGCCACCATCCGCTCTGGCTTGAAGTGGCCCACCGAGGCAGCCCCGGAGGAAGCCAGGGAGGACTCTCTATGGCGCGACTTTGGCGAGGACAAGGACCCACCCCGTGCCAAGCAGATCCTGCCTCTGACCAGGGGCCTCATCAACACGCTGAGCGCGTCGTGGAGGAACCCCAACACTTTTTCTTTCCCACCGGACCACAAGAGGGACCTCGACTGTGCTGAGACGAAGGCAGGCCTAGAGGGCATGCCTGCGATGGACAGGCAGATGGCGGCCCATCTCCTGCGCCAGCCAGAGGCCCGGTGGACCAAGGAGCCGGTTTTTCCTGACGCCCACGACAAAGAGCTATCTACCATTGCCAGGAAGGCCTACTGGTCTCTGACGCTCGGCGTCAAGGCTGTAAACGCAATAGGTCTGCTCCAGGGCTCCACCTCTCATATCCTCCGAGACATGGGCGACGAGCCAACACTGGAGCACATGTTGGAGCTGCGGAGGCTCCATAAGGAGACCCTCCTCCTCACAGAATACAACGTACAAATGACCGGGAAGGCCATGGCCCACCTTGTGGTCCTCGAGAGAGCCAGATGGCTAAACCTCTCCCCGAAGTTTGGGGACAGAGCCGCCACCCTGGATCAGCCCGTCCTGCAGTCCAGCCTGTTCTCGGGCTCTGTGCCGGACATAACAGCCCGCCACGAACGGGACAGCAAGCAGAAAGAGGCGCTCAAGGCATACATGCCCACGGAGCCCCCCAAATCATCGTACTCAAAGAAGCCCAAGTACGGTAGGTCCGTGGACAGGCCACGGGAATTTGGCCGAGAGCGCAACCCCAGGCCCCAGTTCAAGGCCCCGGAGGCAGCGAGAGCTCCGTCTGCCGTGCCCGGCCAGCGTCAGCAGTCCCTCAAGAGGGACAGACCTCGCAGAAAGCCTTCATCCTCCCCCGCTGGAAGGCAGCGCGGAGGCGGAGGCGGCGGCGCTAAGAACACCAACGGCGGCCAGCAGCGAAAGTAGCATACGGCCGAGCCTCGGGGAGACGACGGTGGACACCGCCTCCCCCCCCGTTCCCTTTCCCCGTTTTTGCTTACCCAGGCACGGCGTAATGGCCCCGGGCCTCACGCCGAGGAGGACGTTAAAAAGGTTTGCAAATGTATTGGACTTAAATGCTCATACTGTTTTACCTCTAAGAGGAGCTGCTATTGCACCGCACTTGTCTCTGAATGTGTCGATGAATGCTCTGCCTCCCATGTTCCCTCCCCTGGTTCGAATAAATTTGTGCAGAACAAATCAGTTGAATCATTGCCTGTACCCTTGTGTAAAACGACGGGATATGAGCCCACTGCCGCGGCGATCGCTAAAACGATCAGCGGCAGTGGGACACCTCGACGACACGATGACAAAACCTCTGGCAGGTTTTGCCATCGTGGGACGGGGCCACCACGCCAAATTTCTCAAAAGCACGATGGCAGAGCCTCCTACCGGAGGCACTGCCATCATGAGACGGGGCCTCCACGCCAAATTTCTCATAAGCACGGAGGCAGAGCCTCTAACAAGAGGTCCTGCCACCGTGGGACTGGACCACCATGCCAGAAATGTCCCTGTTCTACCAGCAGGGAACGCCACGACACCTCAAAACGATGTCGTGTCGATTATGAACCCTCTGGCACGGTGCCTTCCAAAGTGGATAGAATGCGGGACACATCCATGGGTGCTGAGCACCATACAGACTGGTTACAAGCTGCAGTTCACTGCGGAACCGCCCACGTTCGAGAAAGTTATATTCTCTCAGGCGAGTGGGCAAGCGGCCGAGATTCTTCGGACCGAAATACTCTCCCTGTTAGGCAAGAATGCCATTCGGGAGGTTCCCCACAATCAAAGTCTAAACGGTTTTTACTCGAGGTACTTCCTAGTAAAAAAGAAAGGGGGCGGTGTGCGTCCAATACTGGATTTACGTGCACTCAACCTGTACCTGAAGAGATTTCGTTTCAAGATGTTGACAAATGCGGCCCTTCTGCGCATGTTGCGCCCAGGGGACTGGTATACGTCAATGGACCTAAAAGATGCCTACTTCCACATTCCAATCTACCCACCGCACAGGAAGTTCCTGCGCTTTGGTTTCGAGGGACGGGTGTTCGAATACCTAGTTCTCCCGTTCGGAATGTCACTGAGCCCCAGAGTGTTCGTGAAATGCACACAAGCAGCGATAGCCCCCCTGAGACAGAGGGGGATCCGCATAGCGTCATACATAGACGACTGGCTTGTCTGCGCATGCTCGGAAGTGGAAGCGCAACAACACACCAGTGTAGTGCTGAGTCACGTGACGTCTCTAGGTTTCAGCGTAAATTACGCCAAGAGCGTACTGGTGCCTGCTACGTCAATAGACTTTATAGGGATGACGCTGGATTCGACCTCCTTCACCGCCCGTCTATCTCAGGACAGAGTGAGCTCCACTCTGGCCTGCGCAGCGTCTTTCCGAGTGGGACGCAAGGTCTCGTTTCGGACGTGTCAACGGATGGCGGGACTCATGGCGTCTGCTACGACCGTGTTACGGTTAGGGAGACTCTACATGAGACCTTTTCAGAGGTGGATGCGGTCGCTAGGCGTACCCAACACTCATCGACATCGCATGGTCACCGTCGAAGCGGGATGCTCGACGGCTCTGCGGCGATGGAGAGACAGGTATTTTCTTTCCGAAGGGGTGACCATGGGGTTGGTTGTTTCGAGGAAAGTAATCACCACGGATGCCAGTATGACTGGTTGGGGCGCTACCCACGAGGGCAGGGCTGCCAGGGGTGTGTGGGACAGCAGTCTACAGTCTGCACACATAAATTATCTAGAGCTTATGGCGGTGTTACTGGCTCTACGGCACTTCGAGGTGTTCATAAGGAACTGTCACGTTCTGGTCAGGACAGACAACACGACAACTATGTGCTACATAAACAAGCAGGGCGGGCTACGATCCCGGTCTCTGCATGTTCTGGCACAGGACCTGACACTATGGTGCGATGCACACTTGAAGTCGATCAGGGCCTCCCACATTCCGGGGATTTTGAACAGAGGGGCGGACCTGCTCTCCAGAGGGAAGTGCCACTATGCGGAGTGGTCTCTGCACGACGCAGTGGTCTCTCAGCTCTGGGACAGGTTCGGCCGGCCACTGATGGACCTGTTTGCCTCGGAGGAGAACAAGAAGTGTCCACGGTTCTTCTCCATGACAGGTCGAGGCTCTCTGGGCGTGGACGCTCTGGCTCACGACTGGCCAAGAGGCCTGCTCTATGCTTTTCCTCCACTGTCTTTGATATCTCCGGTACTGGAGCGAGTGAGGACCCGGGGTCTGTCAGTAATACTGATAGCCCCAGGGTGGGGCTCGTGGAGGTCGGAGATAACACCTCTCCTATGCGGGCACCCATGGCAGCTCCCGCTGAGGAGGGACCTCCTGACCCAGGCGGGAGGGGAGATCTTCCATCCCCAACCAGGAGACCTAGACCTATGGGCCTGGCCCGTGAGCGGTTGAATCTGGAAACGGAGGGTCTTCCTCAGGGCGTCATTGACACCATCCAGAGCGCTAGAGCCCAGTCGACTAGGGACGCCTATGGCGGCAGATGGGACGCTTTCGAGAAGTGGTGCGTTCAGGAACGTGTGGTTCCTTTCCAGGCTCCGGTAAGGGTCATTCTGCTTTTCCTACAGAGTCTGATGGACAGGGGTCTGTCTTTCAGCTCTATAAAGGTGTATATGGCGGCTATATCGGCCTGCCACGTGGGTTTCGGCGATGGCACCGCGTGGATGCACCCCCTAGTGCGTCAATACATGAAGGGTGCATCCCGTCTCCTCCAGGTGCCCAAGTCACTGGTTCCGGCGTGGGACTTGGCTGTGGTACTGGATTCTCTATCTCAACCTCCGTTCGAGCCCTTGGAGTCAGTGGACTTGCAGTTCCTGTCTCTTAAAACAACATTGTTGTTGGCGCTGGTGACCGCTAAGCGGGTCAGCGATATTCACGCTTTCTCGGTGAGCGAGGAGTGTACTCGTTTTTCTGAGGATAGAACGAGGGTGGTTATTAGGACCAATCCGGCGTTTCTGCCTAAGAACCGGCTGGCCACGTGCGTGCCGGTGGATTTGGTGGAGTTCTGCCCACCGCCTTTTACCTCTGAGGAGGATAAGAAGAGGTATAATCTGTGTCCGGTAAGAGCTTTACGGATTTATATGGACAGAACGGCGACGCACAGGAAGACAGCTCAGTTGTTTGTCTCCTGGGGCCCCAGAACTCTGGGGAAGGCTATAACTAAGGTGAGGATCTCACAGTGGATAGTTGAAGCCATAGAGCGGTCATACTCGTGTAAAGGGTTGCAGCCTCCCATAAGCGTGAAGGCACACTCTACACGGGGGATGGCGACATCCTGGGCCCTGTGTAAAGGGGTATCAATCCAGGATGTGTGTACTGCGGCCAGTTGGGGCTCCTCCTCAACTTTTGCCAGGTTTTATAGGCTGGATGTGACTGCGGCGCCTGTGGCACGTGCAGTCCTCAGTGTGGCCTCTAGGTAGAGGCCGGAGATGTTGGGATCCATAATGGTTTTCACTTGCTCTCGTTTTTCCCCCTACCGGTTCCGGACTGGGGGATCATATAGTACTACACTAAGCATTTTCAGATCTACGTCTGTCTGCTCTTTATGATGACCGTATAAGACATGTCTGTGACTGTCAGGTCGAATAGTGGGGTTTTCTGACTGCCTGGCGGGCAGGACTTAGGCCCTCCTTATCTCACAGGCTATGAGTCGGGCCTTAGGGGCTTGGACTTTGTGGCTACAATAAGGGAGTGTATCAAGTCTCCTAAAGCGAGTTTCCTTGTGAGTCTAAATTATAATTAACTATAGGTTACGAAGGTAACCCAGGTTAATTAATTAGACGAGCAAGGAAACTCGCTAAAACGCCCTTCTTGTGAGCAATGCCTCATGAGAAGGTTTCACTGGTTGAAGTGGAGACAATGGGTGGAGCCTGGTTTTTATACCACCGAGCCTAGGGGGGTGGTCAAGGCTCCCATTGGTCCCAAACCCAGTCAATCAATTGCCTGTGAGTGTATTATTAATGCTTCTGTGATTATGACGAAGTCACAATCTCCTAAAGCGAGTTTCCTTGCTCGTCTAATTAATTAACCTGGGTTACCTTCGTAACCTATAGTTTCTTCTGAGAAACTAGGCTATGACTAACGAGAAATAAAACCACGTATTTTTATACAAATGGAAGTGTACACTATACTTGCTTTCCCCTTCATGACAGCAGCAAGACAGTGCTTGCATGCGAGGCGCACGCATGGCTCGCAATCATAGCTGCCTGGGAGAAATGCGAGGCCCTGTGCTTTAATAATTCATTTGTTAATATCCAAAACTATACAAAAATCATCAATTTTATTATTTTATTATTATTATTATTGATCGCGTCTGTGTCTGTGACATTGCGCAGCAGTGCACACACGAGAGAGAGAGAGAGAGAGAGAGAGAGAGGTGCTGCGTGTTGAAATAATAAATAGGCTACTACTCATCTTTGTGTTCTGTTTCACTAATCACCTTATTGCTGAGTGATCGCACACAGGGAAAAACAACAAGAAGGGGTTTAGAATCGAAACAGTCCGTTGTGGAGAAAAGGAAGTCCACACATATGCAATCACACAGAGTGATTAGCCTACTAATGAGTGACAGGTCTTGCCACTTGTGTAGCCCTGGCTGGACCGCTTACAGCGACTCTCTCTCGGCAGCGCAGTACATTCTCATCAGACAGACATGATATTTTGTTAAAGTGTAGGCTATTACAGGCTATTATGGCTATATAAGCTCTGTAGAGAGACAGCGAAATCCAAACGCGACGGACGACGTACGTTGTGACTGAACTTTTTTTGCGTCGCGACGTATTCGAGTACGTCCTGGCGTAAATATCAATTCGTCCCAACGGTTCAACAATTCGCCCCAACGGGGGGCTATAAAATAATTCGCCATGACTTAATAATAATTCGTTGCAGCGTTAAGAATCCGTTGTGGCGTGAGCTCGACTGGTCGCGGCAGAAAGGGACTCGTCGCTGCTATATCTACCCGTTTGCGACGTAATAGGTTGACTTTGGTATATTTGCGGTGGTATTGCCGATGGGCCCGGGCGAGCCAGCGTTCCGCACGTGTGTGTGTGTGTGTGAGGCTGTGAGCGTCTGAGCGCTTGTGCTCCTATCCGTGTGCCTCCGCCCCCCCCCCCCCCCCCCCACCCCATGTGGACCCTTGGGGGGGGGGGTTCCTGGCCAACACAATAGATAACCTACAAGGACATATGAATTTAATTTATATACACGGCTATATTAATTTAGCCGATCATCTGTCTGTCTGTCTGTCTGTCTGTCTGTGTCTCAATGACTCGCCTTAGGCGGATAATATAGACTATACAAGTACTTTATTAAAGTAAAGTAAAAGAGTGAGTTCTCATTGCGTTCTCTGCGTCGTAGCACATGCAGATAGGGGGGGGGGGCAGTTATATAGGCAAGGGCAGAAGGTTCCTATAACGACAGTGGGTGCGTGCCCAGCCGATCATCAAAGGCAAAGCTCACCGCGCTCGTATAGCGCATTGACTGTCTGTCTGTCTGTCTGTCTGTGTCTCAATGACTCGCCTTAGGCGGATAATATAGTGTATAGGCAGTTCTATACCACCACATAACCATATTTATGGCCATATCGTTTATAGGCCTTATAGCTGAATAGCGCCGGCCGTCGGGGGTTCATTTGGTTCCAACCGTCCCATTACAACACTTATGATATGCTATTGCATTCTTCCAACTAAAGATTTAAATATTAATCTGGCAGCTCCGAAAATAGCAGAAGCTCACAACAACACGCTGAGGACGCGACGCGTAAATGTATAGATTGGATGTGGTGAGCCTCATTAAGCCATGGATGCATCATGGTGCTGGACACCCCTCGACCCTGTGCGTCCCTAACCAAGCCAGGATGATGAAAATGAATGAATATGCTAAATAAATGTGTCACGTTATTCATGTAATGCAGTAAATGACATGGCACGGACTGGCTCAGAAAATCTCCCTGCATCATTATATCAAAACCAGGCCTATACTGAATGTAGGCAATTGAATTCCATTACTTTTGTTTCAATCAACTGAACTAGACCAATAAAATAGTAGGCTATAGTATTTATGTTTTTCGTTAATAATAAAACATGCTAATTATTATTGAACGGTAAGTACGCTGGTATGTACGCTATGGTACACACATGCGCCGCTGCATTCTGTCAGAATATCGTGTGTGTGTGTGTGTGTGTGTGTGTGTGTGTGTGTGTGTGTGTGTGTGTGTATGTGTGTGTGTGTGTGTGTGTGTGTGTGTGTGTGTGTGGGGGGGGGGGGTTTGAAATTTGATTTTTGATTTGAAATAAATAATGATGAATAGTCTATACTGTTGCTTGTGTGTGTGTTTTTTTAGACAATAGACCACTTAATTAACCCTAAAAATATATAGACCTACCCTATAGGGTTAGCTGGAACACACGCCCTGTATGATCTGTGGTGCGCATCTACAAGCTCCAAGTGTTTCGTCCACATGCAGCGCGTTGTGAGCTTGCAGATCGTCGGTGCCCCACTATAGAGAGATGGTAGGGTAGTGCCCAAGCCTATTCCTATATGATCTGTGGCTATATTAAAGGCCTTTTATGTGATCTCACATAATGTGCGAGTCAGAGCTAACGTTACTCAATGATCATTTGCGTCTGATTGATATCACAGCACAGCGTGTGCTGAGAGAGAGAGAGAGAGAGGGGGGGGGGGGGGGGGTATGCTCCGTTCATTGGCTCTATATGCCGTGCGAGACAGGATGATTTTAAATAAATATGTCTGTCTCTGCGTCTCTAGAGCTATAACATATAGCACACATGTGATGTGTGTGCGCGAGCACACACACACACACACACACACACACACACACACACACACACACACACACACACACACACGAGATTCTGACTAAAATAAACAGATCTACAAGCTTATAGTGTACCATAGCGTACATACCAGCGTACTTACCGTTCAATAATAATTAGCATGTATTATTATTAACGAAAAACATAAATACTAGCCTACTATTTTATTGGTCTATAGTTGTTTGAAACAAAATGGTTGCTGCTTCTGATTAGTTACTAACTTTATTAGACCAATTTAAAATAGTATTAGATGTTTTTCGTTAATAATAACTCATGCTAATTATTACTGAACCATTTTAGATGTTTATATTTCACCAACAGGCATGATAATGCATTTATACTGGCATAATAGGCCAGTGGCCACCGGCCGGCGCAGTACGGCGCAATCACAGCTCAGTCCATTTTAATATCATAGCGCAATTCCATGTTTATATATACATCTGCTGGTGGGGGGTGCTGCTATATGTTGATTGCCCATTTGTATAACACATTATATAATATAGGTGCTTGTATGGTGCGTGTATATATATATATAATAGGCCTACATTTAAATGACCACATTTAACACACACACACACACACACACACACACACACACACACACACTAGAGCCCTGCACGGGCCTAAAATATAGGGGCCCGTGGAGTTAAGGCCCGTCCGGCCCTAAGCCCGTTGGTACAGTCCAGAAACGGCCCGGGCCCGGCCCGGAAGCCTGACATATTTTTATTTAATATTTCAAACATACGTGCCGCTTCCGCGGTCTCTCTATTGGTGCACGGATGCAGCAGCAGCTATACTCACTCACAGCTGCACTATATCACTCTGATAAACCTGCACATTAAGGAACAAGAAGTCAATAACACACAGACGTCACACTAAAAAGTAGCCTACTTAAATATAATTTTATACAGTAGCTGCTGCACGTGCACTGTCAATCAGCGCAACGCGTTGTGAGCTTGCAGATGCGGCTATCGCGGACTCACGCTGCATTATAAAACCCAGACGGACAATAATAAGAACGTTATGTTACGTTTCTGCAATGTACAAATCCAACTTTGTTTAGTGTGGAAATAAATAATAATGCTCCCGCAGTATTTAATGTTTTTAGAGCCGTACCCTATAGGCTACTTATACTTAGTACTCGGTGTGTGTGTGTGTGTGTGTGTGTGTGTGTGTGTGTGTGTGTGTGTGTGTGTGTGTGTGCGTGCGCACGCACATGTGTCACACATGATGTGTGCGCTACAGTATATATGTTATAGCTCTAGAGACGCAGAGACAGAGACATATTTATTTAAAATCATCCTGGCTCTAAGGTGGGCACCCACTGTCGTTATAGGAATCTTCTGCCCTTGCCTATAGAACTGCCCCCCCCTATCTGTCTATCTGCATGCGCTATACGACGCACAGAACGCAATGCGAGAACTCACTCTTTTACTTTACTTTAATAAAGTAGCCTACTTGTAGTCTATATTATCCGCCTAAGGCGAGTCATTGAGACACAGACAGACAGACAGACAGACAGACAGACAGTCAATGCGCTATACGAGTGCGGTGAGCTTTGATGATCGGCTAAATGAATATAGCCGTGTATATAAATTAAATTCATATGTCCTTGTAGGTTATCTATTGTGTTGGCCAGGGACCCCCCCCCCAGAAGGACGATCGTAATCACATTGACTTGCGCTGTGCGTAAAATAGTATTTTTTCAGTATGAGGCTATATACGCAGCATCTACACAAAGTGCAAAGAGACCCCCCCCCCCAAGGGTCCACATGGGGTGGGGGGGGGGGGGGGGGGGGGGAGGCACACGGATAGGAGCACAAGCGCTCAGACGCTCTCACACACACACACACACACACACACACACACACACACACACACACACACACACACACACACACACACACTGCACTCTCGTCGCTCCTATGCGGACCTCCGTGATCCCCCAAGGGTCCCCCAGGGACCCCCCCACCCCCCCAGGGGTTCACGGACGAGGGTCGGGCCATCCCTCCACGGAACCGGACCGGCGAGGCGCACGGGTGGTGCGCCGATCGCCGGGCACGATGCGCGCGTAAAAAGGCCTGCTGCCCTGCAGGTTCTCCACGGGGAAAGGCAGCATGCACCCTTTCGACGTATTAATACGGCACGGCGAGTTGTAATACGCCGACGAAAAATACACCGCCGAGGCGGATTATTATCAAACAGCCGCGACCAAATTAATACGGCACGACGAGTTGTAATACGCCGACGAAAAATACACCGCCGAGGCGGATTATTATCAAACAGCCGCGACCTATTATGAAATACGTTGCGAACGGCGACGCAATCAGACATAGCCACGACGAAAATAAAGCGCTGGGGCGAATTATTGAACCGTCGGGACGAATTCATATTTAAGCCACGACCTACTCAAAAATAAGCCAACAACGGAATATAATAGGTCGGGACTTACGTCTCCGCCGCGAAAGTATTTCGCCCCACCTGGCTCTGTATCTGGTTAATTCAAGATTGCTTTATTTGTCATTCTTTAATTCCAACTGCATCCAATTGCGATGTGCTGAGTGCACGGGCCGCAGCAGCATGGGTCGCGCAGCTCGCGCTGCCACAAACTTCTCTTTACATCAGAGAAAAAAAGAAAAAGAAGAAAGCTACCGGTGACTTCTTCAGAAGCGTGCATGATCATCATGCAGTAGCTAGATGCGCGCTCCAGTGGCGAGATTACTTCCCCTTTCGGCGACTCTTCGTCACTTTCCGGGTCGAGTTCTCAGACAGAACTCGACCCGGAAAGTGACGAAGAGTCGCCGAAAGGGGAAGAAATCTCGCCAAAGATGAAGAAGACTCGGCGGGTCGAGTCTTCCGGTATTCCCCTTCAACCCCACAAGGCCACTGGCCATGACAATATTCCCTCTAAATTTATCAGAGATTCAGCACCCACATAATAAACCTCTCCATCAAACAGAGTCCTCCAAGACTTCAAACTGGCCGAAGTAACCCCCCTGCACAAGAAAGGGAGCAAATTAGACCCCGGCAACTGGGTTCTGTTTCTATTCTAAGCTCCATCTCGAAAGTGATGGAAAAAATAGTCTATGAACAGGTTGAAAAGTATCTTGCCACTAAACAAATGAATGTACGACACTGTGAACCACTCCATACTGGTAAACAAGCTAAAAGCAATTCACCCTTTGTCAGCCTTCTGATTGGTCCCTGACTGACTAACCAGCAGGCTATTCTGCCTTGTTCCGCCCTGGTTCCGCCTAGTTTATGTTGAATTTGCTAAAAACAAACATGATATGCCCAGTCACTATGCTGCACCTGTGATGTTCCTTTTTATTGATACAAAGTTTAAAATAAGAATTGAATGCACAGAATATAAATACGAAGCAACTGAAAAACCTGTTCTCTATCGTGTTCGAGACTGGCTCTCCACTACATATTATTCAATATGTACGGGAACTGACCCCACAGGGCAGTGTTCATGGATATCTCTTTAAGACACATCCTCCTATGGTGGCCCTGCCCAGATGCAATCAGCGGGCTATTTAAGCCCCATCTGTGCAGAGCCACTTCGATTCTTTGATTTCCACGAGAGCAGACGTTTCGTGTATCTCAGCAGTTTTGACACTTATTATTAAACGATATATATATATATAGATATATATATATTTAGAACATACAGCTGCGTGGCACACAGTCCACTTACCCTAGGTAAGAAGAGAGCCGGTCGTCGCGACGACTCCTCTCAGGGCGCCGCGTAGCTCCACAAAAACAACAACAGCAACAAGACTGAGAGCCAAATCTGCCCCGCGGAGGAAGCCTCAGTCTTGTCCGTGCGTCCGCTCCCTGGTGAAACCTGCCTCGTCGGGGGAAACCTTGAGACGGCGTTCGGTCCGTGCGTCCGCTCCCTGGTGAAACCTGCCTCGTCGGGGGAAACCTTGAGACGGCGTTCGGTGTGGCCAAAGGGTCCCAAGTGCGAAGCCAACCTCGTTGGTGGAGCCTTGGTTCCCTGGCTGCAGAAGCGCTGTGAGACCCCGAGCGAAACCGACCTCGTCGGTGAACCTCCTGGGTGATCATCGCGGCTGTACACCGTTGCGGCGGGTAGCGGGGTAGGACCAGAGGAGCTGACCTAGTCGGCGTACTCTGAGGCCATCTACGTCGCGGATCGTTGCCGCCGCGGTCCGGCCAGACCACACGGCAGAGAGTGTAAACAAACAATTCCAGCGTGTTCCTACTTCCTCATTGACAGGTTGACATGAGCGTCATAGTGTAGGAGGGATGCGCGTCAGGGACGGCTGCCCAGACTGCACTGTGCCTCATGGTTCACAAGAGGGCGGTGTGGCTCAAAGATCAGGAGACAAAACTCCCGATGACCCACTGTGTCAGGCGCTGCAATTAAATCGCTTACTCTGTCACAATTGGTTCTGGTTAATATATACTTATGTTATATCATGCTTATAAGTATGATAATGGCTACAACAACACACTATGCATGTGGACTTGTAGGCCTACTGGAATGATATACAAAAGTTTGGAAGCCTCCAGTGTGCTTAATGTCAGATTGTTTTGTGCCAGAGCGCCTCAGAGCAGCGGAGAAGTTTATGTACGACCTCTTCCAGAGGTCCATAACTCTGCTGGTGACACAAAACGAACTGTGGACATTGATTTGGTATGGACTCTGTCCTAACAAAGAGAGAGCACACTGAGAATCCGTGTCATGGGGATGTCTTAGGGTACCATGTTGCCTTGATTCGCTTATGCAGCATTGTGAGATTATGCAAAGGGTAGATTATGACCCCTCACGTTCAAGCAATTACTATGTGCCCACTCCCTGTTGAGCACAGTCCGAACAGTTAAAATATGGTGTACAATACATGTATATGTACACATATTATAATAAATAATATAGGTATACATATGAATATATCTATATAGAGACAAGAGGAGATGGAAACAACAGGGGTTTCTCAGGCTGCATGTGGAGCTCACATGCCCACAGAGGATGGCCATGACCAGAGTGTGTCCTGCGGGGGCCCTGGTATGAGGACCCCGCCCCCGGTACGAATGGTCTCATCCTTCCAGCTGAAGCTGGAGGGGCCATCGGGGCCTGGTTTTAGAGCAAAAGACCAGTCGTTTCCACTGACAGACTAAAATGTCCCATAAAAATGTCATTTTTATGTGAACGTCTATGCTATTTGTATACAGCGGTGACTCTGTCTCCAAAAAAAAATTTCTCAATAGGGAGACAAATAAAGACTACCTTGAACCTTGTCCCAGGTTGGCAGAGTTGGGTGAGCTAAGCTCAGGCTATGGCTCCACCTCTTTCCTGCCCTGCCTGGTATGGACAGGTCTGTAAAGAAGGATTTAGTGAAAGTTTCTGTGAGACTACTTACGAGTGTCAGCAGCCTATTAAGGCACTACAGTGTGCAGTTTAGGGAGCGAGCGTTGACTCGCCCTCTCGGGTTAGCTGTTGTCTCGTTTGTAGGTGAGACTAACAAAATTCCTTGGGGTCAGACGGCCATTAGAGCACACTATACAGGGTATGGGTTATTGTTTATTGAATGGATCCCCATTAGCTGAGGCCGAGGCGACAGCTAATCTTCCTGGGGTCCATATAAAATAGACATACAAAAAGTACATGAATACATGTATTGTTGGTGTTGCGCCTTGGTGTTACGCCTATGATGTGGTTCGGTATTGTGGATCTGGGTTCAGTGACACAAACAGAATGTGCTGGGTCAGTCGAATGTTTCCCTTTATGTTGGGCAGTCATCATAACGCACTATACTGTCGTATTTCTGGCGAGGCGTCAGCTCACGCGACAGTGGTGTAGTTCTGTCACGGACAGGACATGCTGTGTCTGTCCGATGTTTGGTTGAAGGCAAATTTTGCAGGCATTATAGCGCACTATACTGTCGTATTGCTGGCGGGGCGCCTGCTTACGCGACCGTGGTGTAGTTCTGTCTGTGGATCTGACAGCTGACCTGGTCGGCGTACTCTGAGGCCATCTACGTCGCTGATCGTTGCCGCCGTGGTCCGGCCAGACCACACGGTATACAGGGTGTCACGGCGGAGCCGGTCACGCACCTAGGTGTGACTCTGCGGCGTATAATCCGGTTACACGTCTGAAACCACAGAGTAAAGCTCTTCTCATCCAGAGAAGTCACAAAGTCATGGCTATCTAGGCACAGCTAGCCAACACAGGGCGATTTTGTCAATGCCACCGGCACCTGCTTACACGGCACTTCGGTGACCATATTGCATTATTGAGGAGCTACAGCAACTGGCTTCAAGCTTCCCAGGCAGTAGCAACGGGCAAGACTATTCTGGTGTGGCGCCATCGGTGCCACAGTCCGAGCTGCAGCAGGAGGGCCGAGCTCGTCCAATGAAGCTGCCTTGTTAGCCATTGGCCTGGTTAGGCCAGGAGGTCAGTGCATTGCTCCAACAAGCTAAGAAGGCTTGTGCAGATGAACAGATGCAGGAGGTGAAGGCAGGAATGCTCCATCAGGAGCAACTTGCCTCAACGGCTCATCAGGCTGCGCAACCCCAGTTAGGTTTGTCAGCTCCAGGGGCCTACGGGTCCGGTTGGAGGCCAACCGGCGGGGTATGGCTAGATGTGCTCAGCACACTGAGCCCACTCCTCAGTCCTGACAGTCCAGGGAACCCAGCCCCCACTGGCTGTCTCTCAAGACAGTGGCGGTCAATTCAGGTGGACCCCTGAGTAGGTTCCACCAGGGTCTTAGGTGGGTTGTATCCCTCTCGAGCTCGTCCTCAGACGAGCCCTCCATCGTCGTTTCCAGTCATCCTGGTTCTCCATACATCTGGCCAGCTTGTCGGTACTTTGCGCTCCTGCGTCGCTCTTGAGTACATCCACGTATGTTAGCGTGGGACGTCCTCGTGACCGGTGCCCGTGTGCTGGATCCCACAGCACTAGTTTGCTGGCTGGCATCTCTTGGCAGTTGAGCCAGCTGGTGCCTAAGAGAACTACAGCAACAAGACTGAGTGCCAAATCTGCCCCGCAGAGGAAGCCTCAGTCTTGTCCGTGCGTCCGCTCCCTGGTGAAACCTGCTCGTCGGGGGAAACCTTGAGACGGCGTTCGGTCCGTGCGTCCGCTCCCTGGTGAAACCTGCTCGTCGGGGGAAACCTTGAGACGGCGTTCGGTGTGGCCAAAGGGTCCCAAGTGTGAAGCTGACCTCGTTGGTGGAGCCTTGGTTCCCTGGCTGCAGAAGCGCTGTGAGACCCGAGCGAAACCGACCTCGTCGGTGAACCTCCTGGTTGATCATCGCGGCTGTACACCGTTACAGACCGCCCCTTAGGGCTGAGGGCTGCCACGGTGCACTGTGTCCCCCCGGCTCCCCTGAACATGCGGCCAGTGCATTATCTGTCCTTTACGGTCAGGCACTATGCGGGCGTATTGCTGACAATGTCAGTTTACATGTATGTAAATGTGTATAGTTACGTCGGTTCACACAGCAGAGTGTGACGAGACTGTCAGGGGGGAGCAGAATCACCAGAAGGGTGCATTACGGCATGGCCGTTAAGCGCCTGGGTGTAATTAGGTGTGGGGGAAACCGGTTATCGGAGCGAGCTACCTCCTCATCCAGGGGTAATGGGCTATGCCGGTGACCTTGTGACACGGCGGACCACCGTCCCACACAAGGGCAACACAAGGATCACCCAGTTACTGAAGGGTGCTCGCACATTAGGTCGACAGTCCCCCCACGGTAGGTGGTACTGTCTGCCTTGCGGCATGAGCCAATTAAGCGTGGACACTTGGGTGGCTTCTCGCAGGACAGCATTCTTGTTGTTAGCAGTGTCAGCCACAAGAATGTCCCTATCAGTGCATGAAGGATGCTGCCACTTCCTACATGGCAATGGTTAGGTGGTGCTGGCACCAATCCCTGCATTCTATACCATATGGCCTGATCAGAGTACGAGCCAGTCAGCCTGTTGAGTTGCACCCTTCCCACCCTCCTAAGCAGGGTGGTGAAGCAGGATTGCAGTCACGGTTGGGCCCTGTCAGGGCCTCTAATGGGCCAAACTGTTTTAAGCAGATGGTCTCCAAGACTGGGCTCCCTCATTGGGTTGTGAAACAATCCAGCAGGCATATAGGTGGGCAGGGATGTGGGCACAATCCGTGCAGGGCCTTGTGGCCCATGCACTGATGACGAGATGTCCCTCTATCTGAGATCTGTGTGACGGAATCTGTGTCGATGCCGTCCGCATTTAGCAGGTTATACCAGAGTGGTATCCATGTGACAGCCAGCGCCCTCCTCACTGAGTGTGCTGGGCTCCGCATCAGGACACGGCTTCAACAGTCTGTTGGCCTACTGCCCGACGGGCTGACTTGAGCGGGAGTGTATGACTGCAGACTGCAGTAACCTGGTTACATTTCCCGAATGGCACCCTGGTGCTCAGAGGAGCTCAGGTTAGGGCCCCGCTAGTCCTGTTTGGGGGCCAGGCCGCTAGCCCTGGAGGCTCTATGATGAGCCCCACTTAAAATCGTTTAGTCAGCGAGCCTGACATGCTGTCACTCAAGACAGCAGTATTATATAGTCACGTCTGCAAGGAGAAATGTGGGAAGTGCGAGCGCTGCCAACCCCTGACGCGCTCGGCCGGGTGATGGAGTAGTTTTACACCTCGACCCAACCTTCTCCCCAAGGTTCTCTCAGGGGCACATCTCAATCAGGTGATTGAGCTCTGTCCTCTCTTTACATGCAGACGGATGAAGTGTGCAGACAGAGCTGGTCACCCACTCTGCCCCGCTAGAGCGTTGGAGCTGTATGTCAGGGCCACACGTAGGCCCACAACTTGACGGACCAGCGCTTCGTGTGTTTTAGCAGGGGTGCTCGGGTAGACCATGGTCGAAGGCTGGACGGTCCCACCGGATCACAGGGGTGATCCAACAGGGACAAGCAGGCAGGAGTGCCAGTGTCGCCTGGAAGGCGGGCACACTCTGCCCATGGGACGACAGCCCCCTGGTTGCTGTAGAATGGTGTATCTCCGACAGAGATCTACACAGCAGTGACATGGGCGACTCTGTCTACATTCACCCTGTCCTACCGATGGAACGTGGTGGCATCCGCTCCCCCTGTGGGAGTCGCTCCTGCGTGCTACTCAGCGGTAGGGCCACCAGCACCTTGACCGGTCAGGTCGGCCGGGCATCTGACGGGCTGGCTTGAGCAGCCCTTCACCCCGGTGGTCACTGGCCTAGCATCGTGCTGGGCCAGCTGAGCCTAGGCGGCGTCTGGCGCCTAGGCCACGAGTATTACTTACTTGGTATGAATACTGAAGTTTTGGAGCATTTTGGCAAGCGCCTGTGACTCATGGCGCTCACCACTTATAGGCTCGGATGGAATTCAGGTTAAACTGCCTCGGACTGCCGCGGGGGCAGCTGGTCTGCTTATTTCCTCGCGGTGTGTCTTATAGCGTTCCCGTACATATTGAATAATATGTAGTGGAGAGCCAGTCTCGAACACGATAGAGAACGGAGGGTTACACTGTAACCCAGGTTCTCTGAGTGGAGAGACTGGCTCTCCACGCAAGAGCCGCTCCGAAATTCGTGTCAATCAAGTTAATCGAAGTGGCTCTGCACAGATGGGGCTTAAATAGCCCGCTGATTGCATCTGGGCAGGGCCACCATAGGAGGATGTGTCTTAAAGAGATATCCATGAACACTGCCCTGTGGGGTCAGTTCCCGTACATATTGAATAATATGTAGTGGAGAGCCAGTCTCTCCACTCAGAGAACCTGGGTTACAGTGTAACCCTCCGTTATTTCAATGGCAGTGGATGAAGAGAGGATTTTTGTCCAACCACAGAACAGCAACCAATGGGTGCAAAGAGGGGCAGAACCACGGGCGGGACTTGACAAAGGGTGAATTAGTTTTGATAGTACATCAGTGAGCTGGATGGAATCCTACCTGGAGGGGAGAGAACAGATGGTGGAGGTGAACGAAACACTGACCCCCCCCCCCCTCCCAGTGAGCTGTGGTGTTCCACAAGGAAGCATACTAGGGTCTTTACTGTTCCTAATATATGTTAACGACATGACATCAGCTTGTGACTGCAACTGTTCCTGTTCGCAGATGACTTAGCACTGCTGGTCTCGGACAGGAACAAACTGCAGGTTGAAAAGGCCCTCAGCTCTGAACCCGGTAGAATCTGCACCTGGCTCGCTGATAACAAACTATCTTTACACCTGGGAAAAACTGAATCCATTATTTTTAGCTCAAATAGTAATCTCAGCAAGGCTGACGTCTTCTTGATTAGAGTGGGTGACAATATTATCACACGAAAAGATGAAATTACCTACCTAGGTTCCATCCTGGAGGAAAATCTTTCCGGTGATAAAATGGCCACCAACGTAATAAAAAAGTCAACCAAAGAACAAGATTCCTATACAAGATCTCCTCACTGGTCAACAAAAACACCTTGAAGACCCTAACAGGAGCCCTAGTACAAGGTTTCTACGACTATGCATACACCTCTTGGTACCACAGCACCTTAAAGGCCCTTAAAAAACAAACTGGTCAGGCTACTACTTGGCCTCACTCCTCGAACCCACATCACCCCTACCTTTGACAGACTGGAATGGCTTAGGGCTGACGATAGCCCTCCAAGCAGAACCCAATGGTACGTTTGTTTCTGACATTTTTTAGACCCAGACCATGGGGTCCTGTTCCAGCAGTACCCTGCCACGCGGACATAAATAAAACATAAACACCGTGGATAACGCCTGTCTGCGCTCTTTGACGACTTTTTTTCGTGTGAGGGCTTCTGAATCTGTGAAGTATAAGTACCCATACATACCGCTGCGAATATCTCCTGTGGCGCGGAAGCCGTTAACAGCTTCCACGCCACAGGAGATATTCGCAGCGGTTTGTATAGGTACTTATAGTTCACGAATTCAAAATAACTCAAACAAAAAAAGGCTGTCAAACGCCGCAGATACGATGTTAGCGAGCATATTTATGTCCGCGTTCCAAAATTCCCATACGAAAATATAAATATGGACAGGGACCCTACACAAAGCGACATCCAAATTTCAGAAAAGCTTTATGGAGGGTTCCGAGAGGGCCTAGGTTGACGACAGAGTACAGCATCTTGCAATGGGTCTGGTCCACAAGATTCGCTACACCACCAAGATACCCATGTACCCGTCTAAATACTTCCTTAATGTCAACAAAGTCCACACCCACAAGACCAGAGGGAGCGCAACTAACGTGTACAAACCACATTCGGCACAAACAAGGGACTAAATTGAGATGAGATGAGAAAACTGGCCCCCGTAAAACATGAAAACCCCCACCGACCCCTTTCCCCCCTCACTGTAGCCTATGTATGTTTGTTTCTTTCCTTTTTTTTACCTCTATGATTTTTTGTTTTGCTATATAGTCTGGGTCACTTTCCCAAATATATGAACTCCGAAGGCAAATCGTGTTAATTTATGGCATACATGTTTTCTAGGGGTATTAAGGTCTGCTGAATCCAAATCTGCTGTATGCCAAGCTCAAAAATGGATGCTAAGCCCTCAAAATGGACCATTTAAAGATGGCGGCCACCACTATGCTGAAACATAATAAAACACATTATGTTTGACTAAACATGGTAGAAAATAGACTGAAATGTCCTCTTTAATGTTTTCATATATGGGGAATACAATTAAATATTCTGATTTAAGCTCAATTGTGAAGAAACCAGTTTTATATAATTTATAGTGACAATTGTCCTCTTTAGTCCAGGCCCTTAGGGATACAGTATGTCGTGCTAATCAGTCTAAAAGCACCATATTTGGCCCAGATGTAGTCCAGGGCATGTTCTAATGATTTAGCTAGGGGGCCTGAGCCGATGACCTTCACAGTTGCCATATTGGCCAAATCCAATATGGCTTCCACCTGAAAATGGTTTTGGCTATAACTTCTGAACCAGATGAGCTACAAATGCAAACTTGGTGTCCATTTCAGGATGTTTGACGATAAGAAACATTTTGGAATAGCCTACTTATCTTTATGATTGGGTGTGTCTGGACACCTAATTTGCATATGTCCAAGATGGAGGCAATATGAAAATACCTTGTTGTACCTTAACATTTCACACTATATTGGCAAACTTGTGTCTATTTGTATGTTTTTTCTTTAGCATTAGAAACATTGGAATGTTCTTATACTGTATGTTGTCGTCTGGACCCTCATTATTGGTGCAGGCACCCTCACATGAGGGTGGCCTGGTTGCTCAGTAGAGCACTCACCTTTCAACCACAATAGACTGTGCATGCATAAAGTGAGTGGCAAAGTGAGTTTAACGTTGTTTAATGCAATCAGATTTCTGTTTGGAGGTATGAGCTGTCAAGGCCAGAAAGTGTTTATTTTTCCCACTCAGTAGGCGTTCCCGCATAACTTCCGGGTATGATGATGATGTCCTGTGCATACCCTCTATGACTATGCCATGGCTTTGATCCTGGGCACCTCCGACTCTGATAAGAAGGCACTTTGACCTACTTACTTGTACTACTTACTGTTATGGAGTCCCATATACTGAAATCATGAATATGACAACCATGCAGACACAATAGCAGGGGGATGGGATTAGCCACTGCAACCATATGGATGTGCTAAAGAAAGATGTTGATGTGGAAAACACAACTGGCTAGAATCGCTAGATGTATGGGGAATTGAGATAGCTGAAGACGCAGATGAAGGAGTCGCTGGACATCAGAGTTGATCGGCTCCAAGGTGAGGGCAACTATACTGTAGGTTGCCTGTCAGATCAGATCCAGTGTTGCCTCCAAAACTGCCTATTCACAGCCTGTTAGCACATGGAAGAGAGGCAAAGCCAGTGACTTTTGGACACCAGGAGCATTGCAGATATCATTAACGGGAACGTCCCAGTAATTATTTCCGCAGCCAAAGCCAATCCAGCTGTGTGATGCTTAATGTCTCAAATAAGTGGATTGCAAGAACTACAATTGATAGACAAATGGCTTTATGGCCATTGGCCCCAGCATGGGCCAGGTACAGAACAATTTTTGTGTCCTTTTCAGGATGGTTTCAAAGCTGTAGTGCAGATAAATTGAATCCAGGTTAGTTTGAGAATTGAGAGCACATTTTTCTTGTTACAAAGCAGCAGTTAACCCTACATGTCATCATCCATGAGCTCATCACTGATAATCCCAAAAAGTCACTTCTACAGTTACTTAGAAGAAGAAAGTACCAGACATAATTAGGTGTACATGTTGTCATCAATCGCGTGCGTGCATGTGTGCGTGTGGCGAAGTATCAATGATTGCTGGTCTGATCTAAACATATTGTTTAAATTCTAAACAATGTTAATATGTTAGCTGTATCAAAACTACTTACTTACTTATGTTATTGTTTCAATATCTGAAAATTGCATAGGTTTTTTGTTTTGAGCTTAACTCAATCTGGGCGAAAATGTACAATAGATTTCGGTGAATAGTGACCGTATTGGTAATAATAAGCAAATTAAAGTGCTCTAGTCTAGATAGATTGAATCATCATAATACACCAAGTTTACCAAGAGTGTTATAGGAAGATTTAGGTATAACAAATCTTCCTATAACTGCCATCTCGGATATTAGAGATGGCGAATTAGGCGTCCACCCAATCATAAAGAAAAGTATTTCAACATGTATCTAATTGTCTAAAAATGTGAAACACAAGTTTGCATATGTTGATCATCTGGTTTAAACATTACAGCCCACACCGTTTATATGTGGTGTCCATATTGGATTTGACTACATCCAGGCCTGGATTGGCCACAGGACATACCAGGCATGTGCCCGGTGGGCTGACCCTCTGGTGGGCCGGTCTGGGCCAAATGTTAAATTAGTTGTCTGTTGGTTGTGTATCATTTATGTTGTATACTGTTAAATGTGGAGGTGTTAAGGGCTTGTATTTCAAGTATTTGTATGGGCCTCGACCCCTGAAAAGTCAGTAGAGTATCTGCGCGCTGGTTGTGGTGGGCCAGTCTGGGCCAAATTCCGCGAAAATGTCCGGCCCAAATTTTTGTCTTAGTCCAGGGGTCTGCAACCCAAGATGTTGAAAGAGCCATTTTCGACCAAAAATAAATTAAAAATCTATCTGGAGCCGCAAAGAAAATTACGCATTATAATGCAGCTTGCCAAGCTTTATTATCTCCCGGGTTGCAACGAAACTAGCATAATTTAGCATGCTTTCCCTGGAAATGTCTTTCAACGTTACTTTATTTGTTGTTTGATAGCTTCTCACTGCACTGATTAAACATACAGGCAGTCAATCTGCATTGGCTGTGAAGGCAAAAGCCTCTGTCCACGAACTGTTAAATCCTCTGTTTTTCGTCGGCTATCTTTATTTCTCTCCCTGTAGAAGCCATAGCGTAGCAGGCAGCAGCCTCACACACCCACCGGTTTGTTTATAATAGACACCTGGCTGGCACGGCACTGAGTGTGTCGCATGCTATGACGCAAATTTTAGTTTAGTTAAGTTTTCCAATTTTGTAAAAATGTGTAGAATAAATATTAAGAATGCTTGTCACGTTTGGCCTCCTACAGAAACCATAAATTAAAAATAATTTATTGCTACTTTTAATGCTACAGGGAGCCACTAGGGGTGTGCTCTAGAGCCGCATGCGCCTGTTGCAGACCCCTGTCTTAGTCCAACCATGGCTACATATGGGGAAACTTTGGTGATTAGACTGGTGAGGAGATGTAACAGACGTGATCTTGCGTTGTGTTGTATATGAAGCACCATAGACCAGGATCTCAGCAGTCAGCAGTGAGTAGATTTATTCTCTGTACAACATAGAATGAGGCAATCACTGCTCTGCTCTGACGTATGTTTTCCACATTACAATTGTGCTTTCAAAGCTAGTATGAAATAGGAAGTGCGGTAGGCTACGTCACCAGGTTATAGGTCACGTCAACCGCCTGAACTCTTAAAGTGACAGAACACCGGATCACAATACAATATAATGCCTGGGCAAGTGGAAGCACTATTAACCACGTTACACTCTCCCCCAATGAATTCCACTTGCCCTTACAATCAAACAAAATACCATTCGAGGCGTGCAAAGCCTTGCAAATACGTGCCACCAAACATCCCTGTCTTACAAAACCATTCCATACCAGAATGAAGGACTAAGTCCCCAGGTAAACATGCCTATTACATGTTAAGTACATTTGGCAACACTTTGAAAATGGGCCCCCAATGGAGAAAAAATAAAAATGAAACAAAAACAATTTTTTTTTTTTTTTTTTCTACACCCATACAGGTATTCTCTGAAATTCATCACCCAAAACTCTCTGTGTCTGCATAGTTTCAATGAGTCTCTGAACAGGTTTTATGAAACGCCCGGCCTTAGACCTAGCCCTTGTCATGGCCCCGCACGTGGCAGTCGTATCCACGGTCTCAGAGCCATCGTCCACAGCCGTAGACCCAGCTCCTGTCATGGCACCGCGCGCGGCAGTCGAATCCACGGTCTCAGAGCCATCGTCCACACCGTTCCCCACAGCAACATCAGCCAGCTGGCCGGAATTAGGCTCAAACTCCTGTCCCTCACACAGTCCGTCCTCCTCTTCCACGGAAGCCGTCTCCCCATCACATGAGATATCGCTCATCAGTTCCGACACCCACACACTTGTTCTCTCCTCAACACCCATCTCCTCAGTAGGTGCATCGCTCTCATCAGAACTGGTAACATCATCCAACGCCTGCTCAGCCGTGTCAAGCAATGGCAGGAAGTTGACTGGCATGATGAGATTTCGGTGCACAGTCTTCTCACGGCCAGTGGTAGTATCGCAGATCTTAAATGTATGGATGTCAGTGTTCTTCTCCAGCACAACATAAAGTGTATTCTCCCATCTGTCCGCGAGCTTCTTCTTGCCACGCTCCCCTTTATTTGCAAGCAGCACACGATCCCCGACCTCCACAGGGGACCCCCTGACTTTCCTGTTGTACAGGTCTGCATGTCTCTTCAGCTGTTTAGTAGCCGATGTCTGGGCAGCCACCATGGCCTCCTTCAGATCTCTCCTGAGAGACTGGACAAAGACATCATAGTCCACAACCTCTGGATCATGGAGCACTTCCCCGAACATCATGTCAACAGGCAAGCGAGGTATCCTCCCAAACATCAGGTGGAATGGGGCGTGTCCAGTGGTCTCATGGATCGTACAATTATAGGAAAAGGTCAGAGACTTCAGCGACCGGGGCCACCTGTGTTTAGCTCTGGCTGGCAAGGCACGTATCATATTGCCTAAAGTTCTATTGAATCTCTCAACGCCACCATTACCCATGGGGTGGTAGGGTGTTGTGTGAGACTTCTGCCACCCCTGCCACACTGAGAAGTTCCGCAATCAAGTTACTCTCAAAATTAGCCCCCTGATCAGAATGAATGCGACGGGGAAAGCCATACACGCAGAATATGTTGTTCCACAGTTGGTGAGCAACAGCTTTTGCTGACTGATTGGGACACAAGAAGGCATGTGCCAGCTTGGTAAAATGGTCTGTGACAACGAGGACATCAAGTGACTTGTTAGAAGCATCTTCAGCACACCAAAAATCAATGCAGACCAGTTCGAGGGGTTCGCTGGTGATGATGCTCTCCAACGGTGCCCTAGCCTCAGGTTCAGGGGCTTTGCTGAACACGCACCTCCTACAGCACTTAACATACTCCTTAACATCAGCTTCCTGTCCTTGCCAGAAGAACCTCTGCCTTGTCAACCACAGTGTCCTTTGTTGACCTTGATGTCCAGCCTCATCATGTACACCGTTCAGGACCACTGACTTCAGTGAGGCGGGCACAACATATCGATAAGACTTTTTCTTGGACACAGGGTTCCTGGATACACGGTACAGTACCCCCATCCGCAGAGACAACTTCTCCCATGCCTTAAGTAGCCTCACAGTCTCCAATGGCTCATGAAGACGTTCCCTCCTGGAGGGCCTCCGACCCCTCTCCACATAGAAGATCACTCTGGACAACGCATCATCTTGTTTCTGTGCTGACATCAAGTCCTCCTGTGACAGCGCACCAACTGCAGCCACTTCAGCAGGCACCAATGACTGAGTCAATTGCGGCAGCAGGATCGCATGACTTGTAATCCCAGACTCTCCAGAAGAATGGGAAGCCAGAATAGCAGAGACCTCGCCACCCGACAAAGACACACGGACGGATTGGCTATCAACACCAAAGACAACCTCCTCGCTCCCCGCAGTCGAACATCTCTCCAGCTCTGCCCCACATGGATGGTTGGACCAGCGGAACACATCCTGCACCTTCTCAGCCCGGACTCCAGCAGCCTCCTCCAACAGATCCTTGTAAGGGACCCTTGTGAGCTTGTGGAGAGCACTAGGTTTCACAAACGGCTGCCTGCTCAATGCATCCGCCACCACGTTCCTGGGCCCTGGGATGTACTTGAGGTCGAACTCAAATGGGGCCAACTTTGCAACCCACCTCTGCTCGCATGCATCGAGTTTGGGCTTAGACAGGATGTAAGTCAGCGGGTTATTATCTGTCCAGACTGTGAATGGCCGCCCTCTCAGCCAGTGGCTAAACTTATCACAGACTGCCCAGCGCAGGGCAAAGAATTCCAGCCTATGAGCAGGATACTTAGACTGTGCATAGTTTAGCGATTTACTTGCGAAAGCCACTGGCCTGGCCTTGTCTCCATCTTCAGGCACCTGAGAGAGAACGGCACCCAAACCATTGCTTGACGCATCCACAGACAACAGGAACGGCCTCTCAAAGTCCGGGTGGGCCAGGAGGACCTGGTCCAGAAGAGCTTGCTTCAGGAGATTGAAGGCCAATTTGCAGTCATCCGTCCAATCCGAAACAGAGAGCTTTCTCATAACTTTTCGCTTCGCTCTCCCTTTTCCATGGCGCGGAGCCTTGGGTCCAGTGGTCAACATGAACAAAGGCTTGGCAATGGCTGAGCAGCCTTCTATAAATCCTTGATAGTAGACCACCATTCCCAGAAAGGACCTGATTTTGGACTGAGAGGGCACATTTGAATTGTCTTCCATAAGATCCTCTTCTGTCATGTCGGCGATGGCCCGGACCTTCTCAGGATCTGTTGCAATACCAGCCTCGCTGACTACATGGCCTAAGAATCTCACAGACTTTTCCAGGAAGTGGCATTTCTTCTGTGCCAACTTGAGATTGTGCTGCTTCAGACGACCGAAAACCATCTCCAGACGTTGCAGCCCCACCTCCTCACTGGGAGCGAAAATCAGAATATCATCAAGGTAACAAAGAAGACTTAGGAAATTCTGGTCACCAAATATGCTCAGCATCATTCTCATAAATGTGGCCGGGCTATTGCATAGGCCTTGAGGAAGTCTATTGTACTCATAGAGTCCAAACGGCGAGGTGAAAGCCGTGAACTTCCGGTCCTCCTCTTGCACCTCCACATTGTAATAGCCAGATGTCAAATCCATTGTTGAGAAATAGGCATTCCCGCCCAAAGCCGCCAGAGCATCTGCTTGGTGTGGCAGAGGATGAGCGTCTTTTATCGTGCGAGCGTTGAGCCACCTGAAATCCGTGCACAGGCGTAAGTCACCCGACTTCTTCCAGATGAGAACAAGCGGAGAGGCAAACTCGCTGTTGCTCTTCCTAATTATCTCGCATTCCTCCATCTCATCCAATGCCTGTCTGAGTTTGTCGTACTGATTTGGAGACAACCTCCGATAAGGCAATCTGAAAGGTTTGTCATCACTCAGCCTGATTCTATGCACAAATCCCGTTGCTTTTCCACAGTCCAACTTGTGCCTTGAAAAGATGGACTCATAGCGGGCTATCAGTTGCACCAACGTGGCTCTGCCCTCAGGCGACAATTGGGGGGAGTCAACATCCACGTCCCCAAGCCCCAGCTTTTGCAGCACCTCATTACGCTCGCCTTTGCACTCAGATGCACTGTCAATGGTCAAGCTATCAGCACTCTTATTGTCAGCCTCAGGTCCACCATCCACCTTCAGCACCTGCTGTTGCAGAGTCAGAGGGGGGCCTGACACCACCGGCTCATCAGTGTCAAAGTCCTGCAACGCCATACAAGGGAATGCATCAGCCACCTTAGCATTTCGTCGCAGTGTCACTGACTGAAGAAGCGGGTTTATAATCTTCACTGGAAGCCATCCATCATTTCTCAGAAGTGCCACGGTCCTCCCAATGAGAATGTTTCTAGGCCTTGAACGTGCACTAGTGGGTTCAATGACAACAGCACTCCCAGCTGAAATGTTTTGAGCATTTTTCAGTCGTGTCCACACCAAATGCTCCTGCATTGGCTCCAAAGTGACTGCCTGCCTCAGCCTTAGCGTCCCCACCTTGTCCGGCACATCACTTCCTCGCCACCTCTCCACATTGGCCAGAAGGGAGAAGAGCTGCTCATCATCATCATTACACTCTGTCGACTGTGTCTCAGAGAAATTGCTTTTCCTCATCAAACGCAGGAGGTGTTTGATCAAGTTGCTGCCAATAATCAGTTCGTCGATCTGACCATCCACAACCAAGACAGGGACAGAGGCTTTATGTCCATATGCTGTGAGCATCAACTCACACATTCCCACAGGTCTGGTCTTCAAACCCCCACACCCAACCAGCACCACATTAACTGGGTTGAGTGAACTGTCCGATAACACTCCTGCTCGCTGCAGGCGTGGCAACATGTCTGAGCTCAGCGAACATGCCATAGAACCACTATCAACTAACGCTTTCAAATCCATCACATCATTTACAGTAACACTTGTATAGAACAATTTGTCAGTTGAAGCCAGCCTCTGTATATTCTGATAGATTACTTCCACACCAGGTTCCACAGAATCACGGGCATTTGAATATACAGACTCCACATCCTCATCACAGTCAATTAGGGGGGCTTTTATAGGCCCAACACTTGCCCCCTCTCCGTGTGGGCCATCTAGTTTCCCTGCTGGTTGCTTGAGCCCTGCTGTGGGAGCCCTGCTGGCTGGGGAACCTGACCCTGTGACGAGGCTTGAGGACACGACATGCGTGTATGTCCAGGAGCATAGCAGAGGAAGCATAAACGATCCGTTCTACAGTGTTCCACTGTATTGTGGTTAGCATCACCACACACTGAGCATGGGGCCACCCTTCTCTTGGGTCGTTGCTGCGGACGAAACCCAGAATTGTTCACTGTCAGGGAGCCTTGCTCCAACACACGCTCCAACAACGCGATAACTTGGGCCAGCGGTTCTGACGAGGCGAGTGCATGTGCTGGTGACGAAGCAGATGTGTGTTCAACAGCGGTCACTGGCTTAGCTGCTGGTGAGGGCTGAGCCATGGGCAAAAGCACTGGAGAGGACACCTCCTGCCTCAAAGTGGAGACCATCACATTCGATCGTGAGAGCTGTCTGGCTTTTCTCTCCCTCTGTTGTTCCTCCAGCCTCTCGTGGACATCACCAGCAGTCCACTGATGAAGAGGTTTGCACTTGAAAATCAGACATAATTCAGGATCAGGGCAGTGCCTGATAAACATCACAGTCACCTCACGAGTAGGATCTTCCAACCTTTTGCCTTGTCTTTTCATGCCCTCCTCAGCCACATCAATGGCCCTGTTCAGTCTGATCCAATAGTCGAATGAGTTCTCACCAGTCATGGGTAAAGTTGCATAAAAATCTGCTAACGGCATATCAGAGTATTCTGCATCACTAAAATGCTGTCTCAAGATGTGAAACATGGGGTCTGGACCTTTGCTCAAGTCGGTTTTGGGATCACTGCGCAATCCAACTCGGACAACATCTCGTGCCCGTCCCATAAGCTTACTCATTACTTCATCAGATTGTTCTTGTGCATTGAAACCCTTCTTTCGCATGTAACCCAACATAACCTCCTCCCACTCCTGTACAGTGCACTTCTCAGAACCATCCCCCCTGAAACAGCTTGGTTCTTTTACATCAGATTTTAACACCAGCCCCAAATGAGAAATGTCACCAATGGTAAGTCCCCCCATCCCACTATTGTTCTGAAGACCCCCAGTACCCACTGACTTTGTCGCTTCCAAGCATGATGCTATGCTTTCACCAATGGATTTACCCACCCGCTCAATAATTCCTGCCAATATATTAGCTGACACCTCCCCGTTCCCCGAAGGTAAAGCTGGCTCAGGAACATTTTGGAATTCAACCCCACCAGCGGTGTCAGAATGTGTAATGTTGGGCATTGGCGTAGAAGTGAGTAGTGGGACCCTATTTGCTGGTCCAAGGGACCGAAAACTAACACCCCTACTGTAGAAGCCATTTCACTGTGTTTTTTGTTTATTATTATTATTATTATTAGCCTAGAATATTCTGAAAATGATTGGCTAATTGATTTATTGTTTTGGGCATAGACGGGCACGCCTCCCAGGCCAAGGGTTTAATTATGGACAGGTGTGGGGGGAGAAGGCATGCACCTAGTGGATACAAGGTTTTTACCAGTAAACACGGAAGACATTTGTATTTTGTACTATGCTGTCTATACACTTTATGTGAATTAAACGCAAAGCAAAAGAAAGTAACAAGTGGACAATGAAGTTCTTCCTGTACTGCGTACACCTAAACCCATAGAATGGGTGCATCAGTGGGTTTGTTATGGACAAGGGTGAAAGCTGACAAACTAGCACTTACAACAGTAAAAACCCATCCATTCGAAGAGGACTCTAACCAGGAACTGGGCATCGTGATGATTCACAAAGAAATTTAATTTGAAGAGGCCCTACGGATCGAGGATTGGAGTCTGGAAGGAGTGCAACGACAAAAGACACACTCAAAATGTTAACAAGTGGACGCGCAGCACGCAGCACAAACTAAGCCTCATCAATATCAAGCCCATGGTATGTAACAAAACACCGAAAAGGCTGTACAGGAAAACAGCAAATAACTACTGGAGTTATTTTATTTTTCGTGTGTCACTCACTGCTACCTTTTATTGGTGACACGTTGCTGACAATTGCTGCACTGCTGTGCATTGTTTTATTATTGATGGTTTGTCACCGTCGGACTTTTATTGGTGACAAGTTTTCTGCATTGCCGTCCGTTATTATTATTGATGTTTTGTCACTGCCGGACTTTTATTAGTGACACAAACGCCTGTTTTGCACTGCCTTTATTTATTTGCTTTGCGATCTTTGCACCTGGACCGGACCCTGTGAACTGTCAACAGCGCGGCTGCGCTTCCTTTGAAGTTTACATTTGCACCGCACTTTATTGTGTGACAAAAGGGGAATTTGCAATATGTCCGATGTCATGGAGCCTGTGAGCAGCAATGGTGCGCAACTACTGGCAAAAAGGACCCCAAAGTTAACAGAAAAAGGCATGGCTTTACAAAAGGAAAACTGTCTGAAAACATTAAAAACAAAAAGCAACCACACCGGCCAGTACATTGAAAGAGTCAAAGTGCTTATGCAATCCAATGAGAATGTCACAAAAATGCAATCTGAGCTGAACACATTGAAAACATGTTTTGATGAAATGAGTAATACATATGATGCATTTTTGACGTTGCCTCTGACCGAGGAGGAGGTTAATGAGCAAAAGGAATGGTTTGAACGAAAAAAGAGAAAGTACTGTGAATTTGAGGAGGATGTGAAAAGGTGGCTTCATGAGGCTGGTCAATCACAAACCATTGCTGCTAGTGCCTGTGAAATTGGGACAGAAATTGATGATGACATAAGACCAGACGACAGTGTTTCCAATGTCCCAAGCAGGGCTAAGTCCCGCTCCAAGTCCCAAACCTCACGCACTTCTTCAACAGCATCATCTGCACTTCTCAAAGCTCAAGCTGAAAAGGCAGCCCTTCTGGAGCATGCTGCTGCCTTAAAGAAACAACATAATCTGCAGGCAGAGGAGGACATGTTAAGGAGACAGGAGGAGGATCTGAGGAGAAAAAGTGACAACTTGAGGAGACAAAGGGAACAATTAACACTCGATACAGAGTTGGCAGCATTTAATGCAAAAATCAATGTTTTAGAGGAAAATGGATCAAGGAGTGGCTCAAGAGCATCCAATGGAATGCACTCTTATTATGACAATAATGTTCAAATCACAAAACAGCTCAATTCTAATGCAACAAATGGATCAAGGAGTGGCTCAAGAGCATCCAATGGAAGGCACTCTTATTATGACAATAATGTTCAAATCACGAAACAGCTCAATCCTAATGCAACAGTTTATAATCCTGCAAAGGTGAATTACAACATGACTCTAATAACTGACTCTGTAGCTACCCCACAGGTTGTCCGGCCCAAAGAAAGACCCAACATGCAAATTACAAATTCACAAACTGTTTATTCCCAGGCTCAAGAATCAATTCCAACCAATGACACTGAAAGGTTGCCCAGGGTTTCTACCCTGGTGCCAGGTTCTCAAGCCACAGTGCTGTATGACCACAGTCAGCATGACATGGTCAATATAATGCAAAAACAGAATGAAATAACCTCTTTATTAGTTCAACAGAATCTTTCATCTGCTCTTCCAGTTAGAATTATTCCTGTGTTTGATGGTGATCCTCTGCAATATTATGCCTTTATGCGAGCTTTTGAAAATGGTGTTGAAATGAAAACTAACAATTTTGGTGACTGCTTGCACTTCCTCGAACAATACACCAGGGGTCAGCCAAAGGAGATAGTGCATAGCTGTCAGCATCTCCCTCCTCAACAGACAAGAGCAAAAGATCTTTTGAAAGAGAATTTTGGAAATGAACAAAAAATCACTTCTGCATATATGGAAATGGCTTTCAGTTGGGCACCCATTAAAAGTGACGATGTCAAGGCACTACAAGCTTTTTCTCTCTTTTTGCGTGGATGTTGCAATGCAACAGAACAAATCATGCATATGAGAGAATTGGACATACCATGCAACATGAGGAGCATTGTTCTAAAATTGCCATATAAGTTGCGGGAAAAATGGAGAAGCACTGCCTGTGACCTGCAAGAGAGAAAAGGTCATAGGGCCATGTTTAATGATCTGGTCCAGTTCATTGAAAAGCAGGTCAGAATAGCCACAGATCCATTGTTTGGCAACATACAGGACACCCCACTCGCTTCCTCAAGTAGAAGTGCATGCCCCCCCAGTCAGGGTTTGAAGAGCCACAGAGGAAGCAGTTTTGCCACTAATGTTGCCGTGGTGGAGGAAAAGGTACACACTCCCCCACCCCAAGGCTGTTTATATTGCAAAATGAGCAATCACTCATTGGAAAAGTGCTACCAGTTCAAAAGAAAATTACACAAGGAAAAGATCGACTTCATTAAGGAGAAGGGGATATGTTTCGGCTGCCTAAAAAAGGAAGGCCATATTAACAAAACATGTGTCAATAGACTGACTTGCAATGTATGCAGCCAACAACACCCAGAAATTCTCCACATTGTAAGAGAGGACAAAAGAAAATTCCCTGAACAAATTGAGCCATCTACGGAGGCTGAACCAGCAGTTAGCGATGCAACTACTGCACCAACATTATGTGGTCATATTGGGGCTGGTGGTGAGGATGATTGCACATTTTCAATTGTGCCAGTCCAGATAAAATCCAAAAAAAATGACACAATCATACAAACCTATGCCTTCTTGGATCCTGGCAGCTCAGGAACATTCTGCACAGAAAGCCTTGCACAAAAATTGAATGTCAGAAAACACAGGACCAGCATTATGCTGCGAACCATGGGGCAGTCAAAGACTATTTCCACATATGCAGTGTATGGATTGGAAGTGTCTGCACTGGACAATGATGATTTTGTTGATTTACCTGAGGTTTTCACCCATAGCAGCATGCCGGTGAGTGAGAGCAACATTCCCAGACAGGAGGATGTTGATCAATGGCCATATTTGAGTGGCATCAAAATACACCAAATTGACTCTGACATCGATCTACTCATTGGGACTAATGCTCCTAAAGTCATAGAACCATGGGAAGTCATTAACAGCCAGGCAGATGGTCCCTATGCAGTGAGGACCAAAGTAGGATGGGTTCTGAATGGCCCACTTCGAGGGGGCAATTTGAATGACAGTATGAGCAAGAGAGGCTGCTCTACTATTTCCACAAATCGAATCTCTATTGTACACCTAGAGGAATTGATCATTCAACAGTATAATCATGACTTCAGTGAGAAGACCTCTGAAGAACAAGCTGAAATGTCAAGAGAGGATGTTAAATTCATGAACATTGTGCATAACTCCTCTGTGTTGAAAAATGGTCATTATTCTTTTGACTTACCTTTCAAGAATGAAACCCCTATCTTGCCCAACAACCGCTGCATAGCAGAGCAGCGTATTGTGAGCCTGAAAAGAAAATTTGGAAAAAATGAGACATTTCATGAGGAATACACATCCTTTCTGAGTGATGTAATTGATCAAGGCTATGCAGAAATTGTGCCAGAAGATCAATTAAAAAGAAACGATGGTAAAGTGTGGTATATTCCACATCATGGAGTTTATCACCCTAGGAAAGGAAAATTAAGAGTTGTGTTTGACTGCGGAGCTGTATACAAGGGGACGTCACTCAACTGCCAACTTCTACAAGGTCCAGATTTCACAAACCCCCTCATTGGTGTCCTTATTAGATTTCGGCAGGAACCCATTGCAGTGATGGCTGACATACAGGCCATGTTTCACCAGGTCCAAGTCACAAAAAAGGACATTGACTTTCTGCGCTTTCTGTGGTGGCCTCAGGGTGACATCACGCGCCCTCTGGTGGAATATCGGATGAAGGTACATCTGTTTGGAGCAGTGTCATCCCCAAGCTGTGCAAATTATGCTCTGAGGAGGACTGCAGATGACAATCAAGCTCTATTCTCTGCAGAAGTAGTCAATACTGTCAAAAACCATTTCTATGTTGATGACTGTCTTAAGTCAATGTCTTCAGAGGAGGAGGCAACACAGCTGGTTAAGGATCTAACTGCTCTGTGCGACAAAGGAGGCTTTATTCTCTCTAAATGGATAAGCAACAGCCGCTCAGTTTTATCATCAATCCCACAAGAGAGTAGAGCAAAGGAAATCAAAGCACTGGATTTGGATTCAGACAGTCTCCCATTGGAGAGGGCACTCGGCTTGCAGTGGTGTGTCGAGACTGACAAGTTCAAATTTAAGACCATCATGAAGGAACGGCCACAGACAAGAAGAGGCATTTTGTCAATGGTCAGTTCACTTTATGATCCTTTAGGATTTCTTTCACCCTACACTTTGTCAGCAAAGATGATTCTCCAGGAGCTTTGCAAAAGACAGTGTGCGTGGGATGACGACATCCCCCAGTTCTTCTCTCAGCAGTGGTCAGACTGGCTAAACGGACTTGAACAGGTGGCAGAGTTAAAGGTGGACCGCTGTTTCAAGCCCAAAGACTTTGGCAAGCCCACTGGGGCACAGTTGCATCACTTTTCCGATGCCAGTCAAGATGGCTACGGTACTGTGTCTTATTTGAGGATGGAGAATTATGACAAAGGGGTGCATGTTGCATTCCTCTTGGGTAAAGCCAGAGTCGCACCGTTGAAACAAACCACAATTGTTAGAATGGAGCTCACAGCTGCTGTTCTAGCAGTAAGAGTTGATGGGATGTTGCGAAAGGAGTTGCAACTGGAGTTGGATAAATCAGTTTTTTGGACAGACAGTACAACAGTGCTTAAGTACATCAGCAACGAAACTAAGAGGTTCCACACCTTTGTGGCAAATAGAACAGCAGTCATAAGAGAGGCTACCAGTGTTGACCAGTGGAGGTACATTGGCACAAAGGATAATCCAGCCGATGATGTTTCACGTGGGCTGAAGGCCACTGACTTCGTGGCAAACAAGAGGTGGATCAATGGACCTGGCTTTCTTTCTAGGCCAGAGGAAGAATGGCCTAAGTCTGACCTGGAACTGCATGGAGTTGCCGCTGAAGACCCAGAGGTGAAAAGGGACCTGACAGTCAATTTAATTGCTACAAGCACAGATAATCCTACAAGCTGTCTGATGAACTATTTTTCAACTTGGTCAAAATTAAAGACTGCTGTAGCTTGGTTTTTGAAAATTAAGCAGTGTCTCATGTTGCTGCGACAGACAAGAAAAGAAATCCATGCTGCAGTCTGTGGCAGTGAAATGGATCTTGAAAGACAAAAAACTGAAATAACAAAAAGGATCAACAACTTCAAAGCTACAATCAAAGGGCACCGTTTGCATCCTGAAGACCATGCTGAAGCGGAAAAGTCAATTATTTGTTTTGTACAAGGTCAAAGGTTCAAGGAGGACATTGCCATATTGTCGGCTGGTGCTGCAAGTGTCAAGAAGGACAGTCAACTGTACAGGCTGGATCCAGTATTGGAGGAGGGAATCCTGAGAGTTGGTGGCCGCTTGTGTCGATCATCCATGCCAGAGGAGACTAAACACCCTGTTATCTTGTCTAAAGATCTTCATGTCTCATCACTCATTCTTCGCCACATTCATCAACAGCTGGGACATGGAGGACGAAATCACATGCTCTGCCATCTTCGTAAAAGGTATTGGATCACCAATGCTAATTCCGCAACAAGGAAAATCATTTTAGAATGTGTCATATGCAAACGTCAAAGAGGAAAGCTCGGTGAGCAAAAAATGGCAGATTTGCCAAAGGAGAGAGTTTTGCCTGACAAAGCACCCTTTACCAATGTGGGGGTAGACTATTTTGGTCCCATTGACATTAAAAGAGGAAGAAGTCTGATCAAAAGATATGGAGCGATATTTACCTGCTTCACTAGCAGAGCTGTGCATCTGGAAGTGGCATATAGTCTGGATACAAGTTCATGTATTAATGCCATAAGAAGGTTCATCTGCAGAAGAGGTCAAGTGTTAACCATAAGATCGGACAATGGTACAAATTTTGTTGGAGCCAATAGAGAACTAAAAGAGTCCCTAGCTGCCTTAAACAATGACAAAATCCAAGCTGCTCTACTGCGAGATGGAGTGACATGGCATTTCAATACTCCAGCAGCTTCCCATCAGGGAGGTGTGTGGGAACGCCTTATCCGCATGGTGAGAAATGTGCTCAAGTCTGTTCTACAACAACAGACACTTGATGATGAAGGTCTACAAACTGTCCTCTGCGAGGTAGAGGCAATCTTGAACAGTCGACCCATCACAACAGTTTCAGATGAGCCAAATGATCTGGAAGCTCTAACACCAAACCACATCCTTCTGTTAAAGGGAAAGCCAGCTTTGCCCCCTGGACTGTTTGACAGAGGAGATCTGTATACCAGGAAGAGATGGAAACAGGTCCAGTATATTGCTGACCTCTTCTGGAAGCGGTGGCTTTCTGAATATCTGCCTTTAATGCAGGAGAGACAAAAATGGTTAAAGGAAAGAAGATCCCTCATTCCTGGAGACATTGTCCTCATTGCAGATGCTACTGCTCCCAGAGGCTCATGGATAATGGGCAGGGTTTTGGAGGCAAAACCAGATGCCAAAGGGCTAGTGCGCACTGCACGCCTTCAGACGAAGACGAGCCAACTGGAAAGGCCTGTTAACAAACTCTGTTTGTTACTGGAGGCAACAGACTGAAGACTTAACTACTTTCTCTATTCTTTCTTTATTTTACAGTGTCATCAGAAGAATCAGTCAAGATTAATTACATGACACATACCACATACCATGTTTAGTTTTGTAAATGGCTTCTGTAGCAGTAATTGTTTATATAATGCACAATTAGGGGCCAGTGTGTAGAAGCCATTTCACTGTGTTTTTTGTTTATTATTATTATTATTATTAGCCTAGAATATTCTGAAAATGATTGGCTAATTGATTTATTGTTTTGGGCATAGACGGGCACGCCTCCCAGGCCAAGGGTTTAATTATGGACAGGTGTGGGGGGAGAAGGCATGCACCTAGTGGATACAAGGTTTT
This sequence comes from Protomyctophum parallelum, assembly GCF_964188405.1. Lineage (NCBI taxonomy): Eukaryota > Metazoa > Chordata > Actinopteri > Myctophiformes > Myctophidae > Protomyctophum > Protomyctophum parallelum. Next base: position 7,709,850 of record NC_139712.1, on the reverse strand, counting down.
TACCAGTAAACACGGAAGACATTTGTATTTTGTACTATGCTGTCTATACACTTTATGTGAATTAAACGCAAAGCAAAAGAAAGTAACAAGTGGACAATGAAGTTCTTCCTGTACTGCGTACACCTAAACCCATAGAATGGGTGCATCAGTGGGTTTGTTATGGACAAGGGTGAAAGCTGACAAACTAGCACTTACACCTACCTCTGTCAGGAGAAGCAGCTGCATGAACGCCCCTCCCCCTGCCAGGCAAACCAAGCATAGAAAAACCCCTCCCTCTACCAACACCCCCCAGCCCAAAGGAAGTATCCATTATTAACCAATGCACAAAATAAGTACCGGGTAAAAATAAAACAAAAATATCAATGTGCAATTGACCATATGCTATAGCCTACAGCAGAAAATATCCCAACAAAACTGTGAAAACAAAAATAATACACAAAACATGCACAATTCACCACAATGTGATGCTATTCCCTTGTATAGAAGTCTAAATGATCGCACATAAAGAACCCATCTCATTCGGACTGACAATATGGGAGAATAGTAATACTGCCCCACGCTAAATAAACCCCTGTCAGAAAACGGCAGTGTAGCATTAAATGCAGTGTCCTACTACCATCGTGTGGCCAAAATGGAAACTGCAATTGGCGACGCACAGTTGCATAACATGTCGACTACCAGTGACAGCCCCGGTGTTTCTCGTCCGTAGCGTCGGTAGATTTCTTCTTCCAACGCCCAGTGGAACAAGAAGACCGTCACGGCACCAGTGTAACAGACGTGATCTTGCGTTGTGTTGTATATGAAGCACCATAGACCAGGATCTCAGCAGTCAGCAGTGAGTAGATTTATTCTCTGTACAACATAGAATGAGGCAATCACTGCTCTGCTCTGACGTATGTTTTCCACATTACAATTGCGCTTTCAAAGCTAGTATGAAATAGGAAGTGCGGTAGGCTACGTCACCAGGTTATAGGTCACGTCAACCGCCTGAACTCTTAAAGTGACAGAACACCGGATCACAATACAATATAATGCCTGGGCAAGTGGAAGCACTATTAACCACGTTACAGAGACTTATCTACTTAAGGGCCTGGACCATTCATAGAGAAGCAGCAAGCTGTTTGTGGCTGATATTGTAGTTAGGCCATCAGTTTATACCACAGGCATGCAATATTATTTTTAAGCAGTTTCTTCACAAGTATTATGGAGTTGGTTACCTTGTACACGTTATGTACATATACTTATTGGGAACATCAATTATTGCATAAAGTTGGTTGGAAAAATATTTGCCAATAAATGTCAAGTTTCACAATATGTATGCATTTTAATTTCCTCACACTTGATTTCAAATCAGAATATTGAATTGTATTCCCCATATATGAAAACATAAAAAAATTACACTTCAGTCTATATTTCTACCTTGTTTAGTCAAAAATATAGGCGTTTTATTATGTTTCAGCATAATGGTGGCCGCCATCTTTAAATGGTCCATTTTGAGGGCTTAGCATCCATTTTTGAGTTTGGCATACAGCAGATTTGGATTCAGCAGACCTTAATACCCCTAGAAAACATGTATGCCATAAATTAACACGATTTGCCTTCAGCACTTTAAATAAGCACATTCTCTGAAATCCTGCCTTGACTAATAGGCCTATAGGAGTATATTTGTACACACCTATTCAGACATCTTAGCCCGTAGCACTTGCCCTAGCCTGGACAACCTTACAGGCGTAAATAGGATGAATGTATGTAAATTAGATGCCCATTTGTCTAAATATTTATTTATGATAGCACTCTATAGTGTATACACAGTTTCATTACATCAATATTCCACTGTAAGCTTAGCTTACGTATGAGTCTTAATGACTATTTTCATGTATTTGATGTATTACCATGTTTTGTGCTTGCTTACTGTAAGTCACTCTGCCTAAATTGTAAATTGTAACTGCAGCGTGTAGTTTGGTGTTGTGTGTGTAACACACATACCTGCATTGTGTAGCTCGATGTCCATATCAAAATCAATGTCCAGCAGTTTGTTTTGTTTCTCCAGCAGAGTTTCTAGTGTCTCCATCTCTTTCTGGAAGAGGTTGACCATGAACTGTGCGGCTGCACTGAGGCGCTCCAACACAACTACTCTGAGCTGACAAACATCACTGCTTGTTGTGTGTTTGTCCAAAACGCACAATATGTCCTCTCCCACCACCGACGTCATGTGTTCATGTATCTTCAGCCGTAGAGACTCCATTAGACTCGTTTTACCTCCTTTAGGAGACATTTACACCACACAGACACAGTACTCTATCGCTGGAGTGTCGAGATGATTTTGGGTCGTCACAGTGGCACCGAAGAACCGACTTAATGTAATATAAACTTATATCATGTGTAAATATTTCTGTTTATACTGATACTGTAATACGTATAACCTATAGAATGTGTAAAATGTCCTCCATTGACTCGTTTTACCTCCTTTAGGAGACATTTACACCAAACAGACTCTCTTCCAAACTACCGCTGTTTCCTTGGCTTCAACGCCGACAAATAGAACTCGAAGCTGGGCTAAATGAAGGAGGAAACACCGCTGGAGAGGCGATATGGCTTCAGTTGTTAAGACCCGCCCGTAACTTGCTTCACCAGATAAACGTTACAACTTATAGAATGTGGAAAATGTCTCTTTTCTCTAGATGAGGATCAACAACAACAAAGACTTTCTCTCCGATCCCGCCATTACGCTGAAAACAAATAACCAGTGTTGCCACATTGTGTGAGAGAAATAAGCAACCAGGTCAATGAAAACAAGCCAACTCTTGCTAGAGAAATAAAACAAGAAAAACAAGCCAAAACAAAAAAAAGATAATAAGACCATATAATCCTAATAAAAAAAGAGTTGATGCATTTATCAATATAAATACTGTGTATGTCTAGGATAATTAATGTTTTGGTAATTTATTATACTAACAATTAGCCTATAAAAAAAGAGGCTGAAAATAGCGGGAAACAAACGGACTTGGCAACCCTGCAAACAACACGTATCTACGTCCGGGTCAACGTGTCACACCGAGCATGTGCCGCTGCCACCTGGTGGAGGAGGTGTGTAACTGTTACTGAATACATGTAAGGATGAATGGACTGCCTTCATCCTTCCACTAGCTTTAGGAATAACATGAATGTAAAACACTGTTACTGGACACATGGATGGTGATGATGATTGACATTCTATAGGCCTACTTATAGGAATAATAAACCCTTATCTCGTTTTCATTAAGGAGGTTCTACACAATACAAAGCATAGTGTAATAATGCTTAATAATGGAAAGCAGTGTGTGTATTGACTTGTGTTTGACCATAGAGTTATATATCTATAGAGAAGACACCCGAGTTCTCCTATTCCACTTGCATTAAGTTGCTCAAAAGCGCATGAGGCGGATTCACTCCTCCTTCCTGGTAGGAACAGAGTGCATTCTGGGACGGATTGCAATGGTGAGTGGCCCCAAACACATGAACGCGCTGCCGTTGAACGCGCACGAGCGTCGTCCGTCGTGAACATGTACAATGTTACGCCAGGGCTCCACTGGGCGCGTCCCCATCGCGTCCTGCTCGTGTCATGACAACGTCAACGTCACGCTAGAGGTGCTCCACCGCGGGCCTTTGAAAACTGCGCGTCAGCAAAACATTTTTGTACATGACTGGACGCGTGCGTGCGTCAAAAAACGAACCGGGGCAATTTTTGAGTCACCGAACGCAGCACAACGCAACGCAACGCGGGCAGTGGAGCCACCCTCCATTGATTAAAAGGGCACATTCCCTACGTTGACGGAGACGTGACGCAGACGCGCCGCAGACGCGCCCAGTGGAGCCCTGGCGTTAGTCAACGGACAGCGCGTTCATGTGTTTGGGGCCAGGCTGCAATACCTTCATTCGGCCACTATGTCCATTTCGCCTCAAGATTTCCTCTGGGTGCCTTCTCTATTCATATATAGGCTATACTCTAAGTGTTTGACCCATTCTACATAGGCCTACTGTGAAAAAAAAGACAGAAACTACAGCAACCATCAACCAAACAATAACAATTATGCAAAACAAGTAAGCACAGCCAACGATATGACAAAATACAAAGAACAAACAAAACAACAATACATAAGTCAAGCAAGGATAGAGAATGTATCATTAATCTATAGAGAAGGGATAATTAATTTATAGAGAATGGATCATTAAGTTATAGAGAAGGGAGCATTGATTTATAGATAATGGATCATTGATTTATAGAGAAGGGATCATTGATTTATAGAGAATAATAATATAATAATAATAAAACTTTATTTGTATAGCACCTTTCATGACATGAAATGCAGCTCAAAGTGCTTTACAGAACAATGGAGAATAAAAGAAAAGCAAGGCAACGACATTAAAAAACAAGCAGTAATGCAATACAGTGAGGACATAACAAAAGAAGAAAAAAAAAGATCAATTAAAAGCAATGTTGTAGAAGTGGGTCTTAAGCTGAGCTTTAAAAATGTCTACAGAGGCTGCCTGACGAAGGTACAGTGGGAGCTTGTTCCATGCCGACGGCCCGTAGAAGCAAAAGGCTGCTTCCCCGTATTTTTTAGTTGCCATTTTTTTAGGCAAAGCGAGCAGGCCAGCAGTGGAAGACCTTAGGGGGGGGCGGTTTGGGACATATTTAGGCAGGCAGTCATGTAGGTAGGAAGGTGCGAGACCATTGAGAGCTTTATAGACAAGTAAAATAATTTTAAAATCAATCCTAAAAACAACCGGAAGCCAGTGCAGTGATGCCAAAACTGGAGTAATATGTTCTCTCATCTTAGTTCTAGTTAAAACTCTGGCTGCGGCATTTTGGACAAGTTGTAATCTGTCAGTTGTTTTCTTAGGCAGTCCTGAAAAAGGTGCATTGCAGTAATCAAGCCGAGAAAAAACAAAGGCGTGGATTAGCGTTTTTGCATCGTCCAAGGACAAATAGGCTCTGATTCGTGCAATATTTCTAAGGTGAAAAAAGGCAATAATAACCCCCAGGTTCTTTCTACAGTCAGGTTGCCAAGTCTGCTTATTATTATTATACTTCTGTCTTATCCTCATTTAGCTTGAGAAAGTTCTCACTCATCCAACATTTGATGCTAGACAGACAGGTCAACAGCGGGTCTAAAGCACAGGGATCATCTGGAGCCACAGAGAGATATAGTTGGGTATCATCAGCATAGAAATGAAAGTTGACTCCGTGATTGGTAATGAGTTCGCCCAATGGCAGTATGTACAAGGAGAAAAGCAGAGGGCCAAGAATCGAGCCCTGTGGAATACCAGAACTGTTTGTCTGAGTCAAACTCGGCTAGATTGACAAAGTAACTTCTGTTTGATAGGTAGGAGGAAAACCAGGACAGGGCCGTACCAGACAGGCCTATCCAGTGCTCAAGACGCTGTATTAAAATTGAATGATCAATCGTGTCAAATGCAGCCGTTAGATCTAGAAGTAAGAGAACGGATACATATTTCTTGTCAGCAGACACCCTAAGATCATTCATTACTTTTACAAGTGCTGTTTCTGTGCTGTGACCTTTCCTAAAGCCAGATTGGAATTTGTTGTGGACATTATTGTTCTGTAGAAACACATCCAATTGATGGAAGATGCATTTTTCTAAAACCTTGCCCAGAAAGGGTAGATTTGAAATGGGTCGATAGTTACCCAAAACAGCGGGATCAAGATTGTGTTTCTTGAGTAGGGGCCTAACTACAGCAGTCTTCAGTGAGTCTGGGAAGACGCCTGATTGTAGAGAGCTGTTTACAATTTTTAGGATATCTCCAATCACACTGTCTAAGACCTCTTTGAGAAAGGTGGTGGGAATTGTATCCAATGAACAGGAGGATGATGTCATCTGTGATATGGTTTTGCGGAGTTCGTCTTCATCAATTGCGCAGAACGATACTAGGCTCCCCCTGGAGAGATCTACCCTGGGACCATTAGCTGCTGTTTGAAGGTTTGCGCTAGCAGCAGCACCATTCATAATATCAGCTCTAATGTTAAAAAACTTGTTGTCAAAAAAGCATGCAAACTCATTACACTTAGCTTTAGAGGCCGGGAATGACTGCTTGTAGGACTGGGGGGGGGGGGGGGGGGGGGGGTTAAAAGTCGTTCAATGGTGGAGAATAGGACTCTGGCATTTGTCTTGTTCTCATTAATAATGCCAGAGAAATATGCCTGCCTTGCTAGACGCAAGGCTTTGTTATAGGCGACTGTTGACTTTTTAAGAATCTCTAGGTGGATGGTGATTTTGTTTTTTCTCCAAGCTCGCTCAGCTCTACGACATTCTTGCTTCAGAATGGATCATTAAGTTATAGAGAATAGATTTATAGAGAATGGATCATTGATTTATAGAGAAGGGATCGTTGATTTATAGAGAATGGATCATTGATTTTATGATTTATAGAAGGGATCATTGATTTATAGAGAATGGATCATTGATTTATAGAGGTTTCATTGATTTATAGAGGATCATTGATTTATAGAAAATGGATCATTACATTGGAAACATCAGTCATGAATGTCAGGATAGTATGCAGTATAAATTAATATAGCCTACTGCATAGGCTACTATGATTATAGTGATTAAAAAGGTTAAATGTTAAATTAGGGATGAATGGAGTGCCTTCCACTATCTTGGAATAAATAACATGAATTTTAAACAAAAATGTAATTAATTATATATGATATTGTGTAACATAATTAGCCTGGCATGACCAGACTATATCACTGCCCAGGGCTTCTTCCTCTGGTCTGAGGACCACCGGTGTTCCTTGAGGGGGTTCCAGGTGGTCCAGGGACCACCGGTGGTCCTTGGGGGGGTTCCAGGTGGTCCGGGGACCACCAGTGGTCCTTGAGGGGGTTCCAGGTTGTCCGAGGACCACCGGTGGTCTTTGAGGGGGTTCCAGGTTGTCCGAGGACCACCGGTGGTCTTTGAGGGGGTTCCAGGTGGTCAACCAGCTAAATGATGGAGGGTTGTTAACCAAATTGACCCTTATAGGTCAAGTGTAAAATGAAACCAAATGGTACATGGTAACGCCCCGTCTGCCTCTGATTGGCCTACAGACACTGCCGGCCTTACCAGAGTTTCCTCCGAGGTGGAAGATACATGCTGGATAGTCTGCTGCGAGGTTACTCCGTGGTGGGAAATAAATATATAATACAAGTACGATATATAATACAAGAGAATGACAGCTTGTCACCCACGGCAGTAACTTTATTTTTGTAGAAGAGGCGAACTAATGTTGTTTATGCCATTTAAATAAACTTCAGTATAATAGTATTAGTTTACGATAATCAACACTAACACTTTAATTTAGAACACACCCAAATCAAATCATACAACGTGCGCGTTCAATCAATTATTCAATCAAAGCAAACGACATAACATAACAACATACTTTGCCTCTTCTACAAAATTAAAACGTACAATTTACTGCCACGCGTGCCAAGCTGCCATTCTCTTGCACTTATTATTTCCCACCACGGAGTAACCTCGCGTCTCAGAGGACAGTCTGGTGAGACCATGGGGGCAAGACGGGCAGTGTTCGGTAGGCCAATCAGAGGTAGAGTTCTCAATCTCTGCCCGAACCCAACACTACCCGACCCGGCCCAGCATTTTCGGGTAAGGTAGGGCCCAAAATGCACGATAATTAGTCGGGCCGGGCCAAGCATTGGGCTCTGTGATTTTCCGTGATTTTTTTATTTAATTCTTTTTAATAATTTTATAATAATAAAAATAACAATGTTGTGTAATGTATTTATGAAGAGCTGTATGAATGTTGGCGATTAACTTTTACAGTTTAGGCTACTATGTGACCGGTATGGTGGAGGAGGAGCAGCAGCGCACCAGAGAAGTGACAGAATAGATCGGTGTTTGTTGAACATTCTACCGCTGTCTGGTTTGCGAGCCAAATGAGCTGCTTAGTGAGCTAAGCATCAAGTACAGTAACTTAAGTTAACTTGCCATATGCTTAAATGTTAAGACCAGTGTTAGGACCGTTACTTTTATAAAGTAACTAGTTACAGTTACTAGTTACATAATTTCAAAAGTAACTTAGTTACTTTACTGTCACTTAAACCAACTTTTTCGTTACTTTTCGGCTCGGCTCGCCGGTGCCGGTTCCGGCGAGCCGCCCCGCATCCAAAACACTTGGTGGAGAAAATTTGCTATTTCCATGCTCAGACCCAGGGACACGGGGACACAGCCAGGGACACACATAGTTGTCTATAATAGGAGTGGTTGCACCACTCAAAAAGAAAAACGGGCTCCCACTTCAGGCCATTCATTCATGCCTTCAGTTCAGTACAGTGTTAATAATACCAATAGCAGGGGGGACTGGTGGTGATTTTGATGATGCTATGTAGGCCTATCAATACATATTTATAGCAAACAACTAAAAACAAGTAGGCTACAACAAACACAACATGAGGGTTCCAGTTCCACTGCTCCAGTGAATGTTGTATACTGTGCAGATAGGCTGAGATAGCTCATAGCTGCTCTTATTGTGGTGGTGGCAATACTAATTTGAGTCTGGATTTATAAACAAAGTAAGACCAAAACCAGAATTACTATTTGATAATCAAACACATACACGCAAAGTCTCTTTCAGTATCTGTCTGTCTCTCTCTCGCTCAAAAGTAGCTAGGCTACGCACACTGTCTCACACACACGTACACGAACGCACACGCGCAGCCTCTTTCAGTATCTGTCTGTCTCTCTCTCTCTGGGTATGTCTACACCATAGCGGAAAAGTTTTTCCGCAGCCGACACTTTCGGTTGTCGGCTGCCGGCACATGGACTTCTTCCGGGGCTTTGGGCGGTCCCCTACACGGAAGCCTATTTATGGCCTGTAGTCCTCTATTTCGAAGTGGGCGTGAGAGTGAAAAGTGAGTGACAAGCAGTTGACACAGACAAAGGCGCATTCAAGTGTAGGCTATATAGGTGCTGCTTTGCTATGCAGCCATTGAGATGACAGTCTAGTCGACTGGTTAACAAACGTGCCTTTGGAACGGGCAACCCGGGTTCGCCTCCCGGCTGAGGCTATATTAGTTTTGTTTTCGTCGACGACTTGCGCGACGGCCAGCTTACATCTGACGCGGAGGTCGGCCAGCTTATACATCTGACGGGGAGGTCTCAGATGTAAGCTGCCGCCTGCCGACAAGCATAAAAATGAAGTGTGTCACCCGGCGGTGAGAAGGAGAAGGATATTTTAGATTGAGTGATTTAAATATTTATTAACAGTTTGCAGAATTACAATACATTTCAAGCACAAACTCAATACAAAGACTGTTAACTGTGAGTGGACGACCCAATTAAGCATTACACTTGTTTACAACAGGGTCCACATTGTTCAATTCATCAAAACATTTAGGGCTGTATTTTGCGTGTCTTAAGTACCAGGTCTTATTCCCTAACTTGAGTAAACTAAAGACCTGGAGGCGTGATCAATGCTCTTTGGCCACTCAGAATAGCCAAATGGCATTGATCACGCCTCCAGGTCTTTAGTTTACTCAAGTTAGGGAATAAGACCTGGTACTTAAGACACGCAAAATACAGCCCATAGAGACGTACAAATAGACACTTCTATATAGTTAAAGAACAGAACAGGAATTCATCATAAAACAGTGTTCCCTGAACCGGGAATCAAACCCGGGCCGCGGCGGTGAGAGCGCCAAACCCTAACCACTAGACCATCACGGAGATGATGATGATGATTATGAGAAGGCTGTGGAAGCTGAAGAGAACGGGCAATTTTATAAAGTATAAAGTAATTTTCAATGTCATCAGGGATCAGGGTTACAGTAAATGACAATGTAATTCAGCCAGGGGTGCCATGGATGAAAAGATTACAGGGGTGATCTGAAGCAAACATGAGAACCACTGCTTTACATTTCTTCAGACGATTTTTCAATGTTTTGTTAACAGATATCTCCCTGTATCCTGCGACATGGGCGGTCCCGAGAGGGGACGCACCCGGAAGCCTATTTAATGGCACGTAGTCCTCTAGTTCTTGGTTGGTGAAGTGGGAGTGACATTGACAAGATGTTGACAAACAGGCAAATTCTGGCGTTGGTGGTGGTGAGAAGGAGAAGGAGAAGGAGGTTGATGATGATGAGGATGAGGAGGGCAGCGGAGGCTGAAGAGAACAGGGCCAGACCCAGGAGGAGGTTTTGGGTTCATCCGATCGGTATGCGAAGAGCAGAACAAGGGGACTACCTGCACCTGTTCATGGAGCTACGCCAGGACGAACAACGCTTCCAAGAGTACTTCAGACTCTCTGTGGAGCAGTTCGACTGGGTGCTGGACAAGGTCAACAGATCAGGAAGCAAGACACTTGTTACCGGCAAGCCATCAGTCCGGGCGAACGTCTTGCCATCTGTTTACGGTAACTACCATGTTCATTGTTGTTTACATTTCTACTAGTAGCCTTGGATCACAAGACGGACATCTGCCATGCCCGTCTACGTCTTGAGCTCCAAAATAGTGTTTGATTTCAAATATAACCTGCTTGTCCCATGACCAAGAATGTTACAATTGTGTACGGCCCCTCGTAAGTACCCATATGTTCCGTATTGTTCTATAAAAAGCATTCTAATCCGATCGGTGGCCATTTTCTCCATATGCTTTCAACTACGCGACCCTATCGGTTGGGGGTGTATTGCACTATGTTACATTATAAGTAAAACTCTATGAGCAAATGAACACCAATCGGATTCGAATCCTTTTTATTGAATAATATGGAATATACGGGTACATCTAAGGGGTCGTATACGATTGTAACATCCGTGGCCATAGAGTTAGTCCTTTTATATTGGAAATGTGTGTGTTTATGCAGATGTATGGAGCAAAAACGGAGAAAGTGCAAACACTATTTTGAAGATCATCGAAGACTGTCATTATAATAATATAACCGTCTTGTATCAAGACACTGGTGGATAGACTGTAAATGGCAAATGCCTTAGTAATTAGCATTGTATTCACATATAATTTCAACTCACCAACCCTGACTGTGAGGCATGGTGCATGTATTTAATGTTTCCACACTGTCATTCAGCTCTTTAGTCTTCCTTATTTTGTTTCAGATTCCTTACTTCAATAAATGTAGCAATAGCACAATGTAGAAAATATTAAGTCACACGTAAAAGTCATGTTTCCACAGATTGCTTGATTGATTGATTGAAGTATTTATTAACGGTTTGCAGAATTGGTACATTAACATTTCACATGAAAGCACTAACTCGACTTTACTCAACTTGAGTAAAGGTTTAGTAACTTTACTTGGCTTCCAAATATACATCATGTATTATAGTACCTAAGTAAGAGTACTCAAATATATCCAAATGTGTCTATCACCTATTTGAAAATGGCAGATCATGGTGAAAAGATGCATTTTAAACTGTGTATCATGGTAAAAGGTGTGATTTTTAGGTTTCAATTGGTTAATGTATTTCTTGTTATACTAATGTAAATCTTCAAAGTAGTAGTAATAAGTATATTATAACAAGAAATACATTAACCAATTGAAACCTATTACATGGTTTTATCCTTGGAAAATAGCCATGCAGGCTACAGGCTCACAATGCGCTGTAATGCGACAAGCTTGTCGTATTACAGCGCATTAACCAATTGAAACCTAAAAATCACACCTTTTACCATGATACATAGTTTAAAATGCATCTTTTCACCATGATCATGTAAGATGACAACTGAATTTATGTGATAGCCTATATATATAAGCCCCGAGCTGAATTAAGTTGGCAAATGTGACACGAGTTAAAGACAAAAAGCTGTATATAGGGCCAGATTTATTTAGTTGCAACTATACGCGTTCTTTATCCCAACTACACAAAATGTCTTTTATAGCCGTTATCCAAACTCACACCACGTGATATTGTGACTGAGCTTGTAGATCAACTCTGTTTTGGAAAACCTTTTTCTCTGAATAGGGATGCTGGGTTCAAGTGGTAATTAACTTGTAAAATAATTGCCATCAAAAAGTACATTATTTGCCTCAGAGATGTAGTAGAGTTGTGGGTCATAAACCTTAATCCCATTACCAATACAACTTGTAACATGTGAGTTTAGCTTGTGTTATAACATGATGATTGTTGTCTATACCTCTATTTCAGATACCTTACCCATGGGGATTCTATTGCCACCATAGCCTACAATTTCCGCGTGGGACGATCCACTGTGTCTGAGATTGTGCCTACTGTTGCTGAAGCCATCTGGCAGTGTTTGGTACCAGAGTTGATGCCCGTGCCGACGAAGGACGAGTGGAAAGCTGTAGCCAATGTTTTTGAGCAGAAGTGGAACTTCCCTCACTGTGTGGGTGCACTGGATGGCAAACATATTGTCAAAGTCAGGCACCCATACATTCGGGGTCCCGTTTCTACAACTACAAAGGCCAGTATTCCATCGTCCTTCTGGCTGTTGTAGATGCCAATTACCTGTTCCGCATGGTCGATGTGGGAGGTTATGGCGCATCCAACGACAGCGGCATCCTCTGGGCATCAGCGTTTGGTGAAGCTCTAAGGGACGGAACACTGAACCTCCCTGAGGATGAACCACTCCCAAACGCTGAGGACCTGGGACCGGTCCCATATGTTTTCGTGGCAGAAAGCCTTTCCTCTGCGGCGGGACATGATGCGGCCAGTCCCTGGAAGGTACCTCCAGGCCTACTCCCAGAGCATTTTCAACTATCGTCTGTCCCGTGCACGGATGATGGTGGAGATGACCTTTGGTTTGATGGCTTCACAGTTCCGTCTCTTGCACACGGTGATTGATCTGAACCCGGAGAATGCGGAGAAGGTTGTGAGAGCCATCACTGTCCTACATAACCTTCTCAGATGGCACCGGCAGTCATCTGCTTCCGACGTGGCAGAGGAGATTCCAGATTCCCTCCGCCCAACTGGAACGGTTGTTGAGAACAATAACCCAGATGAAGAGGCTCGCGCTGTGAGAAGTAACTTTGTGGAGTACTTCAACTCACCAGCCGGTGCTGTATCATGGCAGGACAACCATGTTTAATCCTCACCTACCCATTACCCTCATTTAATTTTCCTTCTCTATTTAATTTTTCTTCTCCTCGGATCGCCACCTTGTAGTGGTGGAGAAGCTTGTGTGTTCCAATGAACCTGAGAGCTATGCCGTCTGCAGCTTTGCTCCTGGTAGGGTCACCCATGGCGGAAAGCTCAAGGGGGAGGTTCCAGACAAAGTGCGATCCAACCAAAGCAAATGAAAGCTGCAGCATACTTCACGCAGTGTTGCAAATAGCCTGCATCCTGCGACTCACTAAATTGAGAAAGGACCAAATCCTGTCACCCTCTGGGATGCCAGACTCTAATGTTGTTGAAAAAGGACTCATAAAATGTCTTTGGAACCCACCCCTGGGTCCCAGGACCCATTACATTGAAAACCTATTTACACCACTGGGCCCCTAGTTCTCTTGGACTCCATGTGACTGGACCCTCCTGACCCACATCTGTTAAGGACAGTGTCTCCCCACATTACACAAACGCACAGGCGTCCTCCATGAAGGAAATCTAGCCACTATGACATCCCTCATTTTACCGGTTCATTTTAAATCTTCCTTCATCCCAAGTTCTTCCACCTTCCCAGTAACGTTGTCATTTCGCTGGTACTGGAGTCACTCTGCTGTCACCCAGGGAGGCTGTAGGCGAGAACTTGATGCCAGCAGTCCTAGGGTCCTCACTGTGGACTGACATTTTTGTGCAACATACAAAAGCAGCTACCTTTTTCAAACAATAGTAGTCTATTTCCACAAAATAATACATCCATGTCCTACCCATTCCAAAAAAAACCCTTGAGACTGGCAAGTCAGTAACTACACTGGCTTTGCTCAAATATTTGCCACGGACATGGAGAAGTCTTGCCATAGCCATATTTGTCTGTGTATGGAGTACTAGGGCTGTCAATTGATAAACATATTTAACCCACCTGAGGCCGATTAAAGAAAAAAAAGGCTTCTAAATCAGACAATTTTCTGAAAAAACAATGTTCCGAACTTCCTATATATAACTATTTCATGTCAAGTACCCCAAAAATTACTGTATATGCAATTGGCCGCTGACCCCCATCTGAATATATGTTGTTCCAGAGACCACCCAGAAGCAAATATTTGAGTTAAAAACGTTCGCTCTGAAAGAATATATATTCAAAGCTTTGTGCCACATTTTCATGATTTCTCGAGTGCCGTGCTATGAGCTTGTATATCTGCTATTTTTCAACAGCTAAAGTATAACATAATGCTTAAAATACCAAAAGGGGTTCCCGTCCTAAATGGGTTAATCTGATTAATCACAAATGAATCGCATATTTTTTCAAGTTGTTAATGCTCTTATCAACTAGGGGTGGGGATATGGGTACCTCACGATACTATGGTGATATTAGACCCTCGATAACGATATCACGATGTTCTGTATATTGCGAGATTGCAAAAAATGAAGAAAAAAAACATAAAAGGCAAGATCTGGAATACTCAGTCACAAACTGGCCAATAAGTACATGAATCGTGCCTCCCCCAAACAGTAAAATAACTAGTCTACAACTTGTCTGTCCACAACAATTGGCACTACTAGTACTAACTAATCAATCCACCCCTAAAATATGTAGTGAAAATGTAATTGACAAGAAACAAACAAAATAAGATGTGCTGAGCATAGGGCTGTCCCCGACTAAGGATTTGTATAGTCGACTGATAGATGAATAAATTAGCTGTTAGTCGACTAATAGTCGACTAAACAATTTTTTTTATATAAAAATACAATATTTACAAAAATATACAAAAATATTGTATTATTCCACTAGGTCTGTGGGGGACATAAACACATTTGAACATTCTGACTGTTCAAATCTTTCTTTTTAACAACTGAGAGGCTTGTCATTAGCCAGATTGAGCACAGCAGGTGAGATTGAGATTCTGGAGTCTATCAGGCCAGCACACTGTGCGATTCAAGTCACAGGCAGTGGCACATTGCCACACAGGCAGACACACTCCAGATGCACATTGGAGATTTGAACAGTCAGAATGTTCAAATGTGTTTATGTCCCCCACAGACCTAGTGGAATAATACAATATTTTTGTAAATATTGTATTTTTATATACAATTTTTTAGTCGACTATGAGGTGGTCAGTCGACTGAGACCCGTTCCGATCGATTAGTCGACTATTCGACTAATCGAGGTCAGCCCTAGCTGAGCATAACATGCAATGAACCTGGACCGATTCCAGGTATTCATCACCAACTTGTTTTATGTATTTTAAAGTTGGGCCCATTTTATCTGTAACAGTGTATCGATTATTCATCGCGGGAGGAATTATTGCGATATCTCGTAATATTGATATATTGGCACACCTGTATCATCACTGTGGGCGTAGACAGATGCTTTGCTTTATGCAAAAATGCATGTTTTTTTCAATTATTGGAACAATGACAAATACTCTCTGTTGGAATGTGATCTATATTGTAAATAACTATCTTATCTTATTCTGAAGTGACAAATCCTTGACAGGAAGTGCCTATTAGAGATGTGTATATATTTGTCAAATAAACACATCTCGTCAGTTCTGTTGTGTACAGCTGACGGGGATGATGTGAACAGACGCTGCTGCCTCCTTGTGTTGTTATTTCCTCCTGATGTCCGACTAGCTCCCAGGCTATCTAGATTATGTCCATCGCTGTAATGGCAGCTCTGCCAACAGGTTATGGGCCCAGCAGGACGAAGGATAATGGAAGCCAGTGGAGTCGGATTTGTTTTGATGGAGATGAACGGAACTTTGAATTATGGTTGGTAAAGTTTCTCGGGCACCTTCGGCTGAGGGGGCTGAAACACACTATATTGAACGAGCCTGATATCGACAACGGTGGGCTCGATGAGGAAGAAGCCGCAGTGGCAGCGAGAGCTGCTGCAGCCGAGGCGAGAGCCGCTGAGGACGCCGAGAAAAATGAGGACGCATACGCTGAGCTAATTCAAGTACTCGACGATAAAAGTTTGTCTTTGATTATGCGTGATGCAGCAGACGATGGGAGGAAGGCGTTACAAATTCTGAAGGATCACTATGCTGGCAATGGGAAACCAAGAGTGATTAGTTTGTACTCAGAGCTTACTTCGCTCCAGAAGGCTGCTAATGAAACAATTACAGACTATATTATTCGAGCTGAAGCTTCCATCACGGCACTGAGGAATGCGGAAGAGACTTTGAGTGATGGCTTACTGACAGCTATGATTCTGAAGGGGCTCCCAGAATCATATAAGCCATTTTCCATCCACATTGCACAAAGTGACGACAACATCACCTTCGCCGAGTTTAAAACCAAACTGAGGAGTTACGAGATCACTGAAAAGTTCAGTAGCTATTCCGGGGCTGACAGCGTGATGATAATAAGAGGCAAGTACAAAGACGTGAGACTGTGCTGTTACAACTGCGGCCAGAGGGGGCATAAAGCTTTCGAGTGTGAAGGTGCTGCCGGTCAAAGAGAACAGAGACAGTGGTGCAGTCTTCGCAAAAGTCCCACGCACAACGATGCCAACTGCAGGCGGAGAAGACGGAGAGACAACGTCAACGTGACACAGGATGAAGAGACGCACATGTTCACCTTCAAGGTGGGCCAGGTGAACTGCGACTTGGACAGCGCCGGGAGACCGAAGCAGAGACTATGTCAGGGCATTGCTCTGAGCATCGGGCTGATGGTCGACACCAGGGCTACGTCACACATTGTGACCGACGTGAAGAAGTTCCGAAACTTCGACGAGAGTTTCGAGCCACGGAAGCATGTTCTGGAGATGGCTGATGGAGTGAGGGCCTCTGGCATAGCGCTGAAGAGAGGTGCTGCAATAGTTTGCCTGAGAGATGACAAGGGCCGAGAGGTGGAAACGATCCTGAAGGGGGCGCTGTATGTTCCATCCTTTCCCCAAGACATTTTCTCAGTCAACGCAGCTATATCCAACGGAGCCACAGTCTTCTTCAAAGAGAGACAGAATAAGCTCATCCAAAATGATGGTACGACATTCGACATTAAGGTACATGACAGGATGTTTTACTTAAACACTGTTGATAAGATTACTAATGTTGATGAATGTCATGGGTGTTATGATATCAAAACGTGGCATGAAATTCTAGGACATTGCAACTACGAAGATGTGTTGAAATTGCAGAATGTAATTGAGGGTATGGACACTAAAGGCAAGGTTGATATTTCCAAATTGTCATGTGAAGTGTGCACAAAAGGTATATTTGCTCAGAGCCGAAACAGAGAGCCAGACCAAAGAGCTAAAGCTGCACTAGAACTTGTACACACTGATTTATTTGGACCAATCGATCCAACGGCTAAAGATGGATTCAAATATACTCTAGCATTTACTGATGACTATTCAGGAGCAATTTTTGTTTATTTCTTGAAATCTAAGAGTGACGCAGTCAAAGCTACAGAAAAATACATTGCTGATGTTTCACCTTATGGGAAAATTAAGTGTATTCGATCAGATAATTGTACCGTGTATGCTTCTGGTCTATTTCAAGCATTGCTAAGCAAAAATGCCATCAGACATGAGATCTCAGCTCAGAATGGGACAGCTGAAATAAATAGGAGAACACTGTTTGAAATGGCCAAATGCATGCTGATTGAAAGCAGTTCACCAAAAGAATTGTGGACATATGCAGTAATGACTGCTGCTGTTATTCGAAACAGGTGTTTAAACAAGTGTGTAGGACAGACCCCATATTATATGTTGACAGGAAAGAAGCCAAACCTTTCGAGAATGAGAACATTTGGGTCACCATGCTATGCATACAAGCAAGACAAGAAAAAGTTGGATTTGGATTTGGACAAGAAAAAGTTGGCTGTAAACTATCTACCTAAAGTTAAGGAAACCATTGTAATCCCAAAAGAGACACAAAAACAAGATGCAGAGTCAGAGATGAGTGATCTGGTTGACATTCAGGCAGTTGAAAGTAGCCAGAGTACAACTTATCCAAAAAGAGAAAGGAGACCACCTCAATATTTAAAGGATTACGAGTGTCAAGCAAAATCTGACGACCAGGGAAATGTAACCTTTGATTATTGTTATGGAGTTATGAGAGGAAATGATAAATTTACCCTGACTATACTGCCAGAGGGCAAGAATGCAGTGGGGGGTGAAAACAAAAACAGGGTGATGATGCATTATTGTCACAACACAGTAAAACAAAAGAAAAGAAGGAAAAATAAGTGTTTATTTGTGTTTGGGTGATCTGATTGTGATTTATTTAATCTGCTATTTATTAATGCTTATTTGAAAAGTAAACTAATTATTTTTTGAGAAATGACATGGGTATTTGAAGTTTTATTTTTCCAACCAGTAATGTGATGTGACAGATGTAAAAGAGATGCTTACATTTTGCACATTTATTGAAGATTTTTATTGGTTTTGAACAAAGTGATCATTGTGTGAAATGTTGATGAGATGCACTGTTTAATATGCAAGTTTAGGATTGTATTTTATTGTTTACCAATATGCGATCAAGTGGGGGTGTTGGAATGTGATCTATATTGTAAATAACTATCTTATCTTATTCTGAAGTGACAAATCCTTGACAGGAAGTGCCTATTAGAGATGTGAATATATTTGTCAAATAAACACATCTCCTCAGTTCTGTTGTGTACAGCTGACGGGGATGATGTGAACAGACGCTGCTGCCTCCTTGTGTGTCCATCGCTGTAATGGCAGCTCTGCCAACAGAAGTAACAAGGTCTGGTGGGCAATGGAAAAAAAGGAACAATATTAAAAATAATTATTTTATATATAGACGGATAGGTTGAAATCAGGTGATCTATTCTGGGCCTGAACGTGCTTGCTGGGAAGGAGCATGCTGACGGACATGGAGAGCTGTGTCCTAAACTATATGTAGGCCATATAGCTAAAACAAATAGGCTAATTATGTGATTAACATAACAGTGAGTTAATTGCAATTAATCGACATTGACAGCCCTAGTACGGACACATTGGTGATCCTGCACCAGTCTAAACCTCTTTAACTGACAGTGAGCAGTGTCCCCATGAGCAAGTAACACATTTGGGAGGCTCCACACTATTCATCCTAGTTCCACACCCCACTGAGCAAGCATCCTCATTCCTCACCCCCCAGAAGGAATTTAGTGAGAGCGACAGACATTTGCCCTCACCGCCTGGCTTCCCTCCTGCAAGTCAAGGTTCTGTTCAAGACTACAATCACACAGCACCATTCTAATCTTCCGACTGCTTCAAAGGGCTGGCCAATAAAAAACTGACCAAGTCCAATGCAACACATTTGGATTTCCATGACTGCAGTGGGATTGGCTATTTTCTCCCGCTGTAACAATTTAATTCTGTCATCTTCTTAGTCATGTCACAGTGTGAATTTAGCTACCTTAAAGTACCAACTGCTGACTAACCTCGACATTACTGACTGTTCATCAGCTGGATCTCCATACATAGAGAAGACAACACATCCTCTCACATCAACAGGATTACTAAACAAGTTCAGCAGAATAGTATAAAAGGAGCAGACCTCCCCTTGTATAAAATATTTCAACCAACACACTCAAGAATCTACAAGACCATCCATCCATATAGCTAGCCAACAACAGTCCCAGGATCTTGGGACCTCTTCAAGACTACATTCAAGACCTTTGACCTTCAGTAGACAATCACGATCAAGCACACCTCAGCCCATACGAGCCAACGTATCTGACCACTCCAGGTACCTTTACTAGATTATTTACACCATCTTTCCAATGACACGTGTTAAACATCCCGGCTCAGGTTCTAATCAGGTCATAATCCTAGCCTTTGAATAACAGTCCTTTTTTGAACCACTTGGACCCATAGTAGTCTATAGCCTGGGGGAACATCAGACAAAAATAGCCCATCTACAAGTTTACAATGCAACGCATTGTGAACTTGTAGAGCGGCTATTTTTTGGCAAAGACTAGACTAGGGTTTAAGTGGTTAAGCACTAAGTTGAGCAACAAACATGACGTGAGAGTATTGAAATAGTTGACACCCACTATATTGTTCAAGGCTAGATTTCTGACAAATCTGCGTTCTTCTGGGTTTTAGTTGGCAGACAATCGGCATACAAAAATAACCTTTAAAACTGATGTGTTACCCATCTGTCAATCTTCACACAAGCAAATCAAACTGAAACAGTCTAGTCTTCAAATATTTTTATTCACAGAATAAACAGAAAAAAATAGAAAAATAACCACCGCTCATCCGCTGAAAAAACTTAAGAGAGGTGCTGGAGCCACAAAGGGAACATGAGAAAAAAATAAAGGGAAGCTCCGCACACAATCAATTTAGGTCAGGAAATCTGGCCCTGAACATAACTTTCATTAGTTCCATCTCCGTCCTCATCTGAGTTTCAGGATCCAGGTTCCGGAGCTGGCTGGCTATGTAGAGGCCAAAATGGGCTGCCCCATCCCCGTTTTGGAGCTCTGCCATGGCCCACTGTTCGAACGCGTCTGGGCCTGGGGCTGGGGCGTCACGCGGCTGGGCCTCCTCCTGTCCAGTGTTCCTGGCCCTCCTTCGACTGGATGCTATTTAGTAAGGTTAAAGCATTGAACATTGAGCAATATTGCAATATTGAGCTGCACTGGATTTTGTATTGTATTACAGAGCTTGATTTAGGATGGTATTACATAACGTTCATGTAAGGTCTGAATTCTTACCACTTGTAGAAGTGGGGGGCCCTGCCACAGGACGAGCAGCTGGTGGTGGGAGACCTCTGGGTCCCCGTGCTGCTACCCCCAGATTGGAATTCCCCCCGCGGTGGACTATAAAGTAAGTAAATTACGTGTTATATTGAGCTGAAGTGGATTTGTATTGTATTTCAGAACTTTCATGTCAAATCTGAATGTCTTACCACTTGCAGAAGAGGATACTGGAGGAGGATTCTGAAGACCAGCAGTTGAGGGACCAGCAGTTGAGGGACCAGCAGTTGAGGGACCAGCAGTTGAGGGACCAGCAGTTGGACTCACCGGGTGCACTATGAAGTAAGATTGAATGATGTGTTATATTGAGCAGGAGTGAATTCATATTGTATTTCAAAAAGTTTGTGTCAAATCTGAATATCTCACCACTTGTGGAAATGTGTGGTCTTTTCCCACGAGACCACAGCGCTGGTGGTGAGGGACCCGGTGCTCCCAGCGCTGCTGGACTCACCGGGTGCACTATGAAGTAAGATTGAATGATGTGTTATATTGAGCAGGAGTGAATTCATATTGTATTTCAAAAAGTTTGTGTCAAATCTGAATATCTCACCAGTTATGGGAGTTTCCTGCGTTTGTCTAGGCTGCAGCTGGGGACCCGGACCCGGGGCTCCCAGCGCTGCTGGACTCACCGGGCGGACTGTGAAGTAAGATTCAATGATGTGTTATATTGAGCAGGAGTGGATTTATATTGCATTTCAAAAAGTTTGGGCCAAATCTAAAAATCACCACTTATGGGAGTGGGTGGTATGGTGTACACCAGTACTCCCCCCGTGTGCCACCGGCAGTGATGGCATGGTCACGTATACTATTGGGTAATAATCAAACATGTCTTACACTAGGTTCAATCGTTTTATTAGATACTGTAAACTGTAAAGCACAACTAGACTTGAGTAGAGGTTTGGGTTGTGTAGTTTACCTTGCCATATTGGAAGTCCAATATGAAACAGTTGGGGATTTGAAATATTAGACATTGGCATAATCATTCCTCTTTCTTTGTGCAGTGTAAAGGGGGAGACTATTCTGGATTATAGAGCAACTGTTGAACATATCTCACACAGATTTTGAGTTGCATCATGGCTACATTACTACAAAACACAAACATCTACCAAAGTAATTTGTCTTGAGTGAGTCATCTGAATACCTTATGAATACCATATCTATGTCCAGCAGTGCTCCCATGTCCTCCTGTGTCCTCCAGTGTGGTGTCTATGAAGCAAGGTTTAAACATTTACTGTGTAGGCCTACATTTTTAGAGTTTGCTGTTGTATTTGTAAACAGTCTGACTGATATGTATCTCTTACCACTTTCACCAGGGCTGGAATCATTGTGCTCCACCGCCTGCTGCTGGCTGCTCCCTTTAAAGTTAGGTTCAAACATTTGTTAGGTACAGCTATGACAACTGATGTCCTCCACAATGGCAATGACGATGTCATTCAATCAATCTTTCAGTAAGCACATGCTGACCTGCAGTTGGAGACGTCCGGCTGAAGTTGGATGTCGTTTTCCTAGGCTCCGTGTGAGGGTCTAGGAAATGCAAGATGGCATAGTACATCCATTTTGTTTTAGGGGCTCCCCCTGCACTCCCGCTTGCCTTCAGCTCCTTCATCCTCAATTTCCGATAGTAGTCCTTGATGGACTTCCATCGTGATTTGCACCTGTTAACTGTATGTGGCGGACACCAAAAGCATTTTGAGATGAAGTAGAAATAGTTTGTGTTCTGTCCTATTCAAATTGTTCAATTATGGGCTAAGGCAATACCATGGAGATTCTTAGTTTGAGATTCTATTTTGGGAAACCTGAACCCTTCAACAGCAACCATCTCTGCTTCATATCTTGACAGGATGAAGTCATGTACACGTTGGTTGTTTTCAAGCTACACTGCAGTGTATGTTGACAGTATTCTGTATGTATAGTGGCCACAAATATTTGGTCCAATATTTTATATAATTGTATAATGTATTATCTTTGGTCAGTCTTTGACTACATACAGTATAAATTACCCAGTGAGCAGGCAACGTCTGTGGACGTCTAAATCTAGTTGATATCACGTCCGCCCGTCCAGGCCGTAATCCGAACGTCCATTGGCGTCCAGATTTAGTTGATAAATGACGTTGAGCACACACGTCACAACAGGCCTTAATCTGGACGTCCATTGGCAACCAGATTTAGTTTACAAAAGACGTTGCTGCTATGCCGTAATATGGACGTCCATTGGCGTCCAGATTTAGTTGATAAACGACGTTGAGCACACATGTCAGGACAGGCCTTAATCTGGACGTCCATTGACGACCAGATTTAGTTGATGAATGACTTTGGGCAAACAGTCGCGACAGGCCTTAATCTGGACGTCCATTGACAACCAGATTTAGTTTACAAAAGACGTTGCTGCTATGCCGTAATATGGACGTCCATTGGCGTCCAGATTTAGTTGATAAATGACGTTGAGCACACATGTCAGGACAGGCCTTAATCTGGACGTCCATTGACAACCAGATTTAGTTTACAAAAGACGTTGCTGTTATGCCTTAATCTGGACGTCCATTGACGACCAGATGTAGTTGATGAATGACGTTGGGCAAGCAGTCGCGACAGGCCTTAATCTGGACATCCATTAACGACCAGATTTAGTTGATGAATGACTTTGGGCAAACAGTCGCGACAGGCCTTAATCTGGACGTCCATTGACGACCAGATTTAGTTTAGAAAAGACGTTGCTGCTATCCCGTAATATGGACGTCTATTGACAAGCAGATTTTGTTCTTAAATGACATTGAGCAAATGTGTCCTGACAGGCCATAATCATGATGTCCATTGACTGACCAGTTATAGATCATACATTCATAAGTATAGTTTATTCTATTCTGACTTTCCATATGTTGATCTGACCTCATCAAACCCTGTACACTTGAAAAATGCTCTATATATGGCCAGTACAGAATTCATTCCATATGTTGATCTGACCCCCCATGCCAAAGTGCCAGCACTCGCCCAGCAGTCTGCAGACTGCCATCACCCAGGCAGGTGGATGCATGCATGCCTTCTGGCATTTGGATTTGCACAAATAATTCACTTCAAAATGCTCCTCACCACACACTGCACTACACAACGTCTCCCCCTACCTCGACCTCCTACCAGCCACTTATCCCGTTCCCTCAGGTACAGTGCTGCCGGCCTACTCAGGGTCCCCAAGGCCATGCTGGACCTGGGGTGATAGCAAGGACTGTCTAAGGAGGACGGGAAGCGAAGACCGTAAGGGCGCCGCCATGTTGCTCACATGGTGCTCCATGGAAGGAAAGAAACATGCGCAGTGGGCTTTATGCAGCCATCACTTCCTCGTTCAGCTTCCTTGGTCTCAACTGCGCATGTTTCTTTCCTTCCATGGAGCACCATGTGAGCAACATGGCGGCGCCCTTACGATCTTCGCTTCTTGTCCTCTTTAGACAGTCCTTGGGTGATAGGGCCTTCTCTGTGGCTGCCCCCTCCCTCTGGAATGCACTCCCCAAATGCTCACCCCCTCCCTGCCTTCAAAAATGCCCTGATCAAGGACAGATAAAGTTAATCTCTCGAATACAAGAAGACTCACCCCGTTTCTGTTTTCCTCCCAGAAGTTTCCCCAGTGAGGGGTGGGAGAGGCTGGACAGCAGACGGCTGGACTTTGAATTTCTCTAACTATAAACTTTCATGACAGCAGAACAGCCTAAGTACAAATATAATTTATGAAAAGCTACTACAGTGAAGTCTGTTCACAGAAGTTGTTGTAGGATATGTGGGAATTATCTGACGAGGTACCATTTGAGTGTGCAAAACCTTACATATACTAAATAATACTAAATTGTTTATAGGGTCAATATAAGTAATATAATATAGCCTTTCTACAGGAGTATCTTTTTATATTTTTCCAAAAAGAATACAAACAGCCAATAGTATATTACAAAGTTATCCCCCTCACTGGGGAAAATTCCGGGAGGAAAAACGGGCACGCACCGGGGCGAGTCTTCTTGTTACCAATCTCTCCCCCCGGCCCTCCCAACACACTTTGAAAAAAAAAATGCTATATAAATCCCAGGTATTATTATTATTATTAGTATTATTATTAAGTCCTCCCAGTGGCCTTAATTGACTCTCATCAGAGGCCATTTAGTTGGGAACTGGACAGAGAGACCATGCATATCGATTTACTAAAAATGAAATGTTGAATCAATGCATATGTGGGCCCCTCTTCTGTATTTAGGCTACAGCAGTGGTTATACACATATGCACAAATACATACTTTAGGTTACAGACTGTAAATCCCCAAAAAGTGCTTGACCCACACACATCTTTCTTTCTTTCTTTCTTTCTTTCTTTCTTTCGTTTGCATGTATGTGTTTTATTTATTTAACATCAGATTCATCCGCACGCACGCGCACGCACGCACACGCTGGGGTTGGCTCTGACCGCACCTGTGACAAATGCGCTGATGATTAGTGATGAAATTAGCTGCAGCTGTGCGAATTGTACGTTGGGAATCGTCTCTGTCGACAGTAGTGTCCTACTCCTGCTGGCTCCCGCTTCGAAATCATTGAGGTAAGGAATTACAATCAAACGATTACCCGAAACTTTTATCAAAGTTAGTAGTTTATGAGGATTATTCAATTGTTGTTTGCCTGAAATGGATAACGTAGAGATAATGTGGCCGCGCTGCCCTCCTCCTGCCCTCTTAGCATATTGGGGCTATATATGGACCAGAGCTAGCCTAGGGCTACCCATTCCTCATCTATTTTTCCGGTCATTCTTGATGCTAATTTCGACCGTTTGAAAAATAATTGCATCTCATATATTTATTGGTAAATTAATGTGAATTATATGGCGTGTAAACGGGAGGTCCTTGACATGACGAGGTCTGAGAACCACTAGCCATGGTTCACATGACGCCCGTGTTTCATTGCTAGAGAACCACGTGCCTTAAATTAATTGTATTAAGTTATTCAAATGATTTACCAGCTGGGTCGTTCTCAACATTTATATTTTACAACTTTTAAATGAGAGTGGCCTACACGAATGGAACCAAAGCAAATGGACAAATACTAAAAATCCTGCCAGCGTGCCGGCCTGTGGCAATTTGCTTAATTTTGCCAATCAATGTGCTTATAATTTCGTCAAAATCGTGCATCTAACAAGCTTTTAAAGAACCAGCTTGGCTAAAACGCCTCTTCAGCCATGAAAATAACCTTATTTTATTGTTTTGGGCAAGTTTTGAGAACTATTTTATACAGGGTGGCAGGGCCCTAGCTATGGTATATATAGCAGGGCCCATGCAGTCAGTCATTGTAATGCAAATGAAAGATGTACTGTAGCGCTTTCTTCAAATTATCCTTTATAGGACAACTTTAGGTTTTTTTCAACCAAGGTTCATGTTTTAGGTTGTTATTAGAGAAAGTAAAAGATGAGTCTTAATTTTTTTTCATTTGCTGCTCTTTCGTTTTAGGGATTTTTGCTCTTTTTGACAGGGGGGCGGGGGCATTCGAGCATGGGGCTAAATATGTATTTTTTTACAAAATATTATGGTGATTTATTTTTTTATTATTTACTATAGTCCTTATAAACCCCAAGAAATTACATCTGACCACAAAAGATCACAGGATCTATTGAATGTGACAAACTGATATATTGAGCCTATACACACAGTAGAACCTGTGATCTTCTGTGGGGTTTATTAGGACTATAGTAAATAATACAAAAATAAATCACCATAAAATGTTGTAAAAAAATACATATTTAGCCCCATGCTCGAATGCCCCCGACCCCTGTCAAAAAGAGCTAAAATCCCTAAAACGAAAGAAAGCGCAGCAAAAATAAGACTCATCTTTTACTTTCTCTAATAACAACCTATAACATGAACCTTGGTTGAAAAAAAACTAAAGTTGTCCTTTAATTCCATGCCAACAATTCCAAACATCATCATTATTGGATTATTGATTATTAGAGATTATTATTATTGCAATTTTTATTTTGGTGCAAAATGTGTTCTGGAATCTTAATAAACCAGCTGATTTTATGTTATCTTTACCCAACAGTCACATTCCCATGCGGCTCCTGCGGCTCCATTATAAGTTGAGTGGAAGGTGCGTGTCACGTGTACTTGTCAATGTTCTTGTTTTATTTAGTGGGATGCAAGGTTATTATAGTTAACTATAACTAACGAAAAAACGAAAACTAGAATTAAAAAAACATTTTAGTTAACTGAAACTAAACTGAAACTAAAATAAATTAAAAAACGATAACTAAACTAAAACTGTATTGTGTGTTCACAAAACTAACTAAAACGAACTGAAATGATAGACAAAATGGCATTCGTTATCGTTTTTTTATCAATATTTATATGCCTTACGGACATTTAGAATATAAACCTTTTAAATGAATTCGGTTCTTTTCCTTATTTCCCGAGCCGTTTTTACGGCACTTTTCAGCACCGCTTTACAACGCTTTACGACCCGTGTTTACATTCTGCAGTGCAGCCCTTAGAGTATAGATATATAACTCTATGGTGCAGCCCGTGGTCGCTTCAAGTTTTAATGCTGCTGCTTGCATCTCGCAAAAATGGCAAAAGTTGGCAGAAAGAGTGGCCAGACGTCCGGTTTCACGCCGGACAGTCCGGTTTTAGAACCACCTGTCCTCCTCCCAACTCAACCTCTGGCCGGACACATAATTGTCCGGTTTTGTGTGATATACAGTGCTTGTGTCATAACTGTCATTTACGTTGTCTCTGTATTAAAATCTCCGCAGAGCTGCTCAGCTCCGCAGCGAGCCAGCCACACTCCCTCTGTCTTAAAAAGAGAGAGGAGACGTTGCCATGTCCGCTTAATTATAAGCGACTTTGGCCTTGTTTTATAAAATAGCCTACTAAGCCTAGTCAGGCTTCTTTTGGGCTTGTTTTCATAGACATGGTTGCTTGTTTCTCTTCCAAAACCTGTCAACACTGCCAGTGGGATGGTCTGTTTGTTTTTTGTGGAATGTGTGTTCTCACAATCACTTTAGTATAGTTAATGCAGGGATAAATAAACCAAAAATGCAAAATGAAAAACTACATTTAATGAGCAATATGGCTCGACATCATAAAGAAAGGGAGGCTAAAGCACTGTGAACATAGGCTACTGGCTTCATTCTATGTCCCACACCGATGACCATAAGACTGTATAAAAAACCCCACAAGAAAGAGATTCAACATAAAACATATCTAAACATGAAATAAAATAAATTGATTATAAAAGGAATGACCTTTGTGGTACCCCATCATTTAAAAAGGTTAATTGAATTAGCAAATATATGTTCTCTGTGGACATACTGCTGGAGATGATGGTGGTGAAAATCAGGTGCGTGCAATAGTATAGTAATAATAATAATATATGGAATTTTATAGCGCTTTTCTAAACACTGTGTGTGTCTGTTTGGGGGGGGGGGGGGGGGGGCTGGGGAGAGAGCCCCGCAAAAGTGTCCTCCTTTCTGAGGTCTTGCAGGTGGCCACCACAGCCCAATATGGGATTTCTTCGAATATGACTGTGTGGGAGATGCAAGCAAGTGCCTTGTGGATGAGGATGGGAAAATATGCGAAGTATGTCATGGTTGATTGTCCAACAGAGACTGAATATATATACTTTTAAATGGTATCTTTTGTTGAGTTTTTATTACACAATACTTGCTCTGATCTTTTTTAATCCTATACTTCGTTACAAATAAACCAAAGTACGAAAAAACTAAAACTAAACTAAAACTAAACTAAAACTAAACTAAAACTAAACTAAAACTAAGCATTTTCACAAAATAAAAACTAAACTAAAACTAGCAAACCCGCTCTAAAAACTAACTAAAACTAACTGAATTAGAAAAAAATATGTCAAAACTAACAAACTAAACTATAATGAAAAAACCAAAACTATTATAACCTTGGTGGGATGTAGCTATTGTAATGTGTAATTGTAACAAATGTGCAACAATATATTTGTGTGCAAAATGTGTTTTGAATCTTAACCCATTACAGGCAGGAACCACTTTTTGTGACCCTACCCTTCTGGACGGGAACCCCTTTTGGGATTAAGTACATGCAGTATTAAAAAATTACAAAATTGATGCTGCTATAAATATTTCAGAAAACTTAGTTCAGGATTTAGAAGGCATTTTTAGAATCTGTCTCAGTCCAAAATGGGAACCAGCTGATTTTATGTTCTTTCTTTACCCAACAGTCACATTCCCATCAGTCTGTTTCCTGCTCCCTGCGGCTCCATTCGGTCCATTTCCTGCTTCTGACGGCTCCTTCCTGCTCCTGGCGGCTCTTTCCTGCTCCCTGTGGCTCCATTAGGTCCGTTTCCTGCTCCTGGCGGCTCCTTTCCACTCTTCTAAGGTGAGTGAACTATTGCCACACGTGCTGTTTTGAGCTGTGTGGGGGCGTTGCAACTAAAATGAATATCAAATATCTAAATACTGAATCAAGCAACTGTAAAATTCACTGGGGTGTTCATATAAGCCTGAGTAGACGTATCGTCTACTCAATGACCATAAAAAAAAAGGAAATATCCCTTTAACTTTAAAGACTAATTAATTTAGACGGGTTAATATACAGGTGCTATGTGGTACATTTTCAACTTTTAAGGTCGTGTGTGGGTGTAACACATACACAAGTAATGTATTGTAGAAATAATTTTAACCCATTCAGGGCGGGAACCCCTTTTGGTGTTAAGCATTGTTATATTGTTGAAAAATAGCAGATCTACAAGCTCATAGCGCTAGAGGTTGTAGATCTGCTATTTATTTTTAAAATCAGACCAGTCTGAAGCGAGTGGTGAAACAGCACCCCCTACTGGTACTCTAGACAGACATAGTAACCTAGTCACATAGTCACACCAGGACAAAGCTGTTCCTTGGAGTGGTTGCACCACTAAAAAAAAATCATGAAAATGTGGTGCAATCTTAACATTAATTCACAGCGAACATTTTTAACTAATCTTTGCTTCTGGGGTGGTCCCTGGAACAACATATTTTCAGATGGGGGTCCACGGCCAAATACAGATAATTCTGTGGTCCTTGACATTAAAAAAAAGGTTGAGCACCACTGATATAGAAACACAGGTTTTTGAGTGGTGCAACCACTCCAAGGAACAGCTTTGTCCCCAAGTCCCAACCTATGTGACTATTATATGTCCCTGTGACCCGATGCTGTCAGACTCGCTTCAGACTGGTCTGGTTCTCAGAAAGCTTTCAGGATTTAGAAGAATTTTTATTTGTTCGATCAAAATGGGTTAATTTGGGTTTCACAATAGGTTTGGCTGTTGGTGGTGGATTATTTTGTAGTAATTGGATGTTGTTTAGTCTTGTTTGGGTTTGGTTACAGATGGCTTACTTAAGAATGTGGCGAAAGAGGAAAGCGGACATCAATAAGCTCATCCTGTCTGTTAGCGACGATGATGTTGATCCAGTGGCGAACAGTAGCGGCCCAGTGGCGACCAGTAGCGGCTCAGTGGTGTCAAATGATGACGTTGACCATCCAGAGATGATCCTTTCCGATGGTGGTGATGGTTCCGACTCGGAGTTTGACTTTGACACAGACATTGAAATGTCTGACTCTGATGCTGAAACATTGAACAGTGAACCAGATGTAGAAATGCCTAGCCTGGGAGATGATTTGAGAGACTGGTATACTAAACACCACATCACTCAAAGGGCGTTAAATGACTTGTTGCACATTCTTGCAAATCATGGACATGTACTCCCAAAAGATGCTCGTACTTTAGTAAAGACTCCTCAAGCCATTGACAGTGAGTCAAAATGCAGTGGAAAGTATGTGTACTATGGGTTGGAGAGGGGCATTTCCCGTGTACTCAGCCAAAATGCTGCTTTTAGACGAGAACATGACACTGTCAGCTTAGATGTAAATGTAGATGGGCTACCCATCTTTAAAAGTAGAAACATCCAATTCTGGCCAATACTAGTGACATTCAACAATTTCCAACCCTTTGTTGTGGCATTATATTGTGGAGATAGTAAACCACAGCCCCTTGACGATTACCTCAAGGACTTTTTGGAGGAGTTTGTGCATCTAAAACAGAATGGCCTTGTGTATCAAGACAAACAATATGCTGTAAATATCCAAACCTTAGTATGTGATGCTCCAGCAAGAGCATTTTTAAAACGCATAAAAGGTCATACTGGATACCACAGTTGTATTCAATCAACTGACATCCACATTGCGCACAGATGTTGCTTTTAGTAATTTAGAGTATTCCAACCATCAAATGCAGACCAGTCCTTTAATCACTGCTGGCATTCCCTGTGTTAGTGCCTTTGTGTTAGATTACATGCATATGATTTGTTTGGGTGTTGTGAAGCGCATCTTGGTGTATCTGACCAGAGGCCCAAAAGTATGTAAGCTGTCTGTGAGACAGAAGTCTGAAATCTCACAAAAACTTAACATGCTTAGAGGCCAGATGCCCAGTGAGTTTGTGCGACAGCCCCGTGGTCTTGAGGAGTTGGACAGGTGGAAAGCCACTGAGTTCCGTCAATTTCTTCTGTATACAGGACCCTTAGTACTTAAAAATATTGTGTCCTCAAAGCTGTATGATCATTTCCTGACACTGACTGTGGCAGTTTCCATCATGCTTGACTCGGATGACCAAAGAAGAGCTGCCTATCTGGACTATGCCTCTGAACTTATGAGGCACTTTGTGTCTAGTTGCCCTGTACTGTATGGCAAAACATTCAATGTGTACAATGTCCATGGTCTGTTGCATATTCACGAAGATGTCTCTCATTTCAATTGTTCTTTGAATGACATCAGTTGCTTTCCTTTTGAGAACTACTTGCAGCACTTAAAGCGACTAGTAAGGACTGGACGAAACCCATTAGCACAGGTGTCAAAACGTATGTTTGAATTTGAGCATGCACATAGAAATGCAAAGGTAGATGTAAGGCCAAAAATGTATATTTCTACACGTCGGAGGGACAGTTGCTTCCTGATAGAAGATGGGTTTGCCTTTGTTGAAGAGAGGAGAGGAGATGGGACAGTAGTTTGTCAGGTGGTAAAGCAGAGCCACACTATCGACTTATTTGACAAACCATGCAAGTCAAAGCTCTTGAACATAGCATATATAAAGAATAGTGTTGTATTCAAAAGAAGAGAAATTGATGAAAGAGACCTTATTCGCAAGGTGGCCTGCCTAGATTCCAACAATGGTTCCGTCCTGATTCCTCTGAGACATGGCATCGAACATTGAAGTTACAGGTTGGCATTAATTTGTCTTGCTTGAATGTATGTATTTTCTTCATACATCTAAATGTTTCAATAACTGCCACAGGAAAAAGCTTGGTTTTATAGTCGTGCCCCCCCCTCCTCCCATTTCTTTATTTTGTTTGCTTGCAGATCATGCGCCCATACGCCAAGGCAGTTTGGATGGAAGGTTGTATTGAAATGGAGGGGACCGTACCTGAAATATGGATCAATATGATTGAGAAAACAATAAGGTGGCCAAAGAAAAAAGTCAAATTTTGTTATCTCAATCATATGGTGCCTAAAGAAGACTGGGAAACATTTCAACTAAAGAAAGTTAAATTTACATCAGGTAACCTTGTACTTTTCATACAATGGTATTGGAGTAGTCGTATATCAAATGTGTCTTGTAAGAACTGGAATTGTCTATTTTCAGAAAGTGCCGAAGAATGTGAAAAATATATGGAGACCAGCCATGCAGAGGAAACCAGCCATGCAGAGGAGGAGGAAGAAGTTGTTGAACCTAAGAGGAAGAAAAAGACCAAATCGTTTGAGGGATTTGTTCAAGGTACGTTCTTTTCATTTAAATCATAAATAACTACAGTATTCTTAATAATGTTAATGGTGTATATTCAGTGATTTCACTTAATTCAAATCCCTTTTTTGTTTTTTAATAATCCTCATATCCTAATATTCTGGGCGTTAACCCCTTGGTGTTTTAAGGATTGTTATACTTTACTGTATCTATTGAACAATAGCCGATCTACAAGCTCACAATCACTGAGTGATTGATATATATATCCTGGTTCCTCTAAATGGGTTAAAACTGAAATACTATGTATTTATAGGATCTGACCTGTCGGACTCTGATGTGACTCAGGTGGAAAGTGAAGAGAGACATGAAGGTAATCATTATTTTGGCATTCATTCCGTTGATGGATATTTCAAGTAGTTATCTTATGCTCAGTAACAATTAGTGATCGTCTTGTCATTCTGTATTTAGACTCGGAAATCCCCCCCTTTCCCATCCCTCCAATTATGTCAAGCACTCCAGTTGTCTCCAGTTCAAAACGAACAACGGTGGCTTCAAAGGATGGTGAGTTGTTACTGAGATTAACATTAACCCTACCTGTTACACCAGAGCGCCCAAACATAATTATGCCCAGTCTGATTTCTGCATACTTAGAGTTTAAACAAATACATCAAATTCTTAGCTGTTGGATATTTATTGATGTCTTGAATTACTCTTCAAATCCTGGGCTCATCATTCAGGACATGCACTGTATTGATCATGACAGGGTTAGATGCCAGTCTTAATTTCTATGAACTGCTTTTGTCCCCACATGTACGTCGTAAACGAGCAAATCGGCTAACCAATCACAGGCATTCTGATTGGCCTGTATGAGATTATGCATGATGTATGATCATAATAGTGCCCCTCACTTAACACACGGGTATGGTTTTTTATTTTTTCTCAGGTCCACCAAGGTGTCATGGACGGGGCAGGTCAACCAATCGTAAGTATTGTCATTCCCTGAATAGCAATAAGCATGCTTGTCACTAGCACCTGTATGACTGACTGTCTCTTGTTTGGATTGATCAGGTTCTCCCAGGATTGGCGGGGACAGAGGGGACAGAGGAAGTGAAAGGGACAGGGCAACTAATCGTAAGTATTGTCTTTCACTGAAGCAATAAACATTCTTAGTTAATATTGTGCTAGTGACATGAATGACTGACTGTCTCTTGTTTGGATTGATCAGGTTCTCCCAGGATTGGCGGGGACAGAGGGGACAGAGGAAGTGAAAGGGACAGGGCAACTAATCGTAAGTATTGTCTTTCACTGAAGCAATAAACATTCTTAGTTAATATTGTGCTAGTGACATGAATGACTGACTGTCTCTTGTTTGGATTGATCAGGTTCTCCCAGGATTGGCAGGGACAGAGGGGACAGAGGAAGTGAAAGGGACAGGGCAACTAATCGTAAGTATTGTCTTTCACTGAAGCAATAAACATTCTTAGTTAATATTGTGCTAGTGACATGAATGACTGACTGTCTCTTGTTTGGATTGATCAGGTTCTCCCAGGATTGGCAGGGACAGAGGGGACAGAGGAAGTGAAAGGGACAGGGCAACTAATCGTAAGTATTGTCTTTCACTGAAGCAATAAACATTCTTAGTTAATATTGTGCTAGTGACATGAATGACTGACTGTCTCTTGTTTGGATTGATCAGGTTCTCCCAGGATTGGCGGGGACAGAGGAAGTGAAAGGGACAGGGCAACTAATCGTAAGTATTGTCTTTCACTGAAGCAATAAACATTCTTAGTTAATATTGTGCTAGTGACATGAATGACTGACTGTCTCTTGTTTGGATTGATCAGGTTCTCCCAGGATTGGCGGGGACAGAGGAAGTGAAAGGGACAGGGCAACTAATCGTAAGTATTGTCATTCACTGAAGCAATAAACATTCATGTCACTAGCACAAAAGTATGACTATCTCTGGTTTGGATTGAACAGGTTCTCACAGGATTGGCAGTGACAGGTCAACTAATAGTAAGTATTGCCATTCCCTGAATAGCAATAAGCATTCATGTCACTAGCACAAAAGTATGACTGACTGTCTCGTTTGGATTGATCAGGTTCTCCCAGGATTGATGGGGACAGAGGAAGTGAAAGGGACAGGGCAACTAATCGTAAGTATTGTCATTCACTGAAGCAATAAACATTCATGTCACTAGCACAATATTAACAAAGTATGACTGACTGTCTCTTGTTTGGATTGTTCAGGTTCTCCCAGGATTGATGGGGACAGAGGAAGTGAAAGGGACAGGTCATCTAGCCGTAAGTATTGTCATTCACTGAAGCAATAAGCATTCATGTCACTAGCACAAAAGTATGACTATCTCTGGTTTGGATTGAACAGGTTCTCACAGGATTGGCAGTGACAGGTCAACTAATAGTAAGTATTGCCATTCCCTCATTAGCAATAAGCATTCATGTCACTAGCACAAAAGTATGACTGACTGTCTCGTTTGGATTGATCAGGTTCTCCCAGGATTGATGGGGACAGAGGAAGTGAAAGGGACAGGGCAACTAATCGTAAGTATTGTCATTCACTGAAGCAATAAGCATTCATGTCACTAGCACAAAAGTATTACTGACTGTCTCTTGTTTGGATTGATCAGGTTCTCCCAGGATTGGCGGGGACAGAGGAAGTGAATGGGACAGGTCATCTAGCCGTAAGTATTGTCATTCACTGAATAGTAAATCAGAATTTATATCAAAAGCAGCATATGGATATATATATTTTTTAATCTTTTCAGGATCTTCAAGGTCCAATAGCCGGAACAAGTCGACTAGCCGGAGCAGGTCGACTAGTCGTAAGTATTTCCATTCATTGCATATTTACAATTTGGCCATTTAGAAGATGCTCTAATCCAGAGCGATTTACATGAAATAATCATGCAGATCACAGGGCCCTACTAATGACTATCTTTTTCTGGTGTTGATTACTCAGACAGATTCTGTTCCACAGCAGCGGAGAGCAGGCCCATTAGTATTTATTCATTCATGCATTTTCACTGAATGATGCACATTCATAGGCCTACATGTTAATTCAATATCATTAACTTTTTTTTTGCTTAGATATTGGATCTACTTCTGCACAGTCAGCACGTCCCCAAGTTCCCAAATTCCCAATGCTCCCAGAGAGTAAGTATAAGAATATTTCCGTGTCACACATTACTTATGTTTGATTGTTATGCATTCTCCTTGCAACTGGCTGTATTACTCTAATCATCTTATCTTACGGTAGGTTTTGATGTGGCTCTCACTCTCTCTGACACACACACACACACACACACGGTGCTACTGTCCCATGTGGCACATTGGGATGTGATAGCATCTATGATAATCTTTAACTTTATTCTTTAAATATCACAGGCTTTAGGTTAATTCCTTTTTTGTATAAAGTGTTTAACTGAATCTTCCCAGGTTCTTCTGGGAGTTTATCCAGTCAGAAATGCGTTGCTCTTCTGAGAGACTTGCACTTATATATTTTTATCTTTATTTCCAGAGTACCAGAAGGTGGTCCTTGCGAAACTTGTGACGATCCAGGACTCCATAGACAGACTGCAGAGAAACGAGCCATCACACGCTGCAAGCAACATCCATAGACTGGAGTCCTTGGATGAGTTCCAACAAAAGGAGGATTCTCTGAGTGACCCAAACACTTTCGATACATTGGTAAAAACAAAATTCAGTCACTAATGAAGTCCAACCGAGCCAACTGCATTGACCACAAAGCTACTAGCAGGCTGCTGTGTAATGCTCAGCTTAACTGTTAAATCAGAGATTGATATCAGAAGTTGATATTAGAAATCTTAAAGCCTATGTTAATCCGTAGTAGGATAGATAAACACTCTATATGCTTTGTTACATTTTAGAGCTGTAGATTTGGTGTCATATCTCTTGTCTGACAGTGTGAGCGGAGCCCTACAGTTTGACAGTACAGCCTTAACAGACAGAACACGCGTTCTGTTTCGAATGTGTGAGGCCTGAGACAAACGAGACGCTTCTTGAAACATAAACAAACCAGTGTCATAATGGTTACATTTTCCATATTTCTTCTAACTAGATCCCTACTTGTGCTCACAGCTCATGCCTGTAGTGGTAATACAAGAAAATGCTTTTATTTTTAGGTTTCTCAACTGTCCAAAGTAGGTGGTAAGGATGTCAAGGACCGTACATACAAAGCAATCGACAGGTAAAGTAATTATTTACTTGTAATTATATTAAAATAAAATGTCAAAAGATCTTTTAAGGCATTTAGATTTGGTTCTTACTAATTTTAGTTTAGTTCTCCATGTGACTTGAAATAAACTCCCAGTATGCATGGATGGCAAAAATGATTATTGTATTGATTTCTTTTGGATTAGGCTCTTCACCAACCACCTGATGTCCAAATTCAATCTGAAGGGGAAGGGGAAGCAGAATAAAATCGCCCTCGAGGGGACCAAGATATTTTCAGCAATTCTAGGTAATCCACTTTA
Source organism: Protomyctophum parallelum (assembly GCF_964188405.1). NCBI lineage: Eukaryota > Metazoa > Chordata > Actinopteri > Myctophiformes > Myctophidae > Protomyctophum > Protomyctophum parallelum. The sequence continues at coordinate 7,672,783 of NC_139712.1, read as the reverse complement.
TTTATAAAGCCTATTTAAAACGGGGTTGAAGCAAAGTGCTGTACACAAAATATACTAAAATTCCAAGGGCGAAAACACATAATAACAGGGCAACATAAAAGGCAACTCTTAATCTGCATGTTCGAACGCCAGGGAGTAAAAGTGAGTTTTCAGATGTGATTTAAAGACGGGCAAGGTTTGAGAAGCTCTAACATTAGGTGGAAGTTTATTCCACAGTGTGGGCGATTTCAGCTTTGATTTAGGGATCTTGAGAAATGACTGATCAGTCGACCTCAGGGCCCTTGTCGATTCTTTGCGTGCTACAAGTTCCAATATGTAGTCAGTGGCAACTGCATTCATTTTTTTACATGTTTTCTTTGTTTTGTTTTTGTAGCTGCAGTCGTCAACTGTGAGTCTACCGCCAAGGAGAGCGAGATCCGGCTGGCAGCAGGAGACTACCTGAAACATGCCCCTGGAAGAGTGGGGGGGGGGCGGGTACAAAGGAGGGACGGATTAAGCCTCATGAGGGCCCCTGGGCCGGTCATTTTTGCAGGGCATGTTTGTGTTTTTCTTGGTATTTATCATGTTTTTTTACCTAAATTTAACTAAATCAATGGCCAATGAAGGGACCCAAGTAGCCCTTTTCAGGGCGTCAACCCTAGTGCTAAGCCATTTCCCCTGAGAGCCAAGGGCCCCTGGGCCACGGCCCCACTGGCCCAATGGCTAATTGTAAATTGACTAATTAGCCCGTTTTACTTTGGAATACTTAAAATTTTGCATTATGTCACTTGCCCAAATATGTTTAATATCTTTCTCAGTAAAAGGTTTGAAATTTGAATTATTGTCTTGCCTCATGTCTTATGTTAAAATGCTATAAAAATGCAAGTTATTATTATTATTATGTTTTTGTTTTTTTTACATTCCATCTCTGTAGACATAGCCAGAACGTCTTTAGTACGTTTTATAATGTCGTCTATCTAACGTCTTGGAAAGACGTCTAAAAACTGTTCTTTCTGGCTCTTCTGGGTACGTCTTCTGAACGTTGGGGAATCACGTCTATATGACGTTATATAATGGCGTCTATATAACGTCCGGAAAAGACCTCTTAAAAACTTTCATTCTGGCTCTTCTGGGTACGTCTTCTGAACGTTGGGGAATCACGTCTATATGACGTTAAATAATGGCGTCTATATAACGTCCGGAAAAGACGTCTTAAAAACTTTCATTCTGGCTCTTCTGGGTACGTCTTCTGAACGTTGGGGAATCACGTCTATATGACGTTAAATAATGGCGTCTATATAACGTCCGGAAAAGACGTCTTAAAAACTTTCATTCTGGCTCTTCTGGGTACGTCTTCTGAACGTTGGGAAATCACGTCTATATGACGTTAAAAAGACTACTTTTTGCCCACTGGGTACTATTATTTTTGTATGCTGGGTCAAGCCGGTTGGTTAATTAAATTGGTTTATTTTCATAGAAATGGGTAATCTGATAATCCAATTCGCTGGGTTAGTTCTGTTTGGCATTTAGTTATTATACTTTTGAGTTATGGACTGCTCTGGGACTAACCATTAAATTGGGTAACCGCTCGTAAAGTTTGCGCATGCGCAACCACAACAACCACAACAACCGCGCTCTTTGAATCATGCAGCCTCAGCCTTGAAGCAGCCTCGGAAAGTGGAAACCCAGATTTTATTAATAATAGTTATGTTATGTGTGCCGACGGCCTGACGCACCACTACACAGAAGAGAGTCGATTCAGTGCAAAGCAAGGTTTGTACATATCCACTATAACCCTTACCGGTGTTCACTCTCCATTCCTACATGCTGCCACTCCTACATTGACTTCTAATTGTCGGAATGGTGGTATGCTTCATATTTGTAAACATTCCGACAGAAAAAAGTCCCACCATTCCGACAGGGACCCGCGGCAGAAAAAGTCCCACCATTCCGACAGATCACTTTCACAACTATTTATTTATTATTATTTATATTTATATTTATATTTATGTATTTATTTATTATTTTAATTATTAATTATTTTATTTATTTATTATTTATTTAAATAGTATTATTTATATTAATTTATTTATTATTATTAATTTATTTATTATTATTTATATTAATATAAATATTTTTTATATTTTTTATTTTTTATTTATGGTTTATTGATTATAGTACAAATGGTTTACACCTATTTATTTATTATTTATATAATATAAATATTATTTTTTATATATATTTATTTATTTTGTATTTATGGTTTATTGATTATAGTACAAATGGTTTATCCTGCTTGAATATTATCGAATGTAATAGCATGAATTACTCAATTGAATTATTAATTTCTGAATTATATTCAGCTAGGATACAGTGTTTGATATTGATTGCCTATTCTATGCAACAGTGTTTGATCTCATGTTGATTACCTATTCTATGCAACAGTGTTTCATCTCATAATTAGTGCAGCAGAGTACTCTTTTTACTGCCTTGCTTAGATTGGTCAGTTCTTGATTGAATGTTTGTGATTGGTGCTCTTTTTCTTTGGTCAGTGTCATGTCAGTATCATGGTCAGTGTCATGTCAGTATCATGGTCAGTATAATGTCAGTGTCATGGTCAGTGTCATGGTCAGTGTCATGTCAGTGTCATGGTCAGTATCATGTCAGTATCATGGTCAGTGTCATGTCAGTATCATGGTCAGTGTCATGTCAGTATCATGGTCAGTGTCATGTCAGTATCATGGTCAGTGTCATGGTCAGTGTCATGTCAGTGTCATGGTCAGTGTCATGCCTGTATCATGGTCAGTGTCATGTCAGTGTCATGGTCAGTATCATGCCAGTGTCACGTCAGTATCATGGTCAGTGTCATGGTCAGTATCATGTCAGTGTCATGGTCAGTGTCATGTCAGTATCATGGTCAGTATCATGTCAGTGTCATGTCAGTATCATGGTCAGTGTCATGTCAGTATCATGGTCAGTATCATGTCAGTGTCATGGTCGGTGTCATGGTCAATGTCATGTCAGTGTCATGGTCAGTATCATGTCAGTATCATGGTCAGTGTCATGTCAGTATCATGGTCAGTGTCATGCCAGTATCATGGTCAGTGTCATGTCAGTATCATGGTCAGTGTCATGGTCAGTGTCATGTCAGTGTCATGGTCAGTGTCATGCCTGTATCATGGTCAGTGTCATGCCAGTGTCATGGTCAGTATCATGTCAGTATCATGCCAGTGTCATGTCAGTATCATGGTCAGTGTCATGTCAGTATCATGGTCAGTATAATGTCAGTGTCATGGTCGGTGTCATGGTCAGTGTCATGTCAGTGTCATGGTCAGTATCATGTCAGTATCATGGTCAGTGTCATGTCAGTATCATGGTCAGTGTCATGTCAGTATCATGGTCAGTGTCATGTCAGTATCATGGTCAGTGTCATGGTCAGTGTCATGTCAGTGTCATGGTCAGTGTCATGCCTGTATCATGGTCAGTGTCATGTCAGTGTCATGGTCAGTATCATGTCAGTATCATGCCAGTGTCACGTCAGTATCATGGTCAGTGTCATGGTCAGTATCATGTCAGTGTCATGGTCAGTGTCATGTCAGTATCATGGTCAGTATCATGTCAGTGTCATGTCAGTATCATGGTCAGTGTCATGTCAGTATCATGGTCAGTATCATGTCAGTGTCATGGTCGGTGTCATGGTCAATGTCATGTCAGTGTCATGGTCAGTATCATGTCAGTATCATGGTCAGTGTCATGTCAGTATCATGGTCAGTGTCATGCCAGTATCATGGTCAGTGTCATGTCAGTATCATGGTCAGTGTCATGGTCAGTGTCATGTCAGTGTCATGGTCAGTGTCATGCCTGTATCATGGTCAGTGTCATGGTCAGTATCATGTCAGTATCATGCCAGTGTCATGTCAGTATCATGGTCAGTGTCATGGTCAGTATCATGTCAGTGTCATGGTCAGTATCATGTCAGTGTCATGGCTAAAATGTAATAAAAACTCAATCAGCTCATATATTATAAAGACATTATTGCATTATGAAGTTTTATTACAGTATGAGTCGCCTATGTGGAGGTTCTTAATGTAACACATTAGCTGATTATTACATTATAAGTTGCTACACACCCCTTAAAAAATTGCCTTGAAAATACATTTAAGATTTGTGGACTGTCGGAATGGTGGGACTAAAATGTGTCGGAATGGGGGGATGTCGGAATGGCAACATGTCGGAATGGGGGCATGTCGGAATGGGGGGATGTCGGAATGGCAGCATGTAGGAATGGAGGGATGCACCCTGTTTTACCATATAGTTATCTCACCAGACTGTTCGTCTGTGAGGTGTGCATGTGTCCATCCTTGTCCAATTTCCTTAGCCTTACTCTGATGTATTTGAGTCAAAGAAGCCTTCTCTGAGTCGGTGTGACTGTCATTGTTGTTGTCGTTGAATCTGTCCTATCGAGTCTTCCTTCCTCCCCTCCTCTTGGAAGACTCTGGGGGTATTGCTTATTTGTACGTTATGTAGCTTGCTTGGTGCCCTCTTGCGAGTGCTGCGACAGGGGTTGCTGGCCCCTGTTACCCCACCAGTCTTTCCTGGAGGTCAGCTGTCTCTCCAGCGTCACTGACCTTCCTCGGTTGCCATCCAGACTTTACTGGAAGTCACTGGTTTCCAAAGGTGAGGATTTGCTCTCTCTGTGTGGTTCCTCCACGCTGTTTAGGTTGTGGCAGCTTCTTCACCACATCACATTTCAGAACATGTGCCACATCGTTTTCCTTTATAGCAAATGTGGGTCTCTCCCATGCTTTCGTGTTTCCCGGGATTCTTCTGATAATTTGTGCAATTGTGCATATATTTCTGGTGTATTATCTTATTTTCTGCCTTGGCCTCAGTGGCTGCCTTCTCCATCTCGGTTCCACCCCAGGTTGTCTTTCTGGTGTATCTTGGCTTTTTTTTTTTTTTATCCCACCATTTTGTAACCCAGTTTTCTTTTTCACCCAGTGCCAATTATCTAATGTAATCCTGGGCGCTACACTTCCTCTGCCAACCTGGGGGGGGGGGGGCAGCGGACTGACCTCATGCCTCCTTCTATGCATTAGGAGTCCAAGCTGCTTCTTTTCACCTGACGGGAATTTCCCCGGCCGGACATAGCACGTGGAAGGGACACGTTATTTCCGACCAGTTCCTTTCCCCTCCATCAGGCGCCAGGGGGAGGTAGTTTTAGAGACCAGGATTACGGCATGTTTTTGTGAGGGTATCTACACTAGGGGACACGGGGAGAACATGCAAACTCCACACAGAAAGGCCCTATCGCCAACCCCCACCTCGGGTATGGACACTGATGGAGGAGGGAACACGCCGCCAGTGCCCACAGCATCCCCAGCGGGAATCGAACCCAGGACCTTCTAGCTGTGAGGCGACAGCACTACCAACTGTGCCACCAATCTTGGCATTTTCTACAATGTTTATGACATAAACATAACATATCGTCACCTTATTAAACTAATTGCCTAAGTAATTTTTTGCCGAAAATGAGTTTTTGGCCTAAATCACCACCTGGTGATGCTGGTAAAAGGCCTTCCTGTTACACCCTAATAAAACAATGGCCTATGTCAAGAGGGAGACTTAGGCCATTTTATTTTGCCTAAGTCATAATAAAATGTGACTTAGGCCATTTTAACACACCTTTCAAAATGGGACTGAATAGGATGTACTGTTACTGTATGGGATTGATAGAATGGGAGTGAATGGGAGGTACTGTTACTTACTATGGGACTGATACTATGGGAGTGAATGGGACTGAATGCGAGTGAAAGGGAGGTAGGGGAGACAGGGGTAATGTGAGACACTGGGTAAACTGAGACACCCCCTGTATCACACTAGAATGTCGCGGCCCTAACGGGCCGCTCATCCTAGTTACGTTGCAGCGCACTATGGGAAGAAGGAAATTGCGGGAGTTGACTCCACATGTAGTAACGGATGGGTTATTAGTTAATTATTATGTGTCGTTCCAATTTCTTCTCTATATCGTTCCAATTTCTTCTCTGTATCGTTCCAATTTCTTCTCTGTATCGTTCCAATTCCTTACGCGGGGCTGCGGACTGGAATCGGAGAAGATCAGATCCCAGCAGGCAAAGGGGGAGGGGCTGAGAGCTAGTGTGGTCAATTAGAATGCTTATGGGCACATCTTTTGCACACGTGACATGTTTACACTTGTAATAATAGATGACCACAACACATTTGTTCCATGTGACCATTATATGTTGAAGCCCCTCCCATTTCCTACTTGTAATAATAGATGACCACAACACATTTGTTCCATGTGACCATTATATGTTGAAGCCCCTCCCATTTCCTACCTGCCACGGAGGAGAGGACCTTATTGTGCTGTGGTAAGCATGTTTTTTTTTTCACAAAAATGTTTTTTTGCATGTAAAAGTAAAATGTATTGTCGTCAACAGAATCAGCTGTTGTGTCAAAGCAAATTAATTCAGGTAGAAAAACTTAAATCATAAACGTTGATGAACTACCAACATATACATCCATGAGATTGCTGCTAGCTGAAGATTAGCCTGAATTGCTAAAAGAGGTCCTGTTTACCAAAATGTGGGTGTGGGGTAAAGTGAGACAAATGCAAGTTAAGTTCAGTCTTAAACATATTTTAATCTAATATTACATTGCATAATAGATCCCATGATATTTTAGCCAGATGTAATTTCCTGGGGTCTGGTAGGACTACAGTAAATAATAATTTAGAAATCGCCATACAATTTGGTAAAACCTGTACATCAACATAACGTAAAATAGACACTAACTATTTGCTCAGACACTATGACGTGAAATTCTCCATTCATTTTCAATGGGAATTAAATTTTGGTGTAAGATGAAAATCTACACTAATAGCTGAAGGATCAAAAACAGCAACAGAGTACAGTCAAACACTTAAAGGAGAATTCCATACTAAAAGGCTTTCTTACCTTTCTTTGTAGTTGTTACGTCCCCACCAAAGAGGTCCAGGTGTTATTTTGTGAAAAAGCTCCTTATTGGCCATTTCCCCTACCATGAGCCCTACATGAATTGCATTGAATTGAATGGGAGTTGAATGGGGCTATGGGGTGTTGTGCTAATTTGCTTATTTCCATCGCTCAAAATTATAATTTCTTTGTATATATCCTCTCTTCATAATGTAAATAATATCCCAAGTGGCACACTTTACTACTTCTTTCGATGGAAATAAGTAAATTAGCATAACACCCCATAGCCCCATTCAATTTCCATTCAATGCAATGCAATTAATTGAGGGCTTATGGTAGGGAAAATAGCCAATAAGGAGTTTTTGCACAAAAAAACACCTGGACCTCTTTGGTGGGGACGTAAAAACTACAAAGAAAGATAAGAAAGCATTCTAGCATGGAATTCTCCTTTTAGTCCTTGCGGTCTTTTTTTCCATTCAGACCCTATGCAATCAATTCATAGACATGAAGAATACAGTAACGACAATCACACTTGTGTAAAGTGAGGGGTGCCCCTATCTCATACATCACATTCCATGCTCAGCCAATCAAATCATTACAAATCACTTTTGGCGTCTTCACCTTTTCTGCCCCCTCTTTTTATCCCCAATATGTACATCAGAAAATCTAAAAATCTCTATGGCATGATGATCAGCCAATCAAATCATCGTGTTTGTGTTGTGTTGGGGTTTTTCTCCAGTGTGGATACGAAGGTGTGTTTTCAAGTAGGATGATACAGTAAAACTCTTGTCACAAAGTTGACATTGGAAAGGTTTTTATCCAGTGTGGACACACTGGTGTGCCTTAAGGTGATGTGACTGAATGCAACTCTTGTCACAATGTTTACATTGGAAAGGTTTTTCTCAAGTGTGGACATGAAGGTGAGCCTTCAAGTTACTTAACTGAATGAAACTCTTGTCACAATGTTTACATTGGAAAGGTTTTTCTCCAGTGTGGACACGCTGGTGTGTTTTCAAGTAGGATGAATTAACAAAACTCTTGTCGCAAAGTTGACATTGGAAAGGTTTTTCTCCTGTGTGGACACGCTGGTGAGCCTTCAGGTTACTTGACTGAATGAAACTCTTGTCACAATGTTTACATTGGAAAGGTTTTTCTCCAGTGTGGACACGCTGGTGTTCCTTCTGGTGATGTAAATGATTGAAACTCTTGTCACAATGTTTACATTGGAAAGGTTTTTCTCCAGTGTGGACACGCTGGTGTGCCTTCTGGTGATGTAAATGATTGAAACTCTTGTCACAATGTTTACATTGGAAAGGTTTTTCTCCAGTGTGGACACGAACGTGTGACTTCAGGGAAGATGATGTTGTAAGACTCTTGTCACACTGTTTACATTGGAAAGGATTTTCTCCAGTGTGGACACGCTGGTGTGCCTTCTGGTGATGTAAATTATTGAAACTCTTGTCACAATGTTTACATTGGAAAGGTTTTTCTCCAGTGTGGACACGCTGGTGTGCCTTCTGGTGATGTAAATAATTGAAACTCTTGTCACAATGTTTGCATTGGAAAGGTTTTTCTCCAGTGTGGACACGAACGTGTGACTTCAGATTAACTGACTGACTGAAACTCTTTTCACAATGTATACATTGGAAAGGTTTTTCTCCAGTGTGGACACGAACGTGTGACTTCAGGGAAGATGATGTTCTAAAACTCATGTTACACAGTTTACATTGGAAAGGTTTTTCTCCAGTGTGGATACGAACGTGTGACTTCAGATTAACTGACTGACTGAAACTCTTGTCACAATGTTTACATTGGAAAGGTTTTTCTCCAGTGTGGACACGAACGTGTGACTTCAGGGAAGATGATGTTCTAAAACTCTTGTCACACTGTTTACATTGGAAAGGTTTTTCTCCAGTGTGGACACGCTGGTGTGCCTTCTGGTGATGTAAATTAAAGAAACTCTTGTCACAATGTTTACATTGGAAAGGTTTTTCTCCAGTGTGGACACGCTGGTGTGTTTTCAAGTAGGATGATGCAATAAAACTCTTGTCACAAAGTTGATATTGGAAAGGATTTTCTCTAGTGTGGACACAAACGTGTCTCTTCAGGTCAGCTGACCGTCTGAAACTCTTGTCACAATGTTTACATTGGAATGTTTTTTCTCCAGTGAGGACAAGCTGGTGCATCTTCAGGGAACCTGAGTCACTGAAACTCTTGTCATGCTGTTCGTCATCATCGTCTTCATTGGACTCCTCCCAATCATCACTGTCTTCAGTGTCAGATTCAAGTTCAACTTCAATCTCAGAGTAGTGGGAAGATATGTCTTCTTCATCATCCTCATCAGATTCAAGTTCAACTTCAATCTCAGAGCAGTGGGAAGATATGTCTTCTTCATCATCCTCATCATCATCATTTTCTTCTTCACCTTTCACTGCTAGTAATGTCAGCATTGACCCAACAGGTTCCTCTGGTCTTTGAAGTAGCTCCTCCTGTTCTTCTTTAAATTCCTCCTGTTGTTCTTTATGCTCCTCCTGTTCATCTTTATTGTGTGGTGGCTCTGGTTCCTCCTGGAGCAGACTGTGGCTCCTCTCCTCTTCAGGAGAAACCTCCTCTTTACACACAACCATGTGCAGGATGTCTAGGAGCAGAAACATAACATGATGGTCAACACTGGATTCCTAAAATGTAAATCCATTCTTCTTCCATGTTCCATGTAAAAAATAAAACATTACCTACCAAGATAATATTGACTAAACCGTTATCAACTACAGGTTATTACTGTTCTGAAAGATTTTAGCAAAAAGACTGAAAAGGAATGTTTAGTAATGTATTTAGTTAGTTTAACACCAAAATGAATAATGATGTTACAGCAAATATTTCATTTGAATCATGGAATTTTGAAAAAATTAAAAAACGATACTTCACATCCGACCTCTGATTTGGAAGTAAATTAGTCATGCCACTCAGTGCATGACGTCATGAAACAGAAGCACTTCTGACGATGAAAGCTTGAAATGTGGACCGATGGTAGCTTAACAATCTATGTAAAATATTTCTACTGTGTAGCTCTGTACGTCTAGAAATTTGTCTGTGAAACTGTCTGCCTGTGTGGCAAATTTCACAAGCGATCAGTGCCAATGTTCACGCTGCCAGTTGGCCATAGCGGGGCAGATAAAGTGCAAATTACAGGAGAATAGTTCACTTACAAGCACCAAAATTGGCACACATACTCTTTAGGCATTGCTCTTTTCATAAAACAAAAAAAATCTAAATGGCGGCCATTTTCCATATATTAATTAAATATACAGTAATATTGCATTTTGCAATAAAATCCCATAGACTTGTCCTATTTGAATGATCTTGGTGTCAAATCATAAATTTTTCACTATGTATATTCCAAATTTGGACCCATGGACTTACTCACCGGCTTCCTTGTACCATATATCAGTCCCGGAATCCTAATATTCTGCAAAATTAGAGGTTTGTGTTATGTCTGACTCGGGTAAGATGGGTGGTAGTGGAAATCTTAGTATTGTTAGAGGTTTATAGTGTGTGTGTGTGTGTGTGTGGGGGGGGGGTAATGTAGTAACTCAACAGAGCGGATGTCAATGCACAGCCAGGGCACACTGGTGGCACCGCTGCTGTGAAACTCAGCATGGGGTTCAGTATCAGCTGAGTAATTAGCTTAGTGTAGTTAAATAATTACTTCAGTGACCCAAATGTTGTCTAATAAGCCCCACATCAGTTAGCTAGTGTAGATTACATGTAGTTTACCACGTATGATGTTTAGTTAGACAGCCGCGCCTGAATTGACAGGGTGTGCCAGCCCGGGATAGCCGAGCCAAGGGTAAGGGGGCTTATTCATGACTTATGAATAAGTCATGACTTCGAGAGCGGAAACTTTGTTGTACATAAATCGAGCCGACAGTTCTCAGCAATGGCTATTGACCAAGCTCACGAGCAGGCCAACGCTGTCATCAAGGCAGACGGGGGTGCGATTGGCGTGACTGAAGACCGATCAGCACTGAGAAGATGGATGATAGCTGGTCCTGAAGTCAGCCACTTGGTTTCCCAGTATGAGGCAGCATGTGGGGCCAAAGAGGGTACTAAACACACCAGCCATCATGAGGAGACAGAACGAGTACAAAGAGGGTTCCTTGAGAAAGTAGAAAAGCTCTCACAAGTCATGAAAGATATGGGCAATCCTTTCCAGGAGGAGAGTCAGGACCTGCTTTCACTTGATACAAAGGATATTGCTCACCCCACTGCCACCGAGCTGATTGGCACACACGTTGAGAAAGGCAAGGTCCGTTTCCAGAAGTTTATGAAGGGACTGGAGGGGAAAGAAGAATATACCTTCTATGAAACAATCAAGAGGAATAGGGTTGACTTCTTCCGACACGTATGCACTGTTGACTCTTCAAAGCTAAAAGTACTGAAGGAAGACTGTCAACTGTTCTCCAAGCTGTTCATATCATGCCAGAGCAGAGAGTGTGACTTGAAGAAGTTCTTCCGTCATGAGAACCAGTCACATCCTGCTGCCCTCAGTGATGGTGGAAAACATCATTGATGGTGCAGCGTTGGTGAACAGTCTGACCCCAAGGAGTTCAAAGACATTTGAAGAGTACGCAATGCTTGATGTCCTTCCTACAATAAAAGCATACTCGACCAAGTACAAGAGAACAGACATTGTATTAGATGTTTACCGGCCATCTAGTCTGAAAGCTGAAACTAGATCGAAGCGTGGACGTGGGGTGAGACACAGGGTGATAGGTTTGGGCAAAATTAACAAAAAAATGGCAATAGAAGCGTTGTAGTATAGGCGTACTATACTATTGTACTATAAATAACAAGTATAGGCATACATGTAAAAAAAACTTTAAAAAAATTAAAGAAAATTTGAAAAAAGAAAAAGACAAAAAAAATACTGCCTCCTGCCCCGACGGGTGGGGCAGTTTGAGTGTCTCCATGACCCCCAGAGCTATGTCGGCAGGAGTCTTGTACTCCTGGCAGGGTTACCCAAGTCGAAGAGGTCAAAGGGTAGAGACTAGACAAAGAGTGATCCCACGGCGCTATTATGTACCATGCATTTTAGCGGCGTCAGCCACTGTGCATTGACATCCACTCTGTTGAGTTACTACATTACATACCCCTCCCCCCCCCCACACACAAACTATAAACCTCTAACAATACTAAGATATACACTACCATCCATTTTACCCGAGTCAGACATAAATAACACAAACCTCTAATTTTGCAGAATATTAAGATTCCGGGACTGATATATGGTACAAGGAAGCCAGTGAGTAAGCCCATGGGTCCAAATTTGGATTCTACATAGTGAAAAATGTATGATTTGACACCAAGATCATTCAAATAGGACATGTCTATGGTGTTTTATTGCGAAATGCAAGATTACTGTATGTTCAATGGCGGCCATCTTGAAAAATGGCCGCCATCTTGAAAGGTTATTTGGCCAGATGGTTTTATGAATGTGTGCCAATTTTGGTGCTTGTATCCGCAAGTGAACGATTATTACTGCTATCTGCCCTGCTACCAAGCAAGTATTTTTCCACACCCGATAGAAGTTGTGTCGCACATAATGATAATGTTTCAGTTTTGTAAAGAGTAAGAAAGTGCAGACGCTAAGCTTGCAAATACTTGTTTGAAAGTTGTTAACCACTTAGACACTCAATACTTGAGTGAACTAACTCTCTGTACTGAAACACTCTATACTACTCTGTACGTAAACACTCTATACTTAGTGAACTAACCCTCTGTACTTCAGGAACTAATACTTAATTGATCAGGGTCAACCATCAGCTATGCAAGCAGGTGTGTAACTGATGACGATTAGGATAATGGAAACAGGTGCTCCCAATATGAAGAGCCGGAAGCATATCTACTCCCAGACACAACACACAGATACCAAGTCAAACTGAATTTGCACTATTTATACTACTAGTTACAATACGTTCTAGTTTGCCATTGTTATTGTACAGTGAAATTAAGACATTGTGGCAGCCCTACAGAACAAAAAAAGAAAGGAAGAGCACATGCAACTTACCGAGGTGTAGGTGGTCTTCAGCTTCCTGATTAATAGAAACGTCTTCAGCTTCCCATTTAATAGAAACGTCTTCAGCTTCCTGTTTAATAGAAACGTCCCTGGCTGAGTCTGGAGAGTTCATCTTCAACCGGGAGTGATGCATCATGGGTATTGTAGTTCTTATAAGTTTGGAGAGTTCATCTTCATCTGCAGTCTGGACTCTGGTCTGAAATCAAGTGAATAAGGAAGGACTTTAATAACTGGATACCTATAGTCCGGCAGCTGGGGATGTGGAGTGGGAAATTTGTTATATACTTTTTTTCAATTTTTTTATCCCACGATTTTGTAACCCATTTTTCAACCCTGTGTCAATTATCTAATGTGATCCTGGGCTCTACACACCCTCCGCCTAAGGGAGAGCAATGGACTTGAACTCATGCTTCCTTCATGACCAAGTGTCCAAGTTGCTCCTTTACAAATGACAGGGGAGAGATTCCCCAGCCGGACGTAGTGCGTGGAAGGAACACGTTATTCCAACCAGTTCCTTTCCCCTCCGTCAGGCACCCCGGCTGGCCAGGGGGAGGTAGTTTAGAGAAGAGGAATACTGCATGTTTTTTGTGAGGGTACCTACCCTAGGGACACGGGTAGAACATGCAAACTCCACACAGAAAGGCCCTTTTGCTGTGGAGGGCAGTAATCCTGGTCTTTAAACTATACCTCCCCCTGGAGGACATTAAATCCCCATTGACAATGAACGAAGAATGCAGCGTCATAGTGTCTGAGCAAATAGGCATAGTATACATATAGCCGCAATTTGCAACTCTAGATTTTTTTACAATGGGTTGAATCTAGAGTTGCAACAAGCTCCATCCACTTCCTATTCATCTTTTTTGGTTTGTGATCTGCTTGTCTTAAATGACGTTAAACTCACCAACATTGCAGCTGCAGTCCAAGCTTGAATTATCCTCTTTCAATCTACCGAGCTTGTTTTTCATAAAAATCCCCCGTAGACATGTTATGAGTTACTTTCTGTCCAAAATATTCCAAGAGTTCACATTCCGAGCTGCCATTTTGTATTTTTGCAACGTGCCGTAAAACAAGACGTGAGGGGGAGCGCTTGTTTAATAGAATCTTACCTGCGCAGGTAAGACACCCAAAGAAGAGGCCGACGCAGTGCGACGCCCCATCAGGCACAGCCTTCTATTAAACAAGCGCTCCCCCTCACGTCTTGTTTTACGGCATGTTGCAAAAATACAAAATGGCAGCTCGGAATGTGAACTCTTGGAATATTTTGGACAGAAAGTAACTCATAACATGTCTACGGGGGATTTTTATGAAAAAACAAGCTCGGCAGATTGAAAGAGGATAATTCAAGCTTGGACTGCAGCTGCAATGTTGGTGAGTTTAACATCATTTAAGACAAGCAGATCACAAACCAAAAAAGATGAATAGGAAGTGGATGGAGCTTGTTGCAACTCTAGATTCAACCCATTGTAAAAAAATCTAGAGTTGCAAATTGCGGCTAAGTATACATAGTGTATACGAGTATACTGTGGGTCAGTGACGTGACACCCCAAAAAAAGTGTTTTTTTAAAACCTTTAAATAACAGGAATAAAAATGATTTACTTTTGTTCTACTCACTCTCATCTTTATGGAAACATATTTTGTTTTTAGATATTTTATTGGAATCAGAATTTATTCAGCATTTTGTTGTACTTGTGCCTAAAATCGTCATATGGTGTGACATGACAATAATTGTTTATAAAATGAAAATAGAGTACAACTTTCTTAAGTTGCTCACTTTATCAAAGTCCTTTATCATAACTAACCTGTGATCCACTATAGTTTTGTGAAAATGTATTAAATCTGTATATTATTTTCGTAATCAACACTCAATGTGAGGCCCATGTTATCGGTCTTTCAATATATTTTGCATTTATTGTGACAAAACTTTCTCTAAAATTACACAAATATTTGTGACTCTTCCTTAGACTATTTGCTATGTAATCCATAAACATTAATGGTTTCATCATTAATAAAGGTATGATTTTTTCACTATTTGGAACGTCACACCAAATTATTTAGTGTCACACCGTATGATCATATCTTCATTTTTCAAAGCAAACTGTGTTTTAACCTACTTATTAGGGAGTACTGAACTTTACAGATTGATTAAACAATTACTCAGGAAAAACAGCAACAGGAAAATTGCTTTAACATTGAATAACATGGCAATGACTGAATAAAACGAAATTAAACACAATTTATTGTGGATAGTTGCAGATTTTAGGTGAAAATGTTTAAAACAAATGTTTAAATGGACAAAAGAAACATGGGACTTTGTTATTTATTGCTATATCTGTAGGAAATTACAGTTTGTATCATATGGTGTGACAAAGAAGTCATATGGCGTGACAGGAAAACAGTCACACCATTATGATAAAGTGTCACACCATATTACGTTTTCTGCACTTAACATAACCTTGAGGCTACTAGCTACACATTAGCATGCTAACAACATGCTAGCTATAACAAAGCAACATAGATTTACATGTAATTATGACCAAAAAATCTAATACCTTAAGCTTTTTTAATGAAAAAGGTGTCACACCCACAGACACTTGGAAGAGTCGCATTTGTCAGCGTTCCAACAAGATCGTATTTTATGAAAATGTTAAAATGATAATTCACCACAGACACCTGTCATGCTATTGTAATGCAAGTGCTGAACAGCCTTACTGAAGAAGTACCT
Source organism: Protomyctophum parallelum (assembly GCF_964188405.1). Taxonomy (NCBI): domain Eukaryota; kingdom Metazoa; phylum Chordata; class Actinopteri; order Myctophiformes; family Myctophidae; genus Protomyctophum; species Protomyctophum parallelum. The sequence continues at coordinate 7,657,031 of NC_139712.1, read as the reverse complement.
CTCTATCCCAATGGGTGTGTAAACAATTGCCTGTTGAAATTTCCCAAAATGGTGTCACACAATATGATTTTGGTTTGGGGGACAAAATATTTTTGACCAGAAATGACTGAAAACATTATGCTTGGACTTTGAAAAGATTAGGCTCACAAATAGACATCTATATTATATTTATGGATTTTTAAAAAGAATTTTAGCATTTTCTTCCTTAGTTTTATTTAAGTTCCTACTTTGAGAAACAAGGCCAGGACAGTCGCACCATATGAGTTTTGCTGTGTTTGGTTGACAATTCTGAAGAAATGAGGAATGAAATGTTTTAATCTTGAGTATGTTCACATGGACCATAATGTCCTGCACAATATTCAGAAGGTTTTTGACAAATATATTTCTTATTTATACATGAGTGACACTAAGGACAGCCAGGGACACCATGTCACGTCACCCACCCACTGTACGAAGATAAGAGCGCTCACACAGACTAACACAGTAAGCGGCGCCCTCTTTTGCCGCTCAGTGAGATGTTTATTTCAGATCTAGCCCAGATGAGTGAAAGAAAGACACCCTTTGGTCAACAAGAAAACTACAACCAATTAATCTATTTGGAAACACTTTGGTTTCAAGGATATAAGGATATAAACAAGTCTTAGTGCTTGTCGTGGTTTCGTCCTCAAATAAGCAGTTTTTGTATTATTGACCTGTGCATTCGTTTTAAATGTACCCATTCTACATACTGAGAATACAATGTTCAACAGTTGAATCAATCAATCTGATCTCTCTCTCTCCTCCAAATCAGCAGAGCAGGCAGGCAACAAAGCCACGTACAAAGAGAGCTAGCTCCCTTTGGAGGAGCGAGTTACAATAACATTACTGCGTTATTATTAACTACTGCTTGTTTAGAATAATTTATAACTAAAAGCAGATAATTATGAGAGAAATACTCGTCATGTTGTTCCATGTTAAAAGATGAGTCAATATAAAATATATATGTAGTAAGAACAAGCTGTGAATCAGTTCATATCTTACCTGCTGTGTTTCAGGGTTGAGATGTTTAACGACGACACTGTTTTCAAACGTTTTACTTTTATTATTAAAGTGTTTTCAAACGAGTGCAAACAGCTGTGACTGTGTGTGTGTGTGTGTGTGTGTGTGTGTGTGTGTGTGTGTGAGACGTGTGCATAATGGTTGTGCGCATGCGCACTAGCCCTGCTGGAGCCTCGAACGTGTACTGTGCACGTACCATAAACGGTCACTAGGGGGAGCCATGATACAGTGTAATATAGTGGGGAGCAGCTATGGAACTGAAAACTCTACCATAGAGATATCTACTGAGATATTTATTGATATAAATTATTCTGGCGCAATTCATAGAGCCGGATAAAAGTCGGCTCAGCTCTACAATGTGACGTAATTTGAGGGGGGGGGGGGGGGCTACTGAAAGTTTCTGACGAGCCAAAATCTACACTACATAGGAGTATGAATCGGCCTTTTGGCTGATGCTGGACTTTCCTAGAAGGAACTTTCTCACAGGCGTGGAGACCTGCACTTTCAGAAAAATCCTGTAAAAAAAAAAAGAAAACTTGAAAAAGTTACTAGGCTGAAATGGCACAGAACAGTAATATAATAACTATAAAACAAGTGTGGTTGCCGCAGTGGCTTACATATGAGAATATAAGAATACAAGAATACAAAACTGTGATGCTGGCATTCAAAGCAACCAAAGGTATGGCTCCCCCATATCTTGCAAGTATGATCGAACCCTACAAACCCTCGCGCGCACTCAGATCAGCCAACGCAGGGAAGCTGGAAGTACCCTCATTAAAAATGCCGGGACAACGCTCCACACGTCCCAAACTCTTCTCCCTTCTGGCTCCAAAACTGTGGAATGCACTTCCCATTGCAGTCAGAACTGCAGCATCACTCCCAATCTTCCGCCGTAGTCTGAAAACCCACCTTTTCAGACTCCATCATGGCCCATAGCACTTACCCCACCCCCTTAGATAGCATTTCTGTAAACTTAGATAGCATTTGATACAGACTTATAGCATGTTATGTAGACAGCACTATAATTGCATTGTATGTAGTCATAGCACGTCATAGTTCATATGTATAGCATAGTAGTATAGATAGTTTATATGTATAGCTTCATTATATAGATATTCCACTGTTACTTTCTTAGCTTACGCATGTTTCTTGATAAATGTTTTTATGTGATCTATTCCCATGCTTTTTTTGTTCTTGCTTAATGTAAGTCGCTCTGGATTAAATGCCTAAATTGTAAATTGTATGCCCCTCCCACTAATATTGCCAGCCAATTACAATGTCGCGTCACCCCTGTGATCATGCGTAAGTAATTCGGAGGGGATTTAACCCCCAAAATTCATGTTTGGATGAAAATGGAATTGCTTTTAGAACTTGGTTGATTAAATAAACCACCCCGGACATTTCAAATGTGGGATGGATTTGACATTCCGTTAGTGATTTGTGGCATTTCTTGTAAAGTAGGCCCCTCCCACTAACTTCGGAAGCCGATTACGGCCAAATGATACGCACTATCAAAATTCTGCCAACTCAGCTTTTCCAAAGTGGGGATTATCTTGGAAGGGAGGGTGACGATGGAGGTGGCCGACCTGCCTCAGGCCGTCTGTGTTCTTTTCGGTCTGATATATGCCCTGTACCTGGACTACCCAAAGTGCATGAAACATACATGCCACTTCATTCAACAGGTAGGCTAATGCTCAATGTGGGTAGAGGTGCGCTGCCACACAAGGTTCAAACTTTGAAGGAGCAGCTGGAACTCTAAAAAACATGTCTGTACTGACACACACACACACACACACACACACACACACACACACACACACACACACACACACACACACACACACACACACACACACAACAGGCAGGCTACTTAAGCTCACTAGACTCCATGCTCTTCCTGCCTTCCTCTGCTCATCATGGTTCCCGGTTGTATGTGATGTTTTCTCCCAGCACCACCCCAGCACCACCGGTGGGCTCTGCTATTTATACTCCCCATGGGGGGGTTATTGTATATCTATCTCCCTGCTCTTTATGTTTTATGTTGTTGCTTTATCGTGCCGAGCAGGGAGAAATCCAGCAGAGCCGAACGCCAAGTCAAATATCATATGCACACTTGTTACTCATTCCGCAAATAAATATTGGTTAATCTATTCGTCAGTTGTCTGTCTGAAATGTTGTTCAATGATCAGCTGACCATGTAAAAAGGGTTCCAATGGTTTATAAGCACCTTATCTTTAGCCTTAAAAAGTCAAAATCAGCTTGACCATGTAAAAGGGCGTATAAATAGTTCTGATTGAAGCACTTTATCTTTAGCAGTAGTATACTGTTACTGTCAGTGTGCTTTATTTTATATACTTTATATAAACAGTGTATATACTCATGCAGTACAGTCTGTTACATACACATTGATGCATTTTGGCTTTGGTCTGTATGTGTGCACACTACTTATGCATGTCTTCACGTATTCCGGAATGTCCTCCACCTAATCTGGCTCCCCGACATGTAGCAAAGAATCCACTACAAAATCCTGCTCACTATACCTACAAGGCACTCAATAATTTGCCTCTCTGATCTTCTCGAACCTTAATTACGTCACCTCCCGTTCCCTCAGGTCCAGTGAAGCCAACCTCCTGGAGGTCCCCAAGGCCAATTACCGCACATGGGACCTGAAGAGGCGGGTTACAAACAGAGTCCAACTTTGCAGCCAAAACATTTCACTTTGAATAGCGGTCTGAGTGCCAGACCAATATCCCCAGGGATTTTTTTTTCCCTGTGGAAGATTCGTCTGGATTCCAGTGCTACGCACAACCATATTAAAGCTGTGCCCTCCCTCACTATCTTCAAAATCACACTTCCGGATAGCCTTTCCCAGTTAAGGCTGTCTCCCCAAGCCTTGATTAACTTTTTATCGTTTTTAATCTAGCACTTATCTTATGTCTTTTTAGCTTTAGTTTTTTCACCCTAAATTGGTTCTTCCCTCTCCCTTTGTAAAGCCCTTTGGTATGACCATTCTAAAAGGTTAACAGTGCTCCGGATACTGTTATGTTAAATGTTAAATAGCATTCTTTAGGGTCCGCGGTGACACGACACATTTTGCCTCCCTAAAATGTCATTGCTGGAGATGTTTTGGGGATGGAAGGGAAACAGCAACAACTTTATTTGCAGAGCACTGTAAAAATAGAACAATAAAATATTAGCACAACAAATAAAGTGTTATGGCTTCTGTGATTTGGAACATTTAGCATGATCTAGTGATTTCATGTGAATGAAGGCATGATCCATCCATGCAGGAGTTCATAAATCCATTAATGACATTTTCTAGATTGGTAATTAAAGGATGGATTTTGGAAATATTTATCATGACTCAAAGGTGACTCACAACTTAAAAGCGTAATGTTTTGGTTGTTCAGTAACAGCGCCGTGTCTCCAGCTCTTTAATACACAGAAAACACATTCTCAGGTGCGTCACCAATTTCATCCAATCCGAAAAGGCAGATAAATTGAAAATTTCTACTTCAATTTTATAGTTGTCCAATTCCAATTGTGTCTGCTCCTATGTACCCCATCATGTGTTTATCCTGTATCCTAGTCTAAGTTCTCTCTCCTGAGCCCTAAATGCATGACATTAATATCCTGACCTGATTTCTTTTGAGTGGTGCAACCATAGACAGCTATGTGTGTCCCTGGGTCCCTGGCTGGGTCCCTGCGTCCGAGCACGAAAATAGCGTTTCACCACCAAGTGTCACTGTTGTGCAGCCTAACACACACACACACACACACACACACACACACACACACACACACACAGTATATATGATGATTTCGGGTGTGACAGTACAGTACAGAGGGACCCCTGGGGACCCCCACACGGTAACTGTCATTTCTCGACCGTTTCGGGCGCGGGCAGCTCGCCGGAACCGGCCCGGCACCCTGGGCGTGTTCCTGTGGGTCTGGTACTTCCGGGGGCCCCCTGGGGACCCCCACACGGAGTTGCACCACACACTTCACACGGGTGTGATCTATTTTTCCTGTTTCTACTTCTCTGTCGACCTCTGTTGAACAAACACAGTTCTATAGCAATGATTACTATCAGAATCTATTTAACACTTATTTTATTCATTGAGCGGTGCCTCCGCTCCATTACCGAGCTATGTGTGTCCATATGTCCGTCTCTGTGTCTGTATGTCTGAGCATGGAAAGCTGCAACACCTAAAGTGACAACGGCAGCGAGGTTGTGACAGAGAAACACACGTTACTAAAATTATAATAAGAATAAGAATATGGAGGGTAAACAAAAACAAACAGAGAGACAACGGACTGCAACTCGCAGCGACAACAGCTGCTAATGTTATGAGCTAAACTGCTTGGACGGACAGCAGGAAAGCCACAACAAAGCACAGTCATTGAACCCCGAACAGAACGTCGCAATCGAACGCACACAACGGCCGCAAGGTTGTGACACACAAACATACACGTTACTAAAATAATACTAATTATGAGTACATCCTGAATTGGGGTGAGTCAATATCCCCTTTAATGCAGAGTACGCTCTGATTGATACTTGACGGACACGGACCCAGTGCTGTAAACCTTTTAATAGACACACTCAACATCGCATCGGGTATTAAATAGGGCTACTGTAACAGACATTTGGTTCCAGTTAGATACATTACAGAACAGTGAGAAGACAATGCATTTACAGTGTAGATTGGGGTCCTAGAGATACAATTTTTATCAATTGTAAGCCTACTACGTTTAGTCACATTATGTTTCATATGCACACAGAATAACTCTTCCTATACTTCCGGGCCCCTCCCCTACTTCTTTCAAAGGTGTTACCGATGACACTAATTAAGGGCCGATTCATACTCCTATTTTACCACTGTTTCGGCGCTGTAGTGACAAAATGATGTTGGCTCGTCAGATATTTTCAGTAGCACTGAAGAGCCGACTTTAGGACGGTACACGCCCCCCCCCCCCCCCCGAACCTCAAATTACGTCACATTGTACGACTTTTATTTGGCTCTATGAGTATGAATCGCCCCTAAGGCTCTGTATGTTCCATTTAGTCTGCACTCTGCAGCAGTTCTCAATACGGATGGAGCTCGATACCCGGAAATATCAGATAACAAGCTTATTGAGTACCCGGTAGGCCGGTATCAATAAGCTTTTGGCTTATCAAGGCTGTTATCGAGCATAGTGGCCCATGATGTCATCATGTTTAAACAATCGAGACAAGAGGCGATCAAGAAATAAATGTATTAAAATCATCCATGCTGTCGGTCTAAAAGTGTATTGATACCTGCCAACCAGCACTGCCCGGGTAAACAAAATTGCGCTTTTAAAGTGACAGTATACACACATTAACCAGTTAACAGTATCTTTAATATTATTTAGGCAGCACTCCTCTAATCCTTTTGTTATTTCCACCTTAATAATTTGGAAACAAATTAGACAACAGTCTAACAGTCTAACAGCCAATGTCACAAGCTCTTTTTTCATTGGTAAATGTAATAACTATAAATCAGACAGACTTAACCACTTTAATTTTCAAACCTTTTTAAAAATATCGAAAATGGGCATGGGGTCAAAATGCAATGCATTGTGAATGGGACAAACTTCAGGACTCTCTGGAAAGGGTCTCAATAGAGACATTTAGGGTTCTTCTTGATCAGCATCAGCTATTATATTGCTTATTTTTCTATTTATTATACGCCACTATTCATTTCATTGTCAAAGTATTTGTATACTATGTGCAGTGACAATAAATGGAATCTAATCTAATCTAAAAAATATGACTGCACCTGTTTCATGTAACCAACCCTACATGTACTTGCATCTGTAATGAATGTGGTTAAAATGTTTGTTATTGTTTTTCATTATTGGTTTGCTGTGATCCTTCAAAAAGAGAGATCGCTCTCAAAGGGCTTCCTTAATACATAAATAAAGAATGAAAATAAAAAGAAAGCCCAGAAGAGAAGATTTGTGTGTGTGTGTGTGTGTGTGTGTGTGTGTGTGTGTGTGTGTGTGTGTGTGCGTGTGTGTGTGTTTATTCAACCTTTTTCAAACACTTTCAAGATTAAAAGATGTTTGAGAACCACCTTTCCTAAACCACTCTTCTAAATCCTAAGAGTTTTATTTTTATTTACAGTATATAGCTAGGAAAAAAGAACGAAAAAAGACACAGATGCTTTTCCGGTTTGAATGGGTTAATTCCAGCCTCTTCCTCCAGCCTGGAGCCATTATGCACATCCATATCTTCGCCACCATTACAGGCCAACATGTTCAACATGTTCACTATGGTAATAGAGGAGTTTAACAGGTTCTTTGCAGGGCAGCCGTATAGTATTGCTGTCGAGGCAAAAACCTCGCATGCAGAACAGTTACTTTTCAGGAAATAGAGAAAGATAATTCCAATGTGGATCCAATGTAGTTATTACAGTCATAAGCTCTTGTTTCCGTGCTTAACTATGCACAGACTGCTTACAGACTTAAATGAGTATCGGGGGAGGGCATTGTTTCGTTGGTTGACCCCTTACCCCATAGCTCACCCTCTCCCTTGAACTATGCTCTGCCATCTCGGCAGTTGTGAAGGCCGGAAACAACTCTATTGCATTTACATTTGTTTGCCAGTCTGGCTGTCTATATTTTGGTTTATGTATCACAAACAATATCTTGTGATAATGTCCGAGGTCTTCCTCTCCACGGCACAGACAAAGGAACATGCGAGAATATTCTGGTTCCTTCCATGCCAACCCTCCAATGAGAGACTGACACCTTGCTATGCTATGAATTGTTGGTCACTACGTCATCTGTACTATATAGTTTACTCATAATAATCATGTATTAGGACATACATAACACCATATTGGACATTGAAAATTACTGTATCTGTATTATACTATATAATTATGTAGTTGTAAGTTGATTAGCGGTATACTGTGGTTACTGTGGTTACCAAAAACCGTCCCAGCCAACCCGCCACTTGATGCGTATGAAAATAAAACAGCACATTTGTGCCTGGTTTGCTGGGACCAGATTACATAAATGACCATATTTCTTACGTCATCATTGAGAGCTAGTCATACATATACACACCATGTACTCTGGTCCCAGCAAATCAGGCACAATTTGCTATTTTATTTTACTGATTATATATATAGTATATGTATGACTAGCTTTAAATGATGACATAAGAAATATGGTCATTTATGTAATCTGGTCCCAGCAAACCAGGCACGAATTTGCTGTTTTATTTGCATACGCATCAAGTGGCGGGTTGGCTGGGACGGTGCATACGGACCGGGCGAAATTATTACTTGCGCGCTCTGCTTGCGCAAGTAATAATGGGATATACAAGATGTCTGCCCATGCAAGACAAACTGACACTGGAGTGCTATTGTTCAGTAACGGGGCGGGGGCCTTCCTGTCTCTCCAGTATACAGAAAATACTTTATCAGGTGGGATACAAATTTCAATCAATCAGGAAAAGAAAAAGACTAAGAATATGCATCGTCTTGTGTTCCAGTTCCAAATGTGTCTGCTCATTTATTTGTATCATGACTTCCAATTGCTTCTGTTTATCCTGTATCCTGTACGAGTTCTCTCTCTCCTGAAATTGGTATCCTAACCTAAATTCTTCTTTTCTGGACACTGAAGAGTATTGGACAGATGTGGAGACAAACACAACTGTAACTGTGGTTACCACGGGAATATAGAACTATTCAACTCCATGTTTGACACATGCTCCAGATTGCCTTTACAGTCCAGTAAAGATTATCTTCTTTGTTTCACCTGTTCAAAAGTTAATGACCATAAAGACAAACAAATGCTGGATACATTAGCCCACACCCACGTAGCTTAGACTCTGACATGGGCAAATATCAGGTGACTTCCTTTAGACCATTTCCACATATATCCACATTGTCGTCATGAAAATAGTTATTTTCAGCAAGCGCCACATACTGACGAGTATACATTTTAATCAGTCCTGACTTTGGGTGCTTCCAAGTGGGGGTTGACTGTATCATTCAGCCTCAGAGAGAGTGTGTGTCCGTATCATTCAGCCTCTAAGAGTGTGTGTGCGTGTATGCGCACACGTCGATGGTCTGTACAAGTGTTATACATGTTCTCCTTGCTTGCATCCTTGACTCTTTTTGAGTGGTGCTAGCCACTCTATACGCAGCAATGTGTGCCCCTCTGTATGTATGTCTAAGCACGGAAATAGTTTTTCACTACCAAGTGTCACTGTTGCGCAGCCGCACACACACACACACACACACACACACACACACACACACACACACACACACACACACACACGTACAGTACAGTACAGTACAGTACAGTACAGTACAGTACAGTACAGTACAGTACAGTACAGTACAGTACAGTACAGTACAGTACAGCACCACTCAGTTCAGACAGGTCTGACTTTTAATGACCGTTAACATTCTCAAAAGAACAACAAAGGAAAGGTAGAATTGCGGTTAGGTTCTACAGCACATCTACCGGTATTTGTTTCTGTTTCTCCTATTTAAAGGGATATTTCACTTTCAAACATGGTTGGGGTCATTTTAACATACTCTGACATTTGTGTTTCACCTTTGGATATTTGATATTAATTTTCAATGGACACAGCACATTCCTATACCTTATCAACTATCTACATGCTGAATCAAACAACTTAAAGGTGTAGTGAAACGGAAATGGTGAACAATATGAAAATGGTTTTTCAACATGAAACACCGGTCTGAAGTTTCTGAACCAATCAGAGCGTCGCATCCCTTCAGGCGATGGGACGGTAGCTATGCTAGGCGCAACAGCGTGGTGTTGTTTGTTTATAAATCATATGGTCGGCCAGCACAACCAGTTTACTGTTATGTGGCTTATTTCTACCATATAATGTTTTCAGATAGGCCTACATATTCTAGCGTGATGATTAAGTTGAAAGCGAGTAATACACTGTCTGGATGTTATCTCGAATGGAAATAAAAACTGAGGATTGTGTAATCAGTAGCACCTGTGATGGACGGATGCGCAAATATGGGGAATTAAACGGGTGAGCTTCATTGTTATTGGCTTTTATCGATGTGTATCTCTACACGTCATCACGCAGCACGTTTTCGTTTTAATAAATACATAATGCAATCGTTTTTATGGACCTTTACAATTTAGGCATTTAGCAGACGCTCTTAATCCAGAGCGACTTACATTTAAGCAAGAACAAAAGCATTGGAATACATCACATAAAAGCATTTATCATGAAACATGCGTAAGCTAAGAAAGTAACAGTGGAATATCTATATAATGAAACTATACATACTCTATACATATAAACTATACATATTTACTACTATGCTATACATATGTACTATGGCGTGCTATGACTATATACAATACAATTATAGTGCTGTCTACATAACATGCTATAAGTCTGTGTCAAATGCTATCTAAGCCAACAGAAATGCTATCTAAGGGGTTAGGGTAAGTGCTATGGGCCATGATGGAGTCTGAAAGATTGGGAGTGATGCTGCAGTTCTGACTGCAATGGGAAGTGCATTCCACAGTTTTGGAGCCAGAAGGGAGAAGAGTTTGGGACGTGTGGAGCTTTGTACACGGCTTTTAGTGAGGGTACTTCCAGTTTCCCTGCGTTGGCTGATCTGAGTGTGCGGGAGGGTTTGTAGGGTTCAATCATACTTGCAAGATATGGGGGAGCCATACCTTTGGTTGCTTTAAATGCCAGCATCAGAGTTTTGTATTCTGTGCGGGCAGCGACCGGGAGCCAGTGGAGGGAGCGGAGCAGGGGGGAGACATGTGAGAATTTTGGCTGGTTGAAGACCAAGCGAGCTGCTGCATTTTGGATCAGCTGGAGAGGCTTAAGTGCACATGCTGGTAGGCCAGTAAGGAGGGAGTTACAATAGTCGAGTTTTGACAAGACTGTTGTCTGGATTAGGAGCTGGGCTGATTCCTGGGTGAGGAACGGTCTAATTCGTCGTATGTTATAGAGTGTGAACCTACATGATCGAGTGACAGCTGTGACGTGAGCTTTGATATACTGTAAAAACACACAGAAATGAGAATTTTCACATTTTTTTGGCATCCATTGTTAGGTATGCCCATATAATGACCACGGATATGGTCTAAAAGTGTGAAAAACGTCTTTTTCATTTCACTACACCTTTAAACTGTTTGGGGTGTTCACCAGTAGACCCCAAACATGTTTGAAAGTGAAATATCTGGGATAATATTAAGGATAACATATGTCACATCTGTGTTCTATATGACAGCTTTACTTAATTATGGGATCTATTCCAGCGATCTTTGAATGGCAAAGGACCCCCAGTCTGATGTACATTAGACCATGACTTATACAAAGTAACAAATGGTTACAATTAGGGTACGCTTGGTGATAAGTGAGCCTGAATTTGAATTTGAAGCTCAGTATTTTCCTCTGGGATATATACAATACATTCAAATACATAGTTGAATGACTACAAGGCCTACAGGCAAATGACTACAGGCAAAATCCCTCAACAGTACTGCTCCCACCATGTTTTTCCTATCAACATCTTTCAACCATTTATCTGTCATTTGTGTAAGTGCTGTGGCTGTTGAGTGACCCTCTCTATAAGCGTGTTGATATCATATACTGTAAAAAATATGGACAAAGCGTTCCCCGGGTCTAACATGAACGTAAAATGAAGCCTGTCAGTCCTTGAATTGTAAGTCGCCATCTTTCTAGATCCGTTTGGGCCCAGCTGGCCAGACAACGAGGCGGGACTTCCCCCCTTCTTCTTCGTTGGTTTTTATTTTGACTCGAGTGGGTGGGGGATCCCGTTCATAGACTGTAACGGTAGCCACGCCCCTCAGAACATGCGTGACTTTATGGTATTTTTTTTTATAAATGGGACCATAATTTTCCAAAAATAATATTATGACATTAGAAATGAGACTTTAAACTAGTGACTGGAAGCAAAAAGTATTCATGACCATGTTTATTAAGGTAATACAGTCTAGGTGAAGTTGGGCCCAAATACATGGACTTCTATGGGGCTATGGGTTTTTTGGGCCCAATGACAGTGCCACAACAGGCCATTATATGAACTTTCAGGAAATCCCGATTTCCTTGTGGCTTCACAAAATATCTGTCTGACTGCCCCCCTGGTTGATATTCACTGATCAAATTGTTAACAGTGAAGTAACTTTGTATTTGGTTAAATACAATATTTTCTAGTATTTTATTTAAAACCGGTGATAAGCTTATTGGTCTGCTATTAGTGTTGGTTCCCACAGCACCGGTTTGCTGGCTGGCAGCTCCTATTTTGCTATTTTGCCGCTCACCCTGAATATTCCGGCATACAGATTCTCGTTGGTAACATGTGCCCTGTAGGAATACAGGGTCATATAACACTCAACCACTGGCTTACATATCCCCGTTTTAAAGGAATAAGGTCAATGTTGCATCTTCGAGGGTCGACTAAGGTCGACTTCGCATCGTTGGAATCGTGTTGCCCCCTGGGGGCGTCTTTGGGGGTCTCAAGGGTCGGGGACCCCCCAGGGACCCCCAAATGGTAACTCTGTCATTTCACAACCGTTTTGGACGGGGGTGGGCTCGTTGGAATCGTGTCGACCCCCTGGGGGTGTCTTTGGGGGTCTCAAAGTCCAGGGACCCCCCGGGACCCCCAAATGGTAACTGTCATTTCTCAACCGTTTTGGATGGGAGTGGGCTCGTTGGAATCGTGTCGCCACCCTGGGGGCGTCTTTGGGGGTATCAAGGCCTAACCCTAACAAAAATGTTGTGTCAAACCATGTGACTCCCATTGGAAATGCATTGCGAGCTTGCATCAGTAAATAAGTCTCATGCATCAGCTATACATCACTCTGTTGTGAAGGTGTGAGTCAGGCCTATGGCTTCACTCACACCTTCGCATCTAGCATACAACATTGATGCATGCTAGATGTAAAGAAAGGGTTTGTATACGTCTTGCCCCAATGCATTTCCAATGGAAGTCACATGATTTGACACAACATTTGTGTTGTACGGCTTTCGGCTGTGTTTCGACTGCTACTTCAGAATTTCTCTCCCTGCCTCTCTCTCTCTCTCTATCTCTCTCTCTCTCTCTCCGTCTCTCTCTCTCTCTTGCTCTCTCTCTCTCTCAACCCCCCCCCCCCCCTCTCCCCTCCAGATGTTGAAAAGGAGAGCCAGCATTCCAGAGGAGTGTCAGTCTCTCTACACACTCCTCCATAGAGTGGTGGACTGCAGTATCTCTCTCTGTGTCTTTAGGACCATTAGCGCCTTTCAATAGGGCCAGTATGGCCCTGGGAAGACGCTGCTTTCTCCTGCTGCTGTGCTTCTGTAATGGTCTCAATGCCTCCGAGGACCAATCCATCAACGGGGAGGACCAAACCATCAACGGGGAGGACCAATCCATCAACGGGGAGGACAAAACCATCAACGGGGAGGACCAAACCATCAACGGGGAGGACCAATCCATCAACGGGGAGGACAAAACCATCAACGGGGGGGTAAAGTATCAACACTGTGGGTCCATTTGGTTCCTTTAGCTGCTGTGACGTCATCACAGCCTATAATAATAGAGAGAGAGATCATTGAAACTTGTAATTAAAACGTTCTTCAACTAGTTATAAAATGATCTGAATATTTCGTGCTGAGAGAGAGAGAGTGTGTGTGCGTGTGTGTGTGTGTGTGTGTGTGTGTGTGTGTGTGCCTGTGTGTGTGCGTGCATGCGTGTGTGCGTGGGTGTGTGCGTGTGCCTGTGCCTGTGTGTGTGCGCGTGCGTGAGGGGGCCAGTGTTGAAGGTATTGAAATAGTTTGCATTGTCATGTGTTTCACAGATGTTGGTCAGAAGGAGAGAGAGAGACAGAGAGAGAGACACAGAGAGACAGAGAGACGGGGGAGAGAGAGGGAGAGAGAGAGAGAGAGAGAGAGAGAGAGAGAGAGGGAGAGAGAGACGGAGAGAGGGAGGGAGACGGAGAGAGGGAGGGAGACGGAGAGAGAGAGAGAGAGAGAGAGAGAGAGAGACAGAGAGAGAGAGACAGAGAGAGAGAGACAGACAGAGAGAGAGAGACAGACAGAGAGAGAGAGGGAGAGGGAGGGAGGGAGAGAGAGACTGAGAGAGGGAGGGAGGGAGAGAGAGAGAGAGAGAGGGAGAGAGAGAGAGAGAGAGAGAGAGAGAGAGAGAGAGAGAGAGAGAGAGAGAGAGAGAGAGAGACAGACGGGGAGAGAGAGACGGGGAGAGAGAGAGACTGAGAGAGGGAGGGAGAGAGAGACTGAGAGAGGGAGGGAGGGAGAGAGAGAGAGAGAGAGAGAGAGAGGAGAGAGAGAGAGAGAGAGAGACGGGGAGAGAGAGAGATGGGGAGAGAGAGACACTGAGAGAGGGAGGGAGAGAGAGAGACGGAGAGAGAGAGAGAGAGAGAGAGAGAGAGAGAGAGAGAGAGAGAGAGAGACAGACAGAGAGAGAGGGAGAGGGAGGGAGAGAGAGAGAGAGAGACAGATAGAGAGACACAGACAAAGAGAGAGAGGGAGACAGAGAGAGAGACAGAGAGAGAGGGAGAGAGAGACAGAGGAGAGAGAGAGAGAGACACAGATAGAGAGACACAGACAGAGAGAGAGAGGGAGACAGAGAGAGAGGGGGGGGGGGGGGGGGGGGCGCCAGCTGCAAAGAGTAGCCAAGCTCTGCTCCAGATAGCTGTGCGTGCGTGTGTGCGTGTATCAAGATAATGGTCACATTTAGTGTTATTTTCTATTATGTTGTGACATGCAGTCACATAGGCCTACTGTGCTGCCAGCTAGCAATTAAGTTTGTTTTGAGTTTTGGTTTGATTGGTCCAATGTTCCAGATATGTGTCTTTTATTAGTTGAATAATTTGGTTGACTCTAATTAGTGGTTGTGAAGCAGTGCTGGTCTGAGGTTGAGGCTGGACACAGTTGGGTGGTAGCTGATCAATAAGTCCAAAGACTAGTTGGCAGAAGGGACTCTTTTGAGGTTTCATCTGGGATAGCAGGGCCTGGAATCCCAGGCTGTCTTGGGGGCTTAATTTAAGGTGCAGCCAAAAGAAATGTGTTCTTTTCCTAATCATCATCATACTATAATTATAACAATGTCTGAGTGTGTGTGTGTGTGTGTGTCACTGTGACTGCCGTAACTCTCAATGCCTGCACCAATCACTCCCAATTTTCACACAGGCATTGACTATATGAATATGGAGGGCGTAACGAAGCCCTTTTTTCGATTTGACACATTAATGTGGCCACAAGGGGGGGGGGGGGGGGGGGGGGGATATCTCACAACGGGTAAGGGCTAGTGTTAATAATTAATGGGTAACGGCCTAATTCTGCCCTGCATGCGTTGGTTGGTGTTTTTCTTTGGATGTTTAATATGGACCTACCGACTTCTGCATGCAGGGTTTCTGTGGGATGTTTGTCCCATCTAGTGTAGTCCTGGTGACTGAGTGGACCCCAAACCTCACTGTCTGTCTCATCTAGTGTAGTCCTGGTGTCTGAGAGGACCCCAAACCTCACTGTCTGTCTCATCTAGTGTAGTCCTGGTGTCTGAGAGGACCCCAAACCTCACTGTCTGTCTCATCTAGTGTAGTCCTGGTGTCTGAGAGGACCCCAAACCTCACTGCCATAGAGAGCAATTGGTTGGATAATGCTGTCAAATATTTTTATCCAAATTCTAACAGGGATATCAATTTTATAAATGTTCTCTTTTGCATGCTTTCTCCTTTAGTGCATTCACTGCCAGACCAAAGTTACCTGAGGCACTATTATCTGTAGTCCCAGGTAATCATAATACAGGGTGTGATCGACTTGAGTGTTTCCTACTTTAAATTGGTATTTGTTTTCCTGAGATCTGGCCTTTTTTTTTGTTGAAAAAATCATGATTTTCTCTCTCTCCCCCTCCCCCTGTCGCACGCACGCACGCACGCACGCACACACACACACACACACACACACACACACACACACACACACACACACACACACACACACACACACACACACACACACACACACACTGACAATGAGCTGTCTATCAACTGTGAAGTGGCTGAAACAAATTAATTGAATCCATTGTCAAATCTGGGTTGCATGTGGTTTGTTGAGCTCCCTCTGGTGTTGTGAGTGTGGTCTTCGTTGACATTAAGGAAGTATTTTGACAGGTACATGGGTATCTAGTTTAGTATTTAGACAGGTACATGGTATCTTAGTGAAGTATTTAGACAGGTACCTTAGTGAAGTATTTAAACAGGTACATGGGTATCTTAGTTTAGTATTTTGACAGGTACATGGGTATCTTAGTGAAGTATTTAGACAGGTACATGGGTATCTTAGTGAAGTATTTAGACAGGTACCTTAGTGAAGTATTTAAACAGGTACATGGGTATCTTAGTGAAGTATTTAGACAGGTACATGGGTATCTTAGTTTAGTATTTAGACAGGCACATGGGTATCTTAGTGAAGTATTTAGACAGGTACATGGGTATCTTAGTGAAGTATTTAGACAGGTACCTTAGTGAAGTATTTAAACAGGTACATGGGTATCTTAGTTTAGTATTTTGACAGGTACATGGGTATCTTAGTGAAGTATTTAGACAGGTACATGGGTATCTTAGTGAAGTATTTAGACAGGTACCTTAGTGAAGTATTTAAACAGGTACATGGGTATCTTAGTGAAGTATTTAGACAGGTACCTTAGTGAAGTATTTAAACAGGTACATGGGTATCTTAGTGAAGTATTTAGACAGGTACCTTAGTGAAGTATTTAAACAGGTACATGGGCATCTTAGTGAAGTATTTAGACAGATACCTTAGTGAAGTATTTAAACAGGTACATGGGTATCTTAGTGAAGTATTTAGACAGGTACCTTAGTGAAGTATTTAAACAGGTACATGGGTATCTTAGTGAAGTATCTAAACAGGTACATGGGTATCTTAGGTCAGATTCTCACCTAATACTTCGGTAGACTCAGATCCGTATCCGTATCGATTCTTGCATATTTAATTGCCTGCGGTTTGCCTTCACACTGTCATTCGCAGCAATTGGAAACGCAGCAGGGGGGACCTTTATCAATGTGTTCCATTCATAAACTAGCCTACACAGTGAAATCTATGGTGATAAAATTACACTCATAACGTGCATGTGTCGTGCCGTCTGGGACCCCCCCTCTCTCTCTCTCTCTACGCACGCAGCCGCCACACACTGTTCTTTTGGGCATGGAGGCACAGCGCTGCATGAGCGCACTGATATAACTCCCCAGTCCCACACAGTGACAGCACTCCATGTTTACAGCACGCACAGACAGACAGACTATGTAGGCTATAATACACTGCAGTGTTTTTATGTGTTTTCTTAAGCAATTGATTAATGTAGCCTACACGTCCTCATTTCGATCAGGGCTTCAGTCTCCTTATTCGACCACGTCTATCCACAGTAACGGGACATCTTTGCGCTGCGTAAAATATGCCTTAACCGTCTCCAACTGTGTTCAGCTCCTCACCCGCCACATTATGTTTGCTTCATTTCCTTTATTTACTGCGGATTGCATTCACACCTGCACCGAATCGTAGTCAAGTGCGATTTGAAGCGAAGCGAAACCCACGTTTTTGGGCGGAGTAAAATGTGGTTATTTGCTGCGCATTAGGATTCGAATGAGCCTTCACACCTGCCAAACGAAGCGCACTTTCTGACAATGCGCAGCAGGATTCGTTTTAATCGCAGCAAAGCTCTCTGGTATGAATGCGACCTTAGTGAAGTATTTAGACAGGTACATGGGTATCTTAGTGAAGTATTTAGACAGGTACATGGGTATCTTAGTGAAGTATTTAGACAGGTACATGGGTATCTTAGTGAAGTATTTAGACAGGTACATGGGTATCTTAGTTTAGTATTTAGACAGGCACATGGGTATCTTAGTGAAGTATTTAGACAGGTACATGGGTATCTTAGTGAAGTATTTAGACAGGTACCTTAGTGAAGTATTTAAACAGGTACATGGGTATCTTAGTTTAGTATTTTGACAGGTACATGGGTATCTTAGTGAAGTATTTAGACAGGTACATGGGTATCTTAGTGAAGTATTTAGACAGGTACCTTAGTGAAGTATTTAAACAGGTACATGGGTATCTTAGTGAAGTATTTAGACAGGTACCTTAGTGAAGTATTTAAACAGGTACATGGGTATCTTAGTGAAGTATTTAGACAGGTACCTTAGTGAAGTATTTAAACAGGTACATGGGTATCTTAGTGAAGTATTTAGACAGATACCTTAGTGAAGTATTTAAACAGGTACATGGGTATCTTAGTGAAGTATTTAGACAGGTACCTTAGTGAAGTATTTAAACAGGTACATGGGTATCTTAGTGAAGTATCTAAACAGGTACATGGGTATCTTAGGTCAGATTCTCACCTAATACTTCGGTAGACTCAGATCCGTATCCGCATCGATTCTTGCATATTTAATTGCCTGCGGTTTGCCTTCACACTGTCATTCGCAGCAATTGGAAACGCAGCAGGGGGGACCTTTATCAATGTGTTCCATTCATAAACTAGCCTACACAGTGAAATCTATGGTGATAAAATTACACTCATAACTTGCATGTGTCGTGCCGTCTGGGACCCCCCCTCTCTCTCTCTCTCTACGCACGCAGCCGCCACACACTGTTCTTTTGGGCATGGAGGCACAGCGCTGCATGAGCGCACTGATATAACTCCCCAGTCCCACACAGTGACAGCACTCCATGTTTACAGCACGCACAGACAGACAGACTATGTAGGCTATAATACACTGCAGTGTTTTTATGTGTTTTCTTAAGCAATTGATTAATGTAGCCTACACGTCCTCATTTCGATCAGGGCTTCAGTCTCCTTATTCGACCACGTCTATCCACAGTAACGGGACATCTTTGCGCTGCGTAAAATATGCCTTAACCGTCTCCAACTGTGTTCAGCTCCTCACCCGCCACATTATGTTTGCTTCATTTCCTTTATTTACTGCGGATTGCATTCACACCTGCACCGAATCGTAGTCAAGTGCGATTTGAAGCGAAGCGAAACCCACGTTTTTGGGCGGAGTAAAATGTGGTTATTTGCTGCGCATTAGGATTCGAATGAGCCTTCACACCTGCCAAACGAAGCGCACTTTCTGACAATGCGCAGCAGGATTCGTTTTAATCGCAGCAAAGCTCTCTGGTATGAATGCGACCTTAGTGAAGTATTTAGACAGGTACATGGGTATCTTAGTGAAGTATTTAGACAGGTACATGGGTATCTTAGTGAAGTATTTAGACAGGTACATGGGTATCTTAGTGAAGTATTTACACAGGTACATGGGTATCTTAGTTTAGTATTTAGACAGGCACATGGGTATCTTAGTGAAGTATTTAGACAGGTACATGGGTATCTTAGTGAAGTATTTAGACAGGTACATGGGCATCTTAGTGAAGTATTTAGACAGGTACATGGGTATCTTAGTGAAGTATTTAGACAGGTGCATGGGTATCTTAGTGAAGTATTTAGACAGGTACATGGGTATCTTAGTTTAGTATTTAGACAGGTACATGGGTATTTAGGGGAGTATTTAGACAGGTACATGGGTATCTTAGTGAAGTATTTGCGACAGATTACCTGCTCACCCACAGACAGATTACCTGCTCACCCACAGACAGATTCACAGACAGCACAATCTGTACTAATGATTCCCTGTATATAAAAGTTTGTATTTGTTCATTCAAAGTGTTTTGTTATTTAATATTGTGGAACAAATCTTTTAATGGTGTCTTGTTTGTCTTTGTGTCTCCACCAGTCATGGCTGAGACAATATGGTTACGTGGCTCCCCTGGACAGCACGGACTCATCTAACCAGGATCTGTCTGAAGCCATCAGGGAGATGCAGAGGTCCTACAACCTGGAGGTCACTGGACTGTTGGACCAGCAAACCATCACGTATGTCTCCTACATCTACTTGGTTTTGTCAACCATTCATTGAAACCTTCGCTAGAGCAATAAGCCACTCAGAGCCTCATGCTCTGAGACTCATACAGTATATTATTATAGAACATTAAGCCACAGAGTCTCATGCTCTGAGACTCATACAGTATATTATTATAGAACATTAAGCCACAGAGCCTCATGCTCTGAGACTCATACAGAACATTAAGCCACAGAGCTTCATGCTCTGAGACTCATGCAGTATTTTATTATAGAGCAATAAGCCACAGAGCCTCATGCTCTGAGACTCGTACAGTATATTATAGAGCAATAAGCCACAGAGTCTCATGCTCTGAGACTCATACAGTATATTGCAGCTGGCGGTGCCAGCCCAGCCATCAGGCAGAGTAGGCAGTTGCCTAGGGGGCACCATGAGGGGAGGGGGGGATTTTAATTTGTATTATTATTTTCTTCTTATTTTATTTTTATTTTTCTAACTCGTACATACATATTTTGATATAATTAATTGAAAAAGCTCCCTCAAGTTTTGACAAATCTAAGGTTGGGGCATCACAAAACACCCTGACTGCTGTAGAATCGTTTGTAAAGTAGAAGGAAGTTCCAGGATGCGTTGTATATTACTCAGCAAGAATCTTTATTAGTTGCTAAGGAGTCGCATTTAGAGTTCAGTAAAAAGTAACAGAGTATGGACAGCATGAGATGACAATTCCAAAGTATCCAAAGTTACAGCTCTCAGTATGACTCCAGACACGGCTCTCAGTATGACTCTCAGTATGAACCCAGATACGACTCTAGATCGTTGCAAGCATTGTCATTATATAGTTGTGTGCATGTGTGTGTGCGTGCATGTGTGTGCATGTGTATGCGTGTGTGTGTGCGTGCATGTGTGTGCATGTGTATGCGTGTGTGTGTGTGTATGTGTGTGTGGGTGTGTGTGTGTGTGTGGGTGTGTGTGTGTGTGTGTGTGTGTGTGTGTGTGTGTGTATGTGTGTGTATGTGTGTGTATGTATGTGTGTGTATGTGTGTGTATGTATGTGTGCAATTAGTCCGACATACTGGCATCACCCTATGAGTTGAGTTTAGAACAGTGTTCATTCTATGCAATGTGCATAGAATGAATAGAATGGTGGTCACAAGTCACACGTCCCAAAATTCCACAGAGTCGCACACAATATACTATGAACTGCAGAGAGAGAGACCTCAAAAATATCCTATACTGCACAGTGCACTGCACTACCCTGCTAACAAGACAAATAAAGTTAAGAAAAATATTCAATACTTTGTTTATTTTATAAAAAGCTAATATTTCACTCAATAGGGACTGCTCCCATCACTAGTTGATGATGTTGTGTAGTCCAGCCACATTTAGCTTCATACTGGGTGAAAGTCTCATTAAAACAATTATTTTTTCGCTCTAAAATCTTACTTACAATGACATTGAGTTGACGTGTTTTTTGTTTTAGGGTAACTGTTGCATAATCGCAAGTCCCATGCCCCGGCCATCTAGCTCTCTCTCTCTCGCCCGCTGACATGCCCTCAACCACAGCTAAGTTCAGTCTGCTGCGGAGCCTTGCTCACAGGTTGAGTAGCAGCACTGCACCGGGCTAAAATGCATATCAGTCTTCAAATATCCTATGTACCGCAACATTGTTCAAGTACGTGTGTTTATGCTTATTCATTGTAATAATCAATATCACTATGATGATTTATCGCCGCGCATGTAGTCTAGCCCGTCTCAGATGCCCCCTCTCACCGCCGGGGCACTGAGCCTAGTCTTCTGGTCATGCAGGCTGCAGTGCTCATAGCACACACACAGCACGCAGTGAACTGGGCATGTGTGTACGTGCACACACACACACACACACGTACACACACACGTGTGTACACACACACACACACACACACACACACACACACACACACACACACACAGAGAGACCAATCGGCAATCGCACTCTTGGCCAGCTCCACCCTCAGCCCACTGAGCCCAGAGAATGCAGGAAATTCAAAATAAAATCAAAACGGATCCACAGGATCACCTCCTCCATCATGCCCGAAGAGAGAGAGGCATTCTGAGGCCGCAGACAACCGGGGCTGTGTGTGTGTATACACGTGTGTGTGTGTGAGAGAGAGAGAGAGAGAGAGAGAGAGAGAGAGAGAGAGAGAGCCCCCCTCCCCCGGAGAGGCTAATGATCTCGGCCGCAAGACTATGCCTCAACTCGGCTCGGACAACCAGGCCGATAATTCATCATAGCGATATTGATTATTACAATGAATACAAACAAACACACTATAGTTCACTTGAACAATGTTGTGGAAACTAACTACGGTATTACAGTGGGTGTGGGTGTACATGTCAGCCTGCGGCTGAGAGGGGAAGAAAGAAAGGGAAGAGAACAGTAGTCGCGCTGCGGGGATCAGGGCTCTACTCAGAGCGGGCAGACAGGGTTGTTGGTGGCCGGGGGAACGTGGGACTCAAGTCCGAAATTTGAGCTTGTGCTGCAGTTCCCCTAAAAAAACCCACGCCAACCTCAATTGCATTCTAACTAAGAGATTCGGGCGAAAAAAAATCTTTTTTCAATTACATTTATAGCCAATATGACGCTAAATGTACCGTCAAAAACGCTAGCCTGACCTAGCGCCGTAGCCCATCGCGAACGCTTTCAAACTGTTTTCAGTCAGACCACGTGATGTACTGTACCACCCATATTAATTTCGGGGCATGTCATTGGACCTTTAAAGATGGAGTGCCCTAAAACATGATCATCAGGTATTATTACAATATAAGGGGGAAGAACTATTTCCAAAAAGTGTACAGTATTTGTTAAAATCATGCTTTTATGAGGACACGCCCACCAGTTCATTATGTATGCCTGGTTTGCCTGGTGGGTGGTGATGGGTGGTGATCCACCTGAACTGAAGCCACACCCACATCTGTAGTTGTATGATAAAGGGGGAGGGGTTAGGGGAAGGGCTGATAGTGTGATGTCACTATATTACTGTTTATTTCATTGGACCGTTTGACTGTCAAGGGTTCAGCCTCCAGGAAGAAACCCTAAATACAAAGTTAATACACCATTGCACATAAAAACAACTCCAGGGTGTCTAATGAAGTACTGTCACCTCATAGACACATGAAAAACTGGAGAAATTGTGGCACTCCATCTTTAAGTAGCCCGCCCAATTGGTCAGCTGACTGCCACATCAGCGAATGACATGTAGGTCTTACACACACTGAATACACCCACATAGTAATGCAGCATATTAACCCCTTGAGTATTCAGTATTTAAGTCCGACGTCATTTTGTAGTGCTACGTTACGTCCGGGTCCAAGTGGCACCAGCTCCCGTCCGCATCCCATTGTAAATAGAATATCTAAACGCGTGAATCTTTTTAAATTGACGTTATTTTTCAGAAAGGAAGCCATAGAGGGTTAAAATGGGTCTTAATGCTTCCAACTCGAGTAGAATTATTAATGTTTTGTACAAGTGTCCATGACAACAAAAATATATGATGTGGAGACAATAAAGACTATTATTATCATTATTATTGAAGGTGGCAACAGTCCATTTGCCCGGTAAAATATTTCGGGGGATATTTACAATGTGTGCAGGCTTGAGTATGTTGAATCTAGTTTGCATTAATGAGGATTTAGTTGACACAATCAAATAAAATGGCGATAGTATTCCATGTGGGGCAGACGGCCAGATTTTGGAGAGAAGCGCAGCTTTGTTGTTGCGATGAAAGCGGTAAAATGAGACTTTCATGGTTGTTTTCGTCTCAGATTTAGTCCGACGGAGCGTCACAGTATAACTCCATGGGGACACAAAAGCGACACAAAAGTAGGACCCGGAAGTATCTCAGGAGGGGGCGCTCACGTCACAGCTAAAATACTGAATAGTATGCGCCCTTGAGCACGACATGAAACCCCTCGAGTATATCTGACTGAACTAACTCTGCAAGCTACGTATCATTTAATCAGGGGCTCGAAGGAGTTATTGCTGTTGGGTGTGAGAGGCATGTAAATTTGTACGTCTTCAGCGTAACAGTGGAAGGATATATCGTGTTTAGAGAGGATGGGTCCGAGGGGGAGCATATATAGCAGGAATAATAGAGGCCAAAATAGAGCCCTGGAGTGTTTGTCCAAGCACGAAAATAGCGTTTGTTCACCACCAAGTGTCACTGTTGAACAGCCTAACACACAGACACAGACACACACAGGCCAGGGAGGAGGGCTAGTGCAGCACAGCACAGCACAGCACAGCACAGCACAGCACAGCACCACTCAATTCAGACGGGTCTGATTAAAGAAGTCTGACATGGAGAGTTAAATTGTAGGCTACTGAACATTATATTCTGATATTTTCAGCTCTAATGTCTCCTTGTCCCCCCCGTCCGTCAGAGCCATGAAGAGACCCCGC
Source organism: Protomyctophum parallelum (assembly GCF_964188405.1). NCBI lineage: Eukaryota > Metazoa > Chordata > Actinopteri > Myctophiformes > Myctophidae > Protomyctophum > Protomyctophum parallelum. Next base: position 7,632,595 of record NC_139712.1, on the reverse strand, counting down.
TGTGGCATTCCTGACAAGACCAACGTGGGGTGGAGCAGCTACTATGCGGTTGGAGCCAAGTGGGACAAGTATAACCTCACTTACAGGTACAAACAGAACAGTCAGTTAAAGTTCTGCATTTTGATTGGTCTTCAGGTATTTGTATTGATGTGCCAATAATCTATACATCATCATGACACCTTAGACTTTACTAATATTGACCGAGACTTGATGAATGTCAGGCCAAACCGCCCAAGCCGTGTTTTGTCTTCCTGTGGGATTACTGTGGGGTTAGTTAGGGAATGTAATACTCTGCACTTGGACGGCTTTGCTTAGTTTGTCTCTCTTTGCCTCTTCCTCTTCCTCTAGTATTGAGACCTATCCACCTAGAATCCCATATCAGGACACATTAAAGGCCATCCATAGAGCCTTCAAAGTCTGGAAGATTGTCAGTCCGTTCACCTTTGTGTATATTCCCTACGAGGACATCCATAACGGCCACCGCGATGAGGCCGACGTCGACATCATGATCTCCTTCTACACGGGTCGTCACAAAGGCCATGAATTTATATCATCGGACCTGGCACATGCCTCCAGCCCCAAGCCTCAGAGGAGAGTTTATGTGCACTTCAACTCAGACATGCAATGGAGCGTCACCAACCAGCATGTGAAAGGTAAGAGATGGTGTCACTTGGACACAAAGTGAGTTTTGCGCTATAGAGACAACCGCAATTAGTTGAAGGGGCTTTTGTTCATTTGTTACAATTAACAGGACACTTCAACTGAAATTAAGTGAGATTTAACATAAATGAGTGCTTGTTGTTTTAAAGATGTTTTTAGTTCAGCTGTAATGCTACAGAACAGTGCTTGGTGCGCAACTTACATCTCTTTCATTGGATTCCTTTTGTATGGATGCAAACAAATAAAAAAACACATCATTACTTTGCAAACTAAGAATGAAAATCAGATCAACAATAAGATGACTACTCTGCAGTATTCTTCCTGGTTTATATTAACCGATTACATGCCGCCACCAGATGGCTCCACTGAGAGCAGTTGCATGAAAATGCTCCTCTTTACAGCCACACTTTAGAAGTTTAGAAGTTTAGAGCCGTAAGTGATCGTGTGATGAGTAGGCATGTAACGATGCACTCAACTCACGATCCGATTCGTATCACGATATGAGGTTCACGATACGATTTTTCACGGTATTTTAAACAAAGAATATTACCGCTTATTTATTATTTATAAATTATTATTTATTATTATTATTATTTATCTTCGCCTGAGCTTTTTTCACATTTTCTATTTAACTACATTGCAAAAGAAGTAGCATTACTTTTGACAGTGCAGAAACATAATTGCCTTCCTTGATGTATTAATGAGCATCACCTGGGCACAGTCACAGACACACAGCTCCCCTCTACAGTGCTCTACTACTGAAAGTAGTGTCATTTCTCTCCAAAAGCACTTGAATATGATGGAATATGATTAAAGCTCACACACACCATAATTCGAATACAAAACAAATGCAATAAATCTATTTGTATCATCGGGATTAATATCGATATATATCGATATACGATATATCGTTACATGCCTAGTGATGAGTCATAGCTAGACTCATATTATTAAGCTGTAAATGTGGCCTTTCGGCCGGACTAGCGCTGGCCTACACGCTATGGCTGCTTCGACATGTATCGCATCTTGATCGAGACGAGGACCGCAGCGCGAAGCTGTGTTCAGTGCGAGACATGAGCCAGACAGCGTAGCGTGGAGGCTGACACCAGTCCAGTCCAGCCCATGGAACATCTCCCTGTGCAGTGCAGTACTGTACTGTACTCTACTGTACTGTACCGTAGAGTACAGTGGAGTACAGTACAGTACAGTGGAGTACAGTACAGTGGAATACAGTACAGTACAGTGGAATACAGTACAGTACAGTGGTGTACAGTACAGTACAGTGGAGTACAGTACAGTGGAAAGTTGAATTTAATCGTGGATTAGGCGAATCGTGACAGCCCTAGTATTTTACTGTCTGTTCGCTGTTTACATTAGCATCCATGTTGGCCTCCGGTGGCTCCCATGGTGTGACGTCATCCAATATCCAATATCTCCTCGTACGCGCTGCGCACGCGCTGCACACGCGCTGCGCGCACACTGCGCACGCTGTTACAACTCATATGTCTAGGGGTAAGATGAGTAGGCAACATAAGAAGGAGGAACAGGAAATCAAAATGCGAATCGAATGCGAGATTGTATTATAATAGTATATATAATAAACCGTAATCAAAAGATATTTACAATAATGGCTCTTAAACAATCAAAAGAAAATACAATAAACAACGCCTTTCCGAAGGGCGTTCGGAAACAAATGGATTAAACAATATAAGGTAGTTTTCACAGTTAGTAGTCACACAGAATAGCGGGTCGGAGGAAGACCATAGTGATGTTCCCCCCGACGAGCTGTCAGGCACAGACTGACTATGTAGGTAACGGTGCACCCATTGGCCACTGGGTGACACGTGACCGGCAACCAATAAGGGAGGAGGCGTTGATCAGACACCTGACTACACTATACTAATTCATTCTAGATTAATAGACATTAATGAAACCAGAGATTTCTCGGGTTGGCACACGAGGTTGCAAGCAAGAAAGCAGAGACACTGCGGGTCTGGCATATAGGCCTATTGTGATATTGTGGAAATTTGCACTAATTTATCTTCTGTTCTGCAGTCCGTCCGTCTGTCCGTCCGTCCCCCGGCCCTCAAATAATCTCTCAAGAGAAGAATCTGCCTGCACCACTTCCCATGTAGGAGGAGGTGGTGCCCCCAGACGCAAAAACAAATGGATAACAAAAACGTATTTTATTTGATTTTACTGAAGGAGTTATTTTTCCATCCATCCATCCAGGTTTCTACAATGTCTTTCTGGTAGCGGTCCATGAGCTGGGCCACACCCTGGGTTTGGGTCACTCCAACGACACATCGTCCATCATGCACAAAGACTACAAATGGATGGAGACTGATGACTTCCAGCTGCCAGCAGATGACCGCCAGGGGATTCAAGACATCTACGGATGTGAGTGAAAATGTTTAAACAACAACTTGATATATAATAATACTTCAAGTTATTACTTGAAACGATGCTTGTTGTAGGCATGCCCCACCCAGTTATTACTTGGAACGATGCAAGTTGGAATTGGCTGATAATGTAACTATGTATGTTTATGTAAATCAGTGGTTCCTGATTGGCCGAGGGACAACACAGATAAAAACGCGTGTCTGAATTTCAAGTCGGTGTGGCGAACGGTTCCCGAGTTACGTGGATTAGTCGTACGTATGCACACACAGAGATAGATTATTATTACTTATTTACTTTACTTCTGTGTGGGAAGTGAACGTGATATTGTTTATTTATGTTGTTGGTGTCTTATAATCCCGTAAGGGATGGGTCTTAACGACAAGACACGAAAATAAATAAATAAATTAACTCATTCATTCATTCATTCATTCATTCATACTTTATAAACATGCGTACATTCAGTGGTGGAAGAAGTACTCAGATGTTTTACTAAACCCATTTAGGACTGAGACCAGATTCTAATGTCTTCTAAATCAGAACAGTTTTCTGAAAAACCTGTTTCTATATCACTGGTTCTCAAAATGTTTCATGTCAAGGACCCCCAGTAATTATATAATTGGCTGCCGACCCCCGTCTGAAAATATGTTGTTCCAGGGAGAGTTAAAAACGTTCGCTCTGAAAGAATATATAGGCCTATTCAATGGTTTGCGCTCATAGCGCGGCACTCGGTGCCGCGTTATGAGCTTGTAGATCTGCTATTTTTCAATAGCTAAAGTATAACATAATGCTTAAAACACCAAAAAGGGTTCCTGTCCTGAATGGGTTAAGTAAGAGTAGCAATACCACAATATAAAAAGTTCTCTGTTACAATTAAATTAAAACGCCTGTATTCAAAATGTCACTTGCACCAAAATACCAAAGTAAAAGTATCCAAACTTTCAAAGCATGTCAAACGTTTCAAAATAAATTAAGATCTACAAGCTCATCATGCTAGATTGTAGATCTGATATATTCAAATAACATAATTTAAAAATAGGGCTTAATTGTTTAATACAATTTTTGTATTAAGAGACAGAAGTAGCAAATATACATTATTGTACTTTGAGTAAACTGTAATCATGTGTTGTAGAAAACACCATTGATGTAATAAAGTCATAATTTTCCACTACATCTCTGAATACTATTATTATTACAACTATGTGTTAGAATTGATTATCAGTACAGTGGAAATCCATCAGTAAATCTCCTGTTTGATATTTTTAGTCAAGTCGTGTCCCGGTGGATGGAAGACGTTTGGAGACGGATGTTACTACTTAACTACTGGAGGGAATTCATGGCAGGAAGCTAGAGATTACTGTCAGAGTCAAGGAGCTGATCTGGTGGTCATTAACAGTCCAGCAGAACAGGTTAGTGTGTGCGTGTGTGTGTGTGTGTGTGTGTGTGTGTGTGTGTGTGTGTGTGTGTGTGTGTGTGTGTGTGTGTGTGCGTGTGTGTGTGTGTGTGTGTGTGTGTGTGTGTGTGTGTGTGTGTGTGTGTGTGTGTGTGTGTGTGTGACTACAGTACTTCCACTCCACCACATCTCAGAGGCAACATTTTTACTTTTGCTCCACTACAATTATTTCTGAACTGTAGATACTTTGTATGTTTTGATTATTATTACAAACATACAATTTACAATTTAGGCATTTATCAGACACTCTTACGCCACAGTGATTTACAGTAAGCAAGAACAACACATGTTATTACATCAAAGACATAAAAAATACTCATCATGAATCATAATTATGTAAACTACAAACCTAACGTCTGTCTAACAGTAGAATATATAATTAAACTATGCGTATACCCTATAGAGTGCTATGTCTACATAAAATGCTATTTAAGTTACATGAGTTGAGCCTTTGTAAGGTCGTCAAGGTTAATGTAATATTAATGTAGCGCCACCATGAGGCTGATTTGAAAACTGTCAAGTTTCCAAAGCCTAGTGGGAATATGCATGCACAGTTTCACCACAATCGTACGCTGCGTTGAGTAGTTGTGGCGATTTGTACAAAACGGGTACAAAGCAGGCTACTCCTGAAAGGTTGGAGATGGAGAGCATGTGTACTGATTTGCGTGAAATTTGGATAAAATCTGAAGGAGTAATATTAGAAAATGTGTTACATATGTCGGCCTCCTGGTGGCGCTATAAAGAGCAGATGTGAATAATTCCAGGCAAAGGTTTTTCCTTGGCCTCTAGAGAGTTGGCACACAAAGTTATCCACAGATCTGTGCAGTTAGAGGTAAAAACACTTTTCGGCCAGTTATAGTGCCACCATGAGGCTGAGTTGAAAATGTTCTTGTGGCATTTCTTCCTCTGCCTAGTGGGAATGTGCGTGCACAATTTCACGTAAATCACATGATGTGTTCATGATTTGCAGCATTTTGTTTGAAACTGAGCACTCCTGCGAACTTTGGAAGCCAATCTTAGCCAATCAGGATGGAGTCTGAAAAATCTGAAACGCCCCGTTTTGTTGAATGGCTCTAGAGAGACTGTCTACCAATTTGCGTGATGTTTGGACAAAATCTGTAGGTGTACTGTCCAAAAACTTGTTTTGCACAAAGCGGCCTCCTGGTGGTGCTATAACAGGCCGTTCTGGAAATTTTGGAGCAGAGGTTCATCGTTGGCATCAAGGAGTGTTGTGTGCAAAATTTGGCATTGACCGGGTTAACGGTGCCGGAGATTAGCTGTTCACAGACGGAAGGACGGACGGACAGACGGACGGACAGAGTGCAAAACATACTCTCTCCCCATGCCTTCGGCCTGGTGGAGACAATACAAACTAGACTAAAATGTTAGGAAGGGACTAGTATAGTGGACAAGAGATCCAGTATAAGTCATTATTTGGCAAGGCCTGCCAAAATACATTTTAGTCGACTAAATCAACTGTAGATTTAGTCGACTAAAATCTTGTGATATTTAGTCGACTAAAACTAGACTAACACTAAAACATTCCAGGTCACTAAAATGTGACTAAAACTAAATTAAACTATTCAAGAGACTAAAACTAAAATAAAAAATGCTGCCAAAAACAACACTGGTATGTAACCCTGAGAGTGTATAAATGGAACCAAATGGACCCGTTAAATTACAATTTACAATATAAATTGGGGGTCCCAGAGATAGAAAAGCCATTAAATTGGGGTCCGTAGACTAATACATGTCAAACTGGGGGTCCTTGACATTAAACGGGTTGTGGATCTCTCCTAGAGCTGTAAAAAAAAAATCATCAGCGTTCCTGGCATATTTTTTCAAACGGGGGTCCGCGGGGCTAATTCGTGTCAATTTGGGGGTCCTTGACATTAAAAAGTTTGGGAACCAGTGTCATAGGAGGCTGTGGGCAGTTCAGAAACCCGGATTTATTCACAATGTTTCTGAACTGCCCTCAGCCCTCCTATGACACACAGACCCATCGATGATGTCACTGGTGGGTGGGTTTCTGAACTGCCCACAGCCCTCCTATGAGACACAGACCCATCGATGATGTCACTGGTGGGTGGGTTTCTGAACTGCCCACAGCCCTCCTATGAGACACAGACCCATCGATGATGTCACTGGTGGGTTTCTGAACTGCCCACAGCCCTCCTATGAGACACAGACCCATCAATGATGTCACTGGTGGGTGGGTTTCTGAACTGCCCACATCCCTCCTATGAGACACAGACATAGAAAAATAATTGTGCTATTTTTATCATTATTTTTAGCAAGGTCCAATTATATGAAGATATATATACAGCCCATTACAGCCCATACATGTTGCCCATTTGAAAATAGCAGATCTACAAGCTCACAACGCGCCCTGATGCGACACATTGTGAGAATAGATCTTCAAGCTCACAATGCGTCCTGATGTGACGCATAGTGAGAATAGATCTATAAGCTCACAACGCATCCTGATGTGACGCATAGTGAGAATAGATCTACAAGCTCACAACGCGTCCTGATGTGACGCATAGTGAGAATATATCTACAAGCTCACAATGCGTCACAGAATAGATCTACAAGCTCACAACGCGTCCTGATGTGACGCATAGTGATAATAGATCTACAAGCCCACAACGCATCACGATGCGACTCTTACTATTACTTTGACTTTTAGTACTTAAAGGACATTTTGATGCCAATACTTTTGTACTTTTACTTGAGTACATTTTGAATATGGGACTTCTACTTCTAACAGTAAATCTGCACTGCAGTATTAGTGTGTGTGTGTGTGTGTGTGTGTGTGTGTGTGTGTGTGTGTGTGTGTGTGTGTGTCCGTGCATGCATCTTTGCGTGTGTGTGCATGCATGCATGCATGCTTGTTTGTGTGTGTACTGTATGTGTGTCTGTCCGTGTGTGTGTGTGTGTGTGTGTGTGTGTGTGTGTGTGTGTGTGTGTGTGTGTGTGTGTGTGTGTGTGTGTGCGTGCGTGCACATAGTTGTGTGATCTACTTCCATGATTAAAGTGAAGAAGTGAATGTATTGGATCAAATGAATGATGATTTAAATCATGTACCAATGATCCAGGCATTCATCAAAGGATTGAGCCCTGGGGGTTACTACTCATGGATTGGTCTGAAAAGGAGCGGAGGCAGATCGTCCTGGACGTGGACGTGGGTGGATGGAACACCACTGAAAACAATGTGAGACATTTTACATGTTTTTATATTGTAATTATATCAAAGTAACTGTAAGTAGTTCAATACATTGTGTTTATTGTGCAGGTACTGGTACTGTATGTGAGTGACTGAGTGGATGTGGGTCAATACATTGTGTTTACTGTGCAGGTACTGGTATCCTGAAGATCCTGATAACAATGAAGACAGTAACTGTGCATACTACCATCACCGTACTGACCCTGGAACATGGAGTAATTGGCCATGTTCAACTCCACTGCCCACAATCTGTGAAAAATGAGTGTGTTTTCACTATCACATTGATGAAACTGCAGCTCAGTTTTCTTCTGCCAGCGGTGGAAGAAGTACTCAGATTTTATACTCAAGTAAAAACCACATACCACATTGTAAGAAAACACTCCAAAAAGTAAAGTCCTGGATTCAAAATTAATTTGAGTAAAATGTACAAAAAGTATTTGAATGTACTTAATTACAGAAAGTAAAAAAGGTACCTGTTTTGCAGAGTGTCCCATTTCAAGTATAAAAATGCATTTGAAAATAGCAGATCTGCAAGCTCACAAAGCTTGTAGATCTGCTATGTTCAAACGGCCTAAGAAGGCACAATGTATAGTGCTGAAGGGGTTAATGCATGTTTTGTAATAATAATCCAAATCTAAAGTAACTAAAGTCTTCAAATACTTGTAGTCAGTGGTGGAAAGTACATTTACTTGTACTTTACTTGAGTGCCTCCAATTTGCAATACTTGACTCCACTACATCTCAGAGCCAAAATGTGTACTTTTACTCCACTACTTATCGGAGCCAAAATGTGTACTTTTACTCAACTACAAGCAGTGGTGGAAAGTAAGTACATGTACTCAAATACTGTACTTAAGTACACAGTTGAGGAATGTTTTGCTTTACTGGAGTATTTACCTTTGTCAGTACTTTTACTTCTACTCCACTACATCTCAGAGGCAAATATTGTACTTTTACTCCACTATGATTATTTGAAAACTGTAGTTACTGTTACTCAGTGGTGGATAAGTAACTAAGTACATTAGTAGTAATTAGTAGTGAAAATAATACAAACATTTTATTGTACAGAAGTAGAAACTGTTCCATAACCACTTTAATACAAACCACCAACTATGATACTTTATAGCATGTTATTCATTTAGATTTCACAACTCCAACCCTAGTGACCCTATTCTGGGGACCAACATTCTGCCAAACATAGTAGATCTACAAGCTCACAGCGCGTCCACGACACCATGCACTGTGAGCTTGTAGATCAGCTATTTTCACAGTGAAGAGGGACATGCGCTAGTGCAGAGGTTCTCAAAGTGGGGTCATTGAGGGGGTTCCCGTGGGTCACCAGAAAAGGTAATTTATAGAAAGAATATATACATTTATAATCTTGTTTCTCTCTCTCTCTCTCTCTCTCTCTCTCTCTCTCTCTGTCTCTCTCTCTCTGGTGGTCCTTATTTTTAGATAGAAGTTTGCAGCCTAATATATAATCTCAATGTGGGGGTCCTTGACATGAAAATGTTTGAGAACTACTGTTAGAGGATCTAGTATAGAACCCTGGGGGACCTCAGTCAACTATAAATGTGGTTCTCAACCTTTTCAGACCACGACCCCCCCCCCCCCCCCCCCCCAAATAATCATTATTAAACTGGGGACCCCCAACATAATGGTATTGAATTGGGGACCCCCCCAAAATAATGGTATTGAACTGGGGACCCCCAACATAATCTGCCATCAAGGAAATTTCAAATTTCAACCACTGCCCTGATGACTACCTGGGCTCACCTGTGTGTCTCACCTCACCTGCTCCCTAATGAACCTAGTCTATATATAGCCCTTGATGCTCTCATGGTTGTTGTTGGTTTATCAGTTTGCTCTGCCTTGTGTATTTGTTTATTCTTGCCTTGTAAGGTGTACCGGATTTCTACTTTTGCCAAGTAAAAAGACTTTGGGCCAAATTAATTAAAAAGAAATACGCCACCGTTACACTGTGGCGGAAACAGATATCGTATTTATCCGTCCGATCAAGCTACGTTGAGATGACGTGTTATTCAGAGAGTGGTGTGTACCACAGGTTCGCAGGCGTATCGCAGGTGTATGTCATACTGAATGCAGCGGGTGCAAAGTGATCGGAAATGCACCCGACAACCTCATCTGCATTGATCCACGCCCCATATCGTACCATAAAAGGCTTCAAGCATGACTCAGCAGACAGCAGTTTGTCTGAGATCCGTCTGTCAAAAAAAGAAAAAAAGGCTTTGCAGCCGCAGACTATATAGCGGCTTCACAAATTACAATAAAAATGATTGCTGGAAAGAAATCACAGCCGCGGTCACTGCTATGAATATAGCCCACACTCTATGAATTTAATAATTCTACACATGTAGGAGCAGGACAGTTAGGGCTTTTATGTTATGTCGTTTTTGCACCATTGTATATTACCACTATAGGCTACTATATATGTACAAACTGACATCAATCCATCAAAGGACACCAAAGGAAATTAAAAGATTTCCAAGCTTATAACGGTGCGTGCTCCGCTGAAGCAATATAATTATAATTTATTTAATTAAGTTCGGGACCAAGGCGGGTGCTCACTCACACCTTTGCAGAGGTAAAACATATCCGATATTTAAAATATCGGATATATGTCAATGCAAAAGAGATAGAGAGAGAGAGAGAGAGAGAGGGGGGGGGGGGAGGGAGGGGGGCATGGGCCCTCGACACTGGTTTGCGCGATAAAGAACAGTAGCCTATACATTCATAAGTGAATAATTATAGGCCCCTGGGATCCTCTTGTCTGAAGAAATTATAATCCAGTGAGTTTATCCAGTGAGTTAAACTATTCTGTGTGTGGCATCCATGCATGTGATCAATATCAATACACATTATTATAAAGTCTGTCCGTCATGTTTGTGAACAAGCGCGAGTGGAGGTGAGCTGGCTTAAAACTATGATATGACTGGCCGACTTTCAAACACGCTGATGCCATTCATTAGGCTAATGTGGTCTTCTATTTTTTTATATAGGGCTAATTAGCCCTATTCATTTTCCAACGTGAATCGGATCGGCAGCACGCTGATGTTCTTGTGTTGGAATTTATGTTATATTTAAGTTACTATTTTTAACTTAAATTCATATCAGCTCATAATGTCGGCTATCAGGCTTTTTGATTGTCCACTAATCGGTAATCGGATATATCGGCCAAAAACCATATCGGATCACTACTTTAAATGTCACTATGAATTGAATACTGAACGTTGTCACTTTAGTCCAGGGGTACTCAACTGGCGGACCGCGGTCCGCGACCGGACCGCGGACCACCTCTTTGCGGACCACCCAAAAAAAAAAAAAAAAAAAAAAACTTTTTTTTTTTTTTTTTTTTTTAAGTTAATAATATAAATAACATCAGATGGTACATTTCTCATGTGAAATTGCTGCAAAGCCCCCCAAAATGTCCCCCAAGGGCCCCCAAAATTCTGGCGCGCATAGCCTGATTTGGAGTTCCACTCCGGGCCTGCACTCTGCACCCCATTATTGGTTGGGTGGAAGGCGATCTGATTTGTATAAGCTTGGCTTGACCATACTAAACGGGCATAGAGCCCCGCTCTCCGATGGACGCCGCGCATGGGACCGGACCTCAGTCTTATTCAAAAAAATATTTGTGGACCGTCATCATTTCTAGTTGAGGACCCCTGCTTTAGTCTTTTACTCCTGGGATGGAGGCCATGCAGTGTACACCCTGAATTAGAATGTTATTCAAGTAGACATATGTAATATAAATATCCTGGATGGACGGACGGGGGTGGGGTTGGGGGACTGACGGTAGGGGAGAGCCGCCAAGGATGTAACACTTTGCACGTTTCATTTTTTTATCTACACATGTAATATTTCCAGGCAACGGACCTACACATGTCTGCTTCCATAAACCACTTCAAGTAATTTTGTTTATAAAACAGGTCGGGAGTTATTAAACCGAACGTGGACGCTGTTCCAGTGTTACATTTGCTGCGCATATCGGATCAATTGCATGCATGGTAAATGTAACAACGCTAAAAAAACACCATTAAACATATCGTTTTCAGCTTAAAGCAATTATATTTCATTGAAGCAACTCCTTAGCATTGTTTTCATACCATGGATATAAGAAAATGTATCAAAAATAAGGGAAATATTAAATAGTATCGGTGTACCAGTTTGGGCGTTTGATTCAGTTCAATGGGAAAATACATTGATTAAACAAACGTTTGATTGATTGAGTTGTACAATGTTATACAACCCTACACTAATTTTAGAATACACTATGTAATGAAGACAGCTGACTGAACATATAATATTGGCCAATATGTCAACTGTGTAAATATGACCTATAATGGTATTGAATGGAGCCGGCGTGTGTTACAATTGATCCACTTTTGCAAGTTGTTGTTTGGCGTTGCTTACAGACCAGAATGAACGTGCATTCCGTCTAAACACGATGCAAACTAATGAAGAACATGAGCATGAAGACATCCATGTGGATTTTTATTCACCAACATCAAAGAAAAGAATTGTAGCACACATATACTCCAGGTGTAAAGTTTTACGCTTTTTGAGAAAAGTCAGTTTTTCGCCAATAGCTCCCCGTAGGATGAAGGTAAACACTTCAAAACGTAGAGTACGTTGCTGTACACTGACGCGATGGTGTCATGATGGCGTTGACCAATCAAGAGATAACGTTCATGTTACAACCGTGACGCGTTACAATCGTGGCGGCTCTCCCCTACGGATGCCAAATTGCAGATGAATGTGTGAATGTGACACAAGAAGACAATTCAAAGTACATTGCAATGTCACCAGTACTGCTTTTCACAAGTGCAAAAGTCAGCATGTTCAGACCTCCTATATAAAGTAAGCCCCCAATCAGCGTGTTTTATCGCTCCAGAAATCTAGGATTAGATCCATGATAGCTCATCACCACCACCACACCTCCCCCTGAATGATTCCACTGCATGCTGGCAGTCATTGGTGTCAATACTGTGGTATTATACAGCTCTGCAGTAGCACCAATAAAACTCCTGCTGAGGCTCAGTAGCCTCGATACCCAGGCTTTCATTTCGTCTGCGCGAAAGATGAAAGCCTGGAAAAAGCCGTGGGCTGAACCAGTCTAAAAGTGGGAGTCAACCCTTCCGGGTGGGCGTCGCTCTAAATTATGTGACGTAGCGCTGCACTAGGGGGGAGAGGAGGGGCCGGGGGTGACGGACAGATCGATGAGATCCAATCAGGGTGCGCGCATTTCTGAGGCGCGACCCGCCCCTCTAGACCAGAAATGTCTCTGCTTAGGTCAGGCTAGAGGCTCAGAAACTCACCTCTAGGCCGTGTGGTGAGGTCCCTTTTCGTTCAGGTCCGTTCCCACGGAAGGGGGACTACACAATTTTTTCTCCATAAAAGAGATTTATAGGTAGAAAGTACTAAAAAAAAAGTTCTACTCGTCCCGCCCTGCAGTTATTTTATAATCCGCGAATTAAAACGGGACTATTTCTTACAAGGCGTAATAATATGTGCAAGGGGAGTGGTGTTGTTTTGGTCACGTGGACCAATCGCGTAGCATCTTTATTCCCTTCCCATAATAATATTAGAGCAATGGCGGCCACCAGTTCAACCAGCCAAGAGGGGAAAAATAAACCAAAACAGCGGGGAAAAGTGCGTAAAAGGGAATCAAAGGACTCTAACGAGGACGCTGTGTTTCACGTCACGTGTTACTGTCGCTTTATTTGTAAAAGACGATTGTGTTTGGCCGAGAAACGCTGCACACAGACGGTGCAGGGGGAAGAGAGAACGCTGCCTCGGACAGTCACGTCTGAAACCCCCCGAAAGAAACGTCGTTCTCGGACAGGTTTGCCCGTCCCTTCTGCTGGCCATGTCCTTCCAGCCATCTGCATCATTTGTGGACAAATATATTACTGTTTTGGAAAACGGAAGAAGCTTTCACAAGCAGAAACAGTGTCTGTCAGGTAAGCGACCACCCTCCCTCTCTCTCTCTCTCTCTCTCTCTCACACACACACACACACACACACACACACACGTTAACATTGGACTGGAAAATGCATTGCCAGTTTTGGACTGTGAAATATTGATTATGACGATAACTGTGCTACCGGTATTTACATACAGACCTATCATTTTCCCATTAGATCAGAGGTCTTTGATGTGCTGTGTTTGAGGCCAAGGCTTTGTGGGATCACTCTGTTGAATATCATGTCTTTTTGGGTAAGGAAGTTTGCAGATAGAAAGGCGGTGGTCTTGTGATGTAGTGCATTTATATATTATTATATTATATTATACTTATCATTGATAAAAGTGTTTATCTACAGAACAGAGACTGAAACACTGCTGATTGAATTACTACATTATTAGGAATGCATGGAGGTCAAGGGGGCAGGTCACTGTTATTTTTATATTACATAACCATATAATGGATAGAAGATACAAAAACAAATTTCACCTACATTTTGAATTGTAAATGTGTGATACTATATATATACTCTGTATTTTGGCTGTCTTTAGATACAATGTTGACAGCAGACACCTTTGCACATGTTAAGTATTTTTTTGTCTGTGTGTGTGTGTGTGTGTGTGTGTGTGTGTGTGTGTGTGTGTGTGTGTGTGTGTGTGTGTGTGTTTTCAGAAATTAACAACCCTTTGCTGCCAGCTACAACATATTCTGCGAACGAGTCATCCTGAAAATGAACCAACTAAGGAAGAAGTTCATAGACATTGTTAAGAAGAATGAGGATATTGATGCTTCAGACTACAGGTAACTGTGTCCTTGACAGTTCAGTAAACAAAAAAGAACCTCTTTCATACTGAAAAGTTTCAATTTTATTGATTTATTCGCTCACAAGAAAGGCTATGACACTATGTTTAAATTAATTTGTTTCTCATTGTGAAAAAATCCCTTTATTTATACATTTGTGCCCGTCTTTTTCTATATTTTCATTTTGCAGGCAGGATAAACTGAAAAGGCGGTTGGCCCGTGATTTCCCCCAGCTGCAACACGCAACATCTCTGAACTAGTTTTTGTTGAAACATTATCAGCAGATACACTGTTAGACAGGCTATCCATCAGACACGACCACAACTGAGTCAACGAGGTAAGCCAAGCTGAAAGTGACAATGAACACACATCTGGGCAAACTACAGAGCACACAAGGACACTGTATAGTGCAGGACTGATATTGAACTTGTAAATGAAACTCCCGGTATGAAATGCCCTTGGCCTCCCACAGCAGAGGATTTGAATGTTTCTGAAGCAAAATCTGTTGTGCCAGTTGAACTATTCAATGTAATTTCCTGGATTATAGGTGCAACAGAGGAACCAACACTAGACTGTTATGTTGATATTACTGAAGATGTAAACCTAAAAGTTTTATCTGTTTGTCAATACATTGTGCATCTAAAGGTCGGAAGCAGACGCCTAAGTCACTGTGTCTTGGTCTAACTGTTCGCCATTTAACAGGTTCATCCAATGTTCTGTCACTACTGAATAGATTAGGACACTGTGCTTCATGGAACACAGTTGTCAGTCTAGACACTAGCCTAGCTCAACTACAACTTCTAGAGGGCAGAGACAAAATTCCTAAGGGGTTCTCAAAGAAGGCACCTACCATACTGGTGTGGGATAACATTGATTTTGGGGAGGAGACACTGTCAGGTTGTGGAACTACTCACCATACAAATGGCATTATGCTACAAAGTTCTGTTGTTGAAACAATGTCTAGACCAGACAGACAGCCACTGCCGAAGTCAGTTTACACATTGAAAGCACCTCCTACATTCAACACAATCCACAGTCTAAAAGACAAGGGCCACAGAACTTGTTTCAGGATGCAAGGTACAAATCATTCTGTACGGCATCATCAGCTCTCCACCAACATTGCAAAAGGGCAAACTACCAAGCAGCAGTGATGAGACGTTCTCTGACTAGTAGGATGTGTGCTCCTTCACCCATTGGCAGTGGATGGGGCATGGAGGATGGGGAGTTAAAAGTAACATGGCTGACTAGAAATCCTGCCCCTGATAGTGTGTTGCAGGTAGTCCACTGTAATTGTAAAAAAGCAAATGTGAGACTGAAAGATGTTCATGTATGTCTGCAAAACTGTCTTGCACTGATTTATGTCACTGCCAGGACTGTGAAAATGTGTCAAAGGAAACAGAAGAAAGAGGTACATGGGATGATGACATTTGTATGCTATTTTGTATTTTCATATATTTCCTGGGGGGGGGGGGGGGGGGGGGGGGGTTGGATGTACAAATGACAGATGCTGTGACACTTTGCGGAACTTGTAAATAAATAAATGTTTCATACCATATGTTGTAATAATTCTGACCTCTAGTACTTTAATTTTTAGTCTTGTCCATTTCTTTGCATTATTCCAATTTAGGGGGCGTGGTAACATTTTGATAGATTTTCTGCCATGTTGGTCCAAGGTGCCCTGATTTTCTTTTCTACCTTTCATTACACATTAGGTTGAGACATTTTCTATGTATGAAACATAAGCTCTTGGCACAATTTACTGTGTAGGTTTCATTGTACTGTGTGGCAAACACTTAAGTTGAAGCATATTCTTTAACAAATATGCTACATTTCATGATATAAATTCACATATGAGTAAACTAAAGGCACCAATACTTATGTCAGATGTTATGTATATGCATTTGACATTTGAGAAAAAAAATGTGTTGCCAAAAACACATTTTACAAGCAAAAACAGCAGCACACGATTTTCGTTTTTTGGTTATAAACTGTTTATACATTTATGGCTATAAAAAAAAAACAGCAGGTTTTTATGAGTAGAACGTTTTACCCAAAGTCTAGAAGGGTATTATCTATGAAAAAATGCATTGAATGCGTAGTTCGCTTGACATGGGAACGAAACTCATTTTCTAAGCACTTTTTCATGGGTCCCAACACGGCCTACTCAGGCAAGAGAGAGAGTGGCGATGGTGAGATATACTTTATTTTCCCCCAAAGGGAAAGTTTAAGTGTTACAACAGCAAAATGGGACACATAAATAAAACTGCTGGACAGACAGGAAAACAACAGACACAAGTGGACATAAATAAACACACAAGACCAGGACCACCATAGGACCGTATGCAATTTGGGGAAGGCAGTTCTTATGCATTTGCATTATAGAGTCTGATGGCAGTTGGCATGAAAGAGAGTACTCTGGACTGCTACGTCTGCATTCTCGGGGGGAATGTGAGCCTTCGACTGGAAGCGCTCACCCTATCCTGCAGCATGACATACTGTATAAAGGATGAGAGGGATATGGTAACTGTGCTCCTTGTGGTGGTGTTCGCATGGGGGTGCATACAGTGCGTTGGTTAGACATATACACTAACAGTCCGACAGGCATTAGTCCGACAACGCGTCGCTCCCGACATGCGTGGCAGGTTAGAACTAACCTGTGGCAACACATGCACCCGTCTGCAATCTGCATCTATGACAATGTGTGTGTGTGTGTGTGTGTACTGTGTTTGTGTGTGTGTGTGTGTGTGTGTGCGTGTGCGTGTGTGTTTGTGTGTGTGCGTGTGTGTGTGCGTGTGTGTGTGTGTGTGTGTGTGTGTGTGTGTGTGTGCGTGTGCGTGTGTGTGTGTGTGTGTGTGTGTGTGTGTGTGCCTGCATGTTATCGTTGCTGTCGGGCAGAAACCGCTAATATTTAAACGACGTTTTGTGTGTAGGGGTAGGGGTGTTTTGGTATATATCCATTTTCTAGATGCATTGTTATTGAGCTTTTATTTAATTGTGTTATGTGCTCAGTCAGAAGCCTTCCAGAGATCCTAGCTAGCAGCACATTGTCAACCCATTGAAAAAAAAAGATGAACAGTGAAGGTGAAGCCTCTGCAGGACACTATGGAAATGATACTTGAAAGGCTACAATATAATATCCCTCGCCAGAGTGGAATATTATAATAATCATAGCCTTGAGCAAAGTGGCGCTTTCACTGTGATATGTAGGTTATTTTTCATCAGGCAGTCAGTCAGGGAGAATGAGATGAAGGGGCATAGAAAACCGTCTAAACGCTATACAATGATACACGTTTCTTTAAGCACAGGATGCAGAAGGTTGCTGCTGCTTGTACATTTGTGACATCTCCTCCGCCCGTCTGGCGGCCCTAACAAGTCTATAAACGGTGTAAACACGTCCTTTAGTCACTGGTGAAAATTGTAGGCCGAGCCAGCTTCGCCTTGGCCTCAGCGAACGCTATTCAGCAAGAGGAGTGGGCAGCCGCCGTGCACCAAGAAAAATAATATTCACTCTGTCAAGAGTGGCATGAGAAGGGGAATGTTATGCATATAATTGCTATAGGAAGCCAAGCTGCATGTTTAATCTTTTTGGAAGCATTACAATGTATATATTTGTTTTCCTTTTTCTGGGACACTTGAAGCATTAAAACTCTGCCTGGCCCTGGGACACAGTGAATGAAAAGGCACAGGGGAATGGCAGGAAAGGATATACCGGTATTCAGGACTGTCATTGCATATCCATGACCATAGAGATATCTCTAGACAGTGCCGCAAACTTTATGCCCAGGCTAAAATGCTGCTTTGCAGGTTCAGTATAGGCTATCTTCAGGTATGGGAAAGTGTGCACTATTTAGAGCATTCTGCACCTCATGTACAGTAGGCTACACTGCTACAGCTTATATTATCCAGGTCTTTAGTTTACTGAAGTTAGGGAATAAGACCTGGTACTTAAGACATGCAAAATACAGCCCGCAGTGTTTATACACTGAAAAAAAAAGAAGTTGTTTAACATGAATGAAATATGGACAATGGTTGCACATTAATGGTTTGCTTTGGCAGCACTAGCTCCAATTGTCTAGGTTAAACACATCTATATGAACTTACCCTAATGCAATTGAACAGTGTTACTTATACATTCAATCACGTTGGGTCAACATGATTTAGTTAACGTCATTCAATTTACTAGTACATGTTTTAATCAAGTTGGGTCAACATGATTCATTTAACTTCATTCAATTTACTATTAAATGTTTCAAATACATTATGGCAACATGATTCAGTCATATTCATTATTCTATAGCTACATGATGTGATTATATTAGTCCAACACAATTTGTTGGTTTTTGATTTGATTATTTTTCATGTTTAATGCAGGAAACAGCGCATTCATGCATTACAGTGCATTACATAACAATAACACAACAACATTATACAAATGTGTTTTTTAACATAACAATAAAACACAACAACATGTATGCATGTAACAACAAACATGTTTTTTTAAAACACTAATAAAACCTAGGGATGCACCAAAAGGTAAATTCTGGGGCGAAACCGAATACCGAATATAGGAAACAGTTGGTCGAAAACCGAATATTATGTATATGATTAATATTATATATATTTTTTGCTACCATTGTTGTCATGGCCGTACCTTAAAGCTACCTGATTTATGGTAAAATAAATGGTTATGGCCAAACTTAACTTAAATAATAACGTATGGGTCCATAAAGCATTTATTCAGCTCTTTTGAATGCATTAATTGCATACACTATTCGGTGATATATTTTCTGCCTATTCGGGCCGAAACCGAATAGGCCGAAAAAGCATTTTTAGCCATTTTCTATCGAATATTTATATCACTAATATCACTAAATTAAAACCTGAAAAAAAGAATACTGTACAAGCAAAAAATACACTTTAAATCAGACACATGTAAAATGTTCTGAGATTTACATGTAAGAGGCTAGGAAGAAAAGCATCTGCACTCTCTCTCTCAGACGTAAATGTAAAAATAATGTTCAGAGACTATGCACTGACACCACGCTAGACAGGAACGCCCACAAATGTCACATCCGGTTTTAGCCCGGGGTAATAATTTTCTATGGCTGCCAATGCAACTTGCTCCAATCCTTAATCACATACGGACAAACATCTATGCCGATAATATCTAACTTGCGGAGGTAGCGTGCCTTGTCCACGGGGCAACAGATCTTTCAATGTATGGCATTGCAAATACGTTTGATAATCGCTACTCTGCTCAATATTGTTTTGGAAATGCCGCAAATTGCATTGCAGTGAACGAGAGCAAATCACAACTTCCCCCGGGGGTGGGCGGAGTCACAGCTTGACGCTCTGAATTATGCGCCGTGAGTCTATTAGATGAATCTTGTTCTGAGACATGTAAAACCTCAGTGGACAGTCAAGACGGGCAGTGTCGGTAGGCCAATCAGAGGCAGGCGGGGCGTTACCATGCCCATACCCTACTTGTACTACTCACTGCTGGTGTAGCTTTGTGGGAGAGGGCTCCTCCATCTAACTCCATCATACTTTTCTGCAGTACCTCAAATGTGCATTTGGGCTTCGGTGGGTAACTCAGGTTCAGCGCATAAAAGAGCCCCAACAACATGGCAGTTGCAATTAAGGCCACATTGTCCAGGTCTTGTATGACCGTGACTCCCTCAAGGACAATTCTGACATCGTCCTCACTTGTGTTTTTGATTATGATGATCCCCATTGTCGTCTTCTCCATGGCACCCTCACTGATCGTCTCCTCCACATCCTAAGTGTTCACAAAAGGGCATTATTTGTTATAATCAATAATGAGCTGCAACTGTGAATTCCATCTGTGGGTAATGAGATGCAATCTGCTTTGAGGCTGTATCACTTTTTAGCTTTTTTTTTTATAAATATAATATATAAATATTTGAAGCTTTTTAAGAAAACCTACAGTAGTTCAGGATTTTGAAGGCATTTTTATAATCAGTCTAAATATAATATAATATAATATAATCAGTCTAAATGGGTTAAGTCACAACTATGTATAGCATCACATTTGAGTTGGCAGCAGTTAACACAACACTGGCGCTTGAGTGTTGGCAAAAAGCATCAGTGGTTCTTCAAAGATGTGTAACCGGTGTAATCTGTCTCTCTCTCTCTGCGTTGTGTTGAATGGAGTATGGACAGACGGACCCAGAACTGTCTTTGGAAACCACGTTTTATTCTGACAACGAATAACAACAGACACGTCTCCACGTTAGTTCTTAGTAGTGCAATGGCTCTCTCGTTCCAAGACGGAAGTAAAGAAGGAAGAGCGACAGTAATACAACAAATAATATAACGTAACATACCTGACAACGAATAACAACAGACACGTCTCCACGTTAGTTCTTAGTAGTGCAATGGCTCTCTAAACAGAGTGAAACAAACACTGTATAAATCGATTTGCAAGTACAATTCTTATTATATTATACAGAGAAGTCAACAAAGACACCCACCTCGTTCCAAGACGGAAGTAAAGAAGGAAGAGGTGGAGGTGTCGCAGGACATTTATACAGGGGGCAAAAGGGGGAGACTTAAAGGGGCTGTGACCTCTAATGCACTATGTATCCCTATACACATGAACCATAGAGAATTAAGTCAGGTAGAAGCACTTATTTGTGTCATATTTTGTGTAATTATATAATACTGTTACAGATGTACAGAGTGCATGTACACACTGTACAGTCAGTCACTTACTATGAACTCCTGCACAATTAAGGTCTCCAGGATCTTCGTTGAGGTAGATGCAGAGTCCTTTAACTATGCGGTCCCTTCCTGCGTCAGTGTCCTCCTTAAAGATAAGGGACAGAACAGACAGTTAAAACTCAAATACATAAGGGGTGCTTGCCGGTTAACATGTTTTTGTAAATGCATCACATAGTGCCATGAGCTTGTAGATAGTTTATTTTGTTTGTGTGACACTTTTATATGATGAAAAGTGTTTAAATGTAATAAAAAAAATAGAAAAGTTTAAATATGGAGACACAAGGTTTCTGCCTGAGAGCAGCAATATAGTTCCATTACGGTAAAGTAAGTACACATGGATGTGACACATAAAAAACATACAGAGATACATGCTGCAGGCATACACAGTAATGGTCAGGAGGTACACACACATCCCAGGCAATTCAACAGGTGCTCTAACAAACAAAATAAACTGAAAAAGAAGGAGGAAGTCTGCACACCGTTTTAAAAGCTTATACCTGACGAAGGCCACAGAGGCTGAAACATGTTTCTTTTCCCCTCTGGTAATTAGAGTTGTTTAGGAGCTTTTAAAACTGTGTTTTCTGTGTATATATGTATATATATATATATATATATATATATATATATATATATATATATATACTGTATGTGACGTTAATGAGCACCAGTATGTACTAGTAGGGGCGCTGTAGTACTGCACTGTTGCCTGCTAATGAGAGAGAGAGAGAGAGGAGAGTTGCACCACTCGGTTCACAGGTGTGATTTTATTTTTGTGCTTAATTTTTGGACAGTCCATCACTGTGAATATTGCACTGCCTGGTTGATGTTTGGAGACTTTGGGGGTAAATAAAAACCAACAAAATGCCTTCTTGGACAGTTGTACGATTCCTGGAGCCTTAAGGGCCATCCGGTCAACCTTTACAATCAGTAATGGCTGATGAGACAAATGCGTAGAATAATGATCTCTATCCAGTCCCATGCATGTAATGTATCGTACACAAATATGGCTAGTTCCTTATTTCTCGCTGGAAAGTTCTAGTCCAAATGATTAGTGGTTTGTCAGAAAGCGATTACCAAGTTCCGTTTCTTCACCGTCACTGCATAGTCGATTCATTTTGCCATCAAAGACAGTGGCTACGTTTACATGAGCAGTTAAATCCCCTTTTCATTCCGAATAGAATTCCAATCCTATTAAACGTTGTTATGTAAACACCTACAAAAACTTACATCCGAATGAAAACGCTCGATGCGATCTAAAAACCATTCCGATGTCACTGGCCGGATTACTCCGATGTACAATGCGATTGAAAGAAAATTGGACTCATGTATACACTAATTCGGATGTAAGTTCATTCTGGTCTTTCTGAGCATGCTCCAAGGCGCTCATATCCAAGGCGCGCCGAGGAGTTTGCACATAGAGCGCGTTATTTCGTTCCTTTTTCAGATCCGAAATCCACAAATAAACGTGGAGCAGCAGCAGATGACGATAACCCTGATGTGTGTATGTGTGTGTGTGTGTGTGTGTGTGTGTGTGTCGTGTGTGTGTGTGTGTGTGTGTGTGTTCAACGGTCTCTCTCTCTCTCTCAAAAATAACGAGCGACCCGATACAATAATAATCAGTGTGTTGCGTGCCCTGGCCGTGCTGTAGATAAATAATAAAGTAGGCCTACAAATAAAAACGAGATGATCACCTTCCCAGCGGAGAAGCGGAGCCGCAGCCGCAGCCTATCCAACCAGCAGCCTCAAAGCTACTGCGGAATGAAATGATGGGATTTCAAAGTATCGTCTTTCGTCTGTAATATAATTGTATTGTTGAGACAGTCACTATGAATGAACTGCCTATATTTTATGTGTCCAACAGATGGCGAATTAACATGTATCATGTCTTCTATCACTTCTCCATATAAACACTCATTCGGAATGACCATTTCCCATGTAAACCCGCAGCAAAAAACATTACATCGGATGTATTTTATTCGGAAGTATTTATTCGGAATGATCACCCTTCATGTAAACGTAGCCAGTGTTTTGTTGGCGCTTTTACTATGTGTTTTGTGTCATGACGTCCGTTCCCAGACTCATTCACTGACTCATTGATGTCTTGTCTCATTATAGTTGTGGTTGAAAAATGGTAGTAGCTAAATAAACTGGTCAATCGTGTCTGCCCCTGCCTGCACTCACTTTGTTTGTTTCAAGAGTTGTTGGGGAGGCATAGCCTACTATGATCCGACGGACCATTGTTCCGAAGAAGCATTGGTCCGAGGTAGCCTGGTTAATAAACCAGACCGAATCAGCCGTTGGCAAAAATAAATTGCACGACAGTGTGATTTGAGTCTGGTTCATTAGCCAGGCTAGGTCCGAGGTGCGCTGGGGTTAGGGAGAGGGTTGGGGTTAGGTTTAGGTGTGCTGCCCCGGGGGAGGTTAGGGTGAGGGTTTGAGGTAGGTTGTCGATCGGACCAATGCTCCGTCGGACCAAACGCATGCACTCAAGTTGTTGTGGTTTCCATTAAAGGTTAATGTTGAGGAGAAAGCAGACCAGGCATAATATTGGTGGTGTGATGTAAGGTATGCCAGTGGAACAATGAAAGAATTAAGGCAGCTACCGTGTCGGCAAACATTACTTCTAGCTGTCTGTCTTGCCTCGCATCCTCACCTGATGCAATCGTGTAGCCAATGCAACATGTTAACGAGCATGTCATCCCGACACTTTACCAAAATCATTCAAACAAATTATTTAAATATTTAGGATAGTGCACACATTAAAACCAAAATAAAATGAAATGCCAAGGACATGGACAAGTCTTGCCACGGACACGTTTGTTCATATTGATGACCCATATGCGCCAACGTCTAAAATTAAATTAGGGTCACTTTAACAGCTGATAACACTCACATTTTGGGCGGGAACCCCCTTTGGTGTTTTAAGCATTATGTTATGCTTTAGCTGTTGAAAAATAGCAGATCTACAAGCTCATAGCGCACAGCCGCACTATGAACTTGAGTTTTTAACTCAAATCTTTGCTTCATCTTTGCTTCATATTTTCAGATGGGGGTCGGCGGCCAATTACATATATTTTTGGAGGTCCATGACATGAAAATGTTTGAGAATGACTGACAGAAACATAGGGTTTTTCAGAAAACTGTCTATGAGTCTATACTTTATATAGGATATGATGATACTTTCTTTCTTCATGTATGCTCCAGTCCTAGAGAATGTAAACAAATAAACAGTTCAGTAAAACATTGTCACTGATTGTTACAAAATTGTAATAAATATTTTAGGATAATATATTTTCAACGTCCCATTTAGTGTAGTTAGTAGAACCACTTTTTTCATACAATGGTAATTTCTTAGTTTTCAGACTTTGCCTGAACTGTCATTTAATATTCTGTATTCACTTCCACAGGTGAAACATCCAAGTCCTTTGAGATTCCAATATTATGTTTGGAAGCACTTGCTGAGCCGGATTGAGATGTGTGTGCAGCCCTAACTTCTGACTGTACTACATGAAGAATACTTTAAGGTACAGTAAAGTACACTCAGAATCACTTACAGGACCATAATGACTTACTATTATGGCTGTGGTTTTCAACCATTTTGATACCAGGGCCCACTATTTATTCATGCATTTCAGCCACGGACCACCATTTGATGAGGTTTAGCCTCTCGGACCCAAAACTGACTCCATGCTGTATTTAGGAGAGATAACAGGCAAACATTGATAGTAGTAGTTGCATTTACTATGAAATCGTGCATTTGCCGTCAGTCAGTTGTTTGGTTGGTCAAACGTGACCATATATGGGGGAATGCCCCCATATATGGTCACGCATCGTGAACATTTAGACGGGCCTGGCCCAATGTTATTAATGCAGCTGTGCCTGGCAGCCGGTGAAAACTGGCTTCCATATGTTGATCTGACCCTCATTAAACCCTGTACACTCAAGACACGCTCCATATTTGGACAGTACAGAATTCATTCCATACGTTTCAGGGCTGAGAGGGGCCCTGGGTACCAGATTGGACGAGTGACACCCTCCTTTTTTGGGAAGCTTTTTGGGTTAAGGTTATAGGATTAAGGTATAGTTTTACTGAGGTTATATAGGTTAGGGTCATCTATTTAAAATGCTAATTTCTTAATTGTATGGTCTTCTTTCTCTAGACTTCTGTGTTCTATGTTTATATGGCTGGCTCTATTGTGCCTAACCGTCCGTGTCTCTTCAGGTCATTTAACAGATTGAAACTAGTTTACAGTGGTATGGTTTTTCTCCAGTGTGGAGACGCAGGTGTTTCTTAAAGGGACACTTCACCCTTTTTGCAAAAGAATATATGTTAATGACGTTTAGAAGCTTTAGAACACTTTCCTGGGGGTATTTATGTGTGTAATATGTGGTTTTAGATATTGGGCTCACTTCCTTCCTGGACTACATGTTGTCTCAGTAAGACAGATCTCCCCCTATCCACAAGGAGGAGCAGTGCACCAAATAATTATGGGAATTGTAGTCCAGGAAGGTAGTGAGACCAGTGTCCATGACATCAGAGACAACAGGCTCACTGCTACAATCTAAAATATCTAAAACCACATATTACACACATAAATACCCCCAGGAAAGTGATCTAAAGCTTCTAAACGTCATTAACATATATTTTTTTTGCAAAAAGGGTGAAGTGTCCCTTTAAGATCACGTAACTGACTGAAACTCATCTCACACAGTTTACAGTGGTAAGGTTTTTCTCCAGTATGGATTCACTGATGTTTCCTCAGTTGACCTGACTCAGTGAAACTCTTGTCACACAGTTTACAGTGGTATGGTTTTTCTCCAGTATGGATACGCAGGTGTTTCTTAAGACTATCTAACGTACTGAAACTCTTATCACACTGTTTACAGTGGTATGTTTTTTCTCCAGTGTGGATACGCTGGTGTCTCTGAAGTTGACCTGACTCAGTGAAACCCTTGTCACACAGTTTACAGTGGTATGGCTTTTCTCCAGTATGGATTCGCTGGTGTCTCTGCAGATGACTTAACAAACTGAAACTTTTGTCACACAGTTTACAGTGGTATGTTTTTTCTCCAGTATGGATACGCTGGTGTCTCTGCAGATTACCTAACGTACTGAAACCCTTTTCACACTGTTTACAGTGGTATGGCTTTTCTCCAGTATGGATACGCTGGTGTATCTGCAGATTACCTAGTTGACTGAAACTCTTATCACATTGTTTACAGTGGTATGGTTTTTCTCCAGTGTGGATACGCTGGTGTGTCTGCAGATGACCTGACTCAGTGAAACCCTTGTCACACTGTTTACAGTGGTATGGTTTTTCTCCAGTGTGGATACGCTGGTGTTCCTGCAGACTATGTAACCTGCTGAAACACTTGTCACACTGTTTACAGATGTGGGCTTTCTGTCCTGCGTGACTCTGCTGATTTGTCTTCACTTCTCTTGCCGGAGCTAAATTCATGGTAACCGGCTGGTCACTGTAATTTGATTTGGGTTCATCTGTGTCTCTTTGTTTCTGGCTGGTTACAGAGCAGAACATTTCCTGATGAAGTAAATATTCCTACTTCAAGTACACTAACTAAACTGGACTAAAATAGACAAAGGACGAAGAGTATTTCGGCATCAAAAACCTCAGACGATCGGATGAGGAAAACACGCAGGCAGAGAGATGAGCTGAAGTGTAGAGTTTGTATTTATTGCAATAACCGAGACAGAGAGCTTCCCGCGCAGTGAGCTGTGGCCGCAGAGCACAGAGCACAACCTGACCGCACGGTCAGGCTGCCCCAACAAGACCCCCTCTTTCACTTACAAAGGCACATTTTATACAGTTCCATCAAACAGAGGTGTTTTACACTTTTACATATCAACAGTGGGGGATCGCATAAAGAGTGACGTCTAAGATGTAATCAAGTGCCCTGTTGTTGAGACAATAGTATGCAAACTTCCTGCAAGCAAAAGGAATGTAAAACAGGTCAACGACACCTCCTTGACTTTAGATATCAAAGACAGGCCTCTGAGACTGACTGCCTTGAGAAACATGAGATATGCAAAGAGTACTATTGCTTTCAGCTAGACAGAGACTCCAACAATAACTTTAGCCCAGAAATGTAGTTTATATAGAATGATTATAGTTATAGAATTATTTGAGTCCAGATACGACACTGACATGCTGCTGAAGGGATGTGTTCATTCCTCAGTGTTTGGCAGTAAAGGACATTGTTGTGGCTCCTCTCCACGGGTTCATGGAGGAAGGTGGAGGCACATGAACACTCGGAACAGGATCCCCGAGTCTGGAAACATTGGGCTTCACTCCTTCCTTCCATCATCAAATGCGGCTTGAATGGACTCTGATGAGAATGAGAGTTCTATAGGTTCCTCTGTTGGGGTTGGGACAATATGTCTTTTATACCGTAACACTCTCTCCCCCTCTTCTCCGTGCCTCTCCTCGCTCACTCGTGCTGCGTCTCAGGAAACTCCTTCAAGATAAAACTCTTTAATTAACACTGAGATGAAGTGAAAGTCTAAAGACAACTCACACTTATGTACTGTAGGCTGACCAGGAGCTGAGCTCTGACATCACACACACAACATACCCTGTTGGGTAACACTTTAAACTAAGGTCCTTGTTATAAGCACTTATTACCTGTTAATAAGACATTTATAAGACATTAACTAACTGTTAATAAGTCAGTTATAATACACGTATTAACCTTATTATTAGGTCCTTGTTATAAGCACTTATTACCTGTTAAAAAGACATTTATAAGACATTAAATAACTGTTAATAAGTTAGTTATAATACACTTATTAACCTTATTATTTGTTATTATACATGTAACAAACATATTTATTAACTGTTAATAAGATACTTATAAGACATTAATTAACTGTTAATGGGTTATTTATAAGACACTTATTAAACTTATTATTTGTTTATATACATTTGTAAGGAATTGAAAACATTTATTAACTGTTAATAAGATATTTATAAGACATTAATTAACTGTCAATGGGTTATTTATAAGACACTTTATAAGACACTTTTTACGTTATTATTTGTTAATATACATCTGTAAGGAATTTAACAAACACTTATTAACTATTTATAATGTATTTATAAGACATTCACTGTAATCCCAATAGTTCCCATACTTTTACCCAGATACCATTACCCAGATACTTACCCCCCCTTTGGGGTTAACTGTTTAAAATATTCTTATAAGACAGTTATTAACATTCTAACTGAAATTATAATGCATTTATTAGCTGTTTCCTATGCAGTTATAATGCTATTAATTACCACTTTTGGAGGTACTTCGTTTAAAGTGGGAACAGCATGGTAGAACATTTACAAAGCATTAATAATGTATTTATTAACAACTAAACAACATGAACAGATGGTTAACAATGCATGTATTAACACTTGAATAAGCATTTTGGAGGCACTTCGTTTAAAGTGGGAACAGCATGGTAGAACATTTACAAAGCATTAATAATATATCTATTAACATGAACAGATGGTTAACAATGCATGTATTAACACTTGAATAAGCATTTTGGAGGCACTTCGTTTAAAGTGGGAACAGCATGGTAGAACATTAACAAAGCATTAATAATGTATCTATTAACATGAACAGATGGTTAACAATGCATGTATTAACACTTGAATAAGCATTTTGGAGGTACTTCGTTTAAAGTGGGAACAGTATGGGTAAAACATTTATAAACCATTTATAATGTATTTATTAACAAGTAAACAGTGACTTATAAACAACAAATGGTTAACGTAGCATTTGTTATGGACATTTACATAAGTGATGGCAGAAAAGTGAAGATGCCAAAAGTGACTGGCCGGAATGACATTTGTGATGGTTTTATTTAGCCTGATTGTCAGACTCTGAGAGCTTCCAGGTGCTCAGTCGAGTGGGCGGGGTCTATGGGCTGGAAACCAGGCTAGGTTTTATTGGCTTACCATGGAATGTGATGTATGATAAGAGTGCCCCCCACTTCAAACAAGCGTGATGTTTCATCTACTAAAAGGGGTAAGTACTGTCTATGACGGATATAGTTTGGTTCTCAGTGTTTGAATTCATACTGAAAAGGTAACACTATACAGAGACAGGAAGATCTTTTTCTCAAAGAAACACTTTGGGAAACCTGGGATACTCAATGTGGGAGAGCATTTAGAATGTCATTGAAGGCAGTCAATGACCATGTCTTCCTCCAACACCACTGAAGCTTGCAGCACTGAATCTGGACCTCCTGGAAGCACCACAATTTCCAGGATACTCTTTCAGATGCCACTGGTGTGCCGATGTTGTCTTTCTAGATTGGAGTACATTATAGTTGTCTCTAGTCTATAGGCGATTTTGGCCTAAGAAGGCGACTTTGACATTATATATCTCCACAATGCCACAGTAATATTGGGCCAAAATCTCATCAAATGTTTATCTGGACATTGTCAATGGATTTAAAATGCACTTGTGCAGAGACAATGTTCAGAATGTGTGTGGTTGCAGTTCAAAGTTCATAGCTGTCTCTAGAGTCTATATGCAATTTTGGCCTAAGAAGGCGACTTTGACATTATATTTCTCCACAATGCCACAGTAATATTGGGCCAATATCTCATCAAATGTTTATCTGGACATTGTCAATGGATTTCCAGTGCACTTGTGCAGAGACAATGTTCAGAATGTGTGTGGTTGCAGTTCAAAGTTCATAGTTGTCTCTAGTCTATAGGCGATTTTGGCCTAAGAAGGCGACTTTGACATTATATATCTCCACAATGCCACAGTAATATTGGGCCAATATCTCATCAAATGTTTATGTGGACATTCTCAATTGATACCAATAGCACTTGTGCAGAGACAATGTTCAGAATGTGTGTGGTTGCAGTTCAAAGTTCATAGTTGTCTCTAGAGTCTATATGCGATTTTGGCCTAAGAAGGCGACTTTGACATTATATTTCTCCACAATGCCACAGTAATATTGGGCCATAATCTCATCAAATGTTTATGTGGACGTTCTCAATTGATACCAACAGCACTTGTGCAGAGACAATGTTCAGAATGTGTGTGGTTGCAGTTCAAAGTTCATAGTTGTCTCTAGTCTATAGGCGATTTTGGCCTAAGAAGGTGACTTTGACATTATATTTCTCCACAATGCCACAGTAATATTGGGCCATAATCTCATCAAATGTTTATGTGGACATTCTCAATTGATACCAACAGCACTTGTGCAGAGACAATGTTCAGAATGTGTGTGGTTGCAGTTCAAAGTTCATAGTTGTCTCTAGAGTCTATATGCGATTTTGGCCTAATTAGGCGATTTTGACATTATATTTCTCCACAATGCCACAGTAATATTGGGCCAATATCTCATCAAATGTTTATCTGGACATTGTCAATGGATTTCCAATGCACTTGTGCAGAGAGAATGTTCAGAATGTGTGTGGTTGCAGTTCAAAGTTCATAGTTGTCTCTAGTCTATAGGCGATTTTGGCCTAAGAAGGCGACTTTGGCATTATATTTCTCCACAATGCCACAGTAATGTTGGGCCAATATCTCATCAAATGTTTATCTGGACATTGTCAATGGATTTCCAGTGCACTTGTGCAGAGACAATGTTCAGAATGTGTGTGGTTGCAGTTCAAAGTTCATAGTTGTCTCTAGTCTATAGGCGATTTTGGCCTAAGAAGGCGACTTTGACATTATATATCTCCACAATGCCACAGTAATATTGGGCCAATATCTCATCAAATGTTTATGTGGACATTCTCAATTGATACCAATAGCACTTGTGCAGAGACAATGTTCAGAATGTGTGTGGTTGCAGTTCAAAGTTCATAGTTGTCTCTAGTCTATAGGCGATTTTGGCCTAAGAAGGCGACTTTGACATTATATATCTCCACAATGCCACAGTAATATTGGGCCAATATCTCATCAAATGTTTATGTGGACATTCTCAATTGATACCAATAGCACTTGTGCAGAGACAATGTTCAGAATGTGTGTGGTTGCAGTTCAAAGTTCATAGTTGTCTCTAGTCTATAGGCGATTTTGGCCTAAGAAGGCGACTTTGACATTATATATCTCCACAATGCCACAGTAATATTGGGCCAATATCTCATCAAATGTTTATGTGGCCATTCTCAATTGATACCAATAGCACTTGTGCAGAGACAATGTTCAGAATGTGTGTGGTTGCAGTTCAAAGTTCATAGTTGTCTCTAGTCTATAGGCGATTTTGGCCTAAGAAGGCGACTTTGACATTATATATCTCCACAATGCCACAGTAATATTGGGCCAATATCTCATCAAATGTTTATGTGGACATTCTCAATTGATACCAATAGCACTTGTGCAGAGACAATGTTCAGAATGTGTGTGGTTGCAGTTCAAAGTTCATAGTTGTCTCTAGTCTATAGGCGATTTTGGCCTAAGAAGGCGACTTTGACATTATATTTCTCCACAATGCCACAGTAATATTGGGCCATAATCTCATCAAATGTTTATGTGGACATTCTCAATTGATACCAATAGCACTTGTGCAGAGACAATGTTCACAATGTGTGTGGTTGCAGTTCAAAGTTCATAGTTGTCTCTAGAGTCTATATGCGATTTTGGCCTAAGAAGGCGACTTTGACATTATATTTCTCCACAATGCCACAGTAATTTTGTGCCAATATCTCATCAAATGTTTATCTGGACATTGTCAATGGATTTCCAATGCACTTGTGCAGAGACAATGTTCAGAATGTGTGTGGTTGCAGTTCAAAGTTCATAGTTGTCTCTAGTCTATAGGCGATTTTGGCCTAAGAAGGTGACTTTGACATTATATTTCTCCATAATGCCACAGTAATATTGGGCCATAATCTCATCAAATGTTTATGTGGACATTCTCAATTGATACCAATAGCACTTGTGCAGAGACAATGTTCAGAATGTGTGTGGTTGCAGTTCAAAGTTCATAGTTGTCTCTAGTCTATAGGCGATTTTGGCCTAAGAAGGCGACTTTGACATTATATATCTCCACAATGCCACAGTAATATTGGGCCAATATCTCATCAAATGTTTATCTGGACATTGTCAATGGATTTCCAATGCACTTGTGCAGAGACAATGTTCAGAATGTGTGTGGTTGCAGTTCAAAGTTCATAGTTGTCTCTAGTCTATAGGCGATTTTGGCCTAAGAAGGCGACTTTGGCATTATATTTCTCCACAATGCCACAGTAATGTTGGGCCAATATCTCATAAAATGTTTATCTGGACATTGTCAATGGATTTCCAATGCACTTGTGCAGAGACAATGTTCAGAATGTGTGTGGTTGCAGTTCAAAGTTCATAGTTGTCTCTAGAGTCTATAGGCGATTTTGGCCTAAGGTGACTTCGACCTTATATTCCTCCACAATGCCACAGTAATATTGGGCCAAAATCTCATCAAATGTTTATCTGGACATTGTCAATGGATTTAAAATGCACTTGTGCAGAGACAATGATCAGAATGTGTGTGGTTGCAGTTCAAAGTTCATAGCTGTCTCTAGAGTCTATATGCGATTTTGGCCTAAGAAGGCGACTTTGACATTATATTTCTACACAATGCCACAGTAATTTTGTGCCAATATCTCATCAAATGTTTATCTGGACATTGTCAATGGATTTCCAATGCACTTGTGCAGAGACAATGTTCAGAATGTGTGTGGTTGCAGTTCAAAGTTCATAGTTGTCTCTAGTCTATAGGCGATTTTGGCCTAAGAAGGTGACTTTGACATTATATTTATCCACAATGCCACAGTAATATTGGGCCTGAATCTCATCAAATGTTTATGTGGACATTCTCAATTGATACCAATAGCACTTGTGCAGAGACAATGTTCAGAATGTGTGTGGTTGCAGTTCAAAGTTTATAGTTGTCTCTAGAGTCTATATGCAATTTTGGCCTAAGAAGGCGACTTTGACATTATATTTCTACACAATGCCACAGTAATTTTGTGCCAATATCTCATCAAATGTTTATCTGGACATTGTCAATGGATTTCAAATGCACTTGTGCAGAGACAATGTTCAGAATGTGTGTGGTTGCAGGTCCATTCGGTTTATTTTAATTAAATAAAACGGAGACAGCAATCTCAGAGTTAAATAAACATTTACTATGAAAACCTGCATCTCACGTCTGTCCATCACCCACGCCTCCAGATATGGTCACGCCTCGTGACATCACGCCACCACATATGGCCATCTCCATTTATGAAGATCACGACACTGACCTCATCAAACCCTGGATAGCCATACATGGAGAAGACTGGATCATCACCTAGATATGCATATATGGAGCCTACCAGCAACTCTACATCTGACCTCAAACCCTTAGATCTCCATATATGGAGCTAACCTGTTCTGATATTCCATTTGTTGATCTGTTGATCTGACCTCATCAAACCCTGTACACTTAAGACGCTCCATATATGGCCAGTACAGAATTCATTCCACATGATGATGTGAGCCCCCCATGCCAAAGCGCCAGCACTCGCCCAGCAGTCTACCGTCACATAGGCAGATGGGCAGATTGTGTCCATACAACAGCACAGCAACATTACAGCAGCATTGTATTCATACAACAGCAAGGTATTATTATTATTAGTAGTAGTTTAGAATTATAATTATTATTACTATTATTATTATAGAGTATTTAACATATCAGGTATAAAGTACAGCATCATTGTATTCATACAACAGCAAGGTCTTATTATTATTATTATTATTATTATTATTATATTATTATTATTATTAATATTATACAACAGCAAAATTGGGTAAAACGTTATGCAGCATTGTATTCATACAACAGCAAGGTATTATTATTAATATTATTATTAATATACAACAGTAAGGTCTTATTATTATTATTATATTATTATTATTATTATTATTAATAATAATATTATACAACAGCAAAATTGGGTAAGACGTTATGTATCTTTCAGGACCTTCCACTGCTTCGTCTGAGTACGTACGCGCACACAGCCATAGCTCCGGCGCTGTACAGCAGTTACCGTAATTACACTACTAAATGCGCAACGGAATTTGGGCGTAGGATCACATTACTGTCGGTTCGTGAGTGTAGGATGACGTTACTCCAGTAGAATGAGTTGTAGTGTGTTTAAAATGACGAATTTAAACATATGAATAGTGCTGGCTGAAGGCACAATCCAATGTTAAATTAGGCTAGCAATAAGAGGGTTAAAGGCACCTAAACCATTATTATTACCACACTGCAAACCCCATGTAAACACAGTTATCAGAACATAACAAAAATAGTATTTTCGGTCTAAGAAGTTAAATCACAACCGGTGGTCAGCTCTGGTCGATATGGACCAGGGCTAGGGACCAGATGTTATGTAGCGCTATATTGGATCACTCCAATATATGATAGTTCCGTCCGCAGGCGGAGCGTCGAGCGGACTTACCGATGATCCCGTGCTAAAAGACACGGGAAAATGACGTGTGAGTGAGGCACCGCCTCCCGAGGGTACTTTGCCCGCACACGTCATTTCCCCTTCCTCTTTCCTTTCCTCGGCGACGTCGGTTGGTAAGGACTACAGTTAAGTACTACCGTAAGTAGGTATAACTCCCTTTGAGCAGCCAGTTGGCTCCTCTCTGAGTTGCCTTCTTTGTATCAGTGTGTTGAAGCTAAAGCTAAAAACACCACCGTGCTACGGTGGCACGAGCCGGTCGCTCGTGCTACGGCGTCAAGAGGTTGCCCTGTTGACTAGCTGTCTTTCGTTTGTAACTGACGGTCTGTCTGCTTGCCGGTCCCTCACGGCTCACTTCGGGAACGAACGCCTTCCCTAGACGGCTGCGGAGCGCGTCTCGCTA
This sequence comes from Protomyctophum parallelum, assembly GCF_964188405.1. Classification (NCBI taxonomy): domain Eukaryota; kingdom Metazoa; phylum Chordata; class Actinopteri; order Myctophiformes; family Myctophidae; genus Protomyctophum; species Protomyctophum parallelum. The sequence continues at coordinate 7,597,453 of NC_139712.1, read as the reverse complement.
GCCCCCTGGGCAGCTAGCCCGTCTCCCAGGGAAAGAAGGAAACGCCACGCGTTCTCCACTTCCCCGTCTTATTACTTTAACTCGCTCTCCAGCTGTGGTGGTTTAAATCCAACAGAATAGGCGAGTATTAAATCGACCGTTCAGCTTGCGCAGTACACCAAGCACAAAGCTGATTTCACTCTGGCTGGAGTACTAACATGACATTGAGTCAGTTGCACAAGCACTGTACCTGTTATTTTGCCCTGCGTTGTCCCTCCGTATAAAGCCAAAGGCTAATAAAAGGTGTGTGTCAGGGTTTTCTTTTATAAAAGAAGTTACACAAGTGTATATATTATAATCGCCCGTGTAAGCCGAGGGCTACCACACAGTGCGCATTTAAAACTGGTATATTATTATTATAATTTATATGTTACACAAGTAAGTTGAGTAATATTTCTGTCCTATCACCCGTATAAAGCCAAGGGCTACTGAACGGTGTGTGATAAGGTTCTGTATAATACCTTGCAAACAAGTGACTATATTATACAGATATTGGGCCTGATTCTTCAACGCGTTTCCGCTAGCGTCACGTCAATATATCAGCGTAAAGGCATTTACGTGGATTTCCCACATTAATTTGGAATTCATAGAAATGACCGTGAACTTGACGCTCGCTTAGGTTTGTCGGAAACTCCGCCAAATCCTCCGGGAGCTCTTTAGGTGGCGGAGAAATCTACGCAAGCGTGCACTTGCGTATAGATTTATTCAGAAGGCTTTAGTCTTCATGCTGAATCAATAAATTGTTCCCAAATCTCAGATAAAATATGTAGGCATGTGTCCCCAACATATTGGTCGATCAGCACATAAAAAAATGATAGCCTATATATATAAATATATATATAAAAGCCGAGTGCACTTGTATGCCTAAATGCATGCATTAGGTCCAGGATATTCCTATCATGCGCGATTGGGGCTGCTCACTCGGCAGCCTTCTACTCGAAGTGCAACGGTTGTGAGCTTGTAGATCGGCTCTCGTGGACTCGCGCTGCATGTTAAAAAACAAACTCACAATTATAATAAGAACATAGGCTTATCTGCATTCTGCACTGTACGAATCCAACATTGTTTAGTGTAGTAATGCCTGCAGTTGCAATATACGGCAGGCCTATTGAAATTGTTTTGTTACGGAGCTCCTTGAGTCAGTTGACGGTCGGTGTGTGTACACATGTGTGTGTGCAGGGTGTGTGTGTGTGTGTGTGTGTGTGGGGGGGGGGGGGGGGGGCAGACAGCAGCGTGCTGCCGATCCGATTCACATTGGAAAATGAATAGGGATATATAGCCCTATATAAAAAATAGAAGACCACATTTATAGCCTAATGAATGGCATCAGCGTGTTTGAAAGCCAGCTCACCTCCACCCCTCCGCGCTTGTTCACAAACATGACGGACAGACTTTATAATAATGTATATTGATATTGATCACATGCATGGATGCTACACACAGAATAGTTTAACTCACTGGATAAACTCACTGGACTATAATTTCTTCAGACAAGAGGATCCCAGGCCTATAGGCTATAGGCCTATAATTATTCACTTATGAATGTATGGGCTACTGTTCTTTATCGCGCAAACAGTGTCGAGGGCCCATGCCCCCCTCCCTCCCTCTCTCTCTCCCTCTCTCTCTCTCTCTCTCTCTCTCTCTAGCTCTCTCTCAAAAGACGACTTTTGCATTGACATATATCCGATATTTTAAATATCGGATATGTTTTACCTCTGCAAAGGTGTGAGTGAGCACCCGCCTTGGTCCCGAACTTAATTAAATAAATTATAATTATATTGCTTCAGCGGAGCACGCACCCGTTGTAAGCTTGGAAATCTTTTTATTTCTGTCCTTTGATGGATTGATGTCAGTACAGTCAGTTTGTACATATATAGTAGCCTACAGTGGTAATATAGGCTACAATGGTGCAGTCTGCGGCTGCAAAGCCTTTTTTCTTTTTTTGACAGACGGATCTCAAACTGCTGTCTGCTGACAGTGCTGAGTCATGCTTGAAGCCTTTTATGGTACGATATGGGGCGTGGATCAATGCAAATGAGGTTGTCGGGTGCTTTTCCGATCACTTTGCACCAGCTGAATTCAGTATGACATACACCTGCGATACGCCAGCGCACCTGTGTTACACACCACTCTCTGAATAACACGTCATCTCAACGTAGCTTGATCGGACGGATAAATACGATATCTGTTTCCGCCACCGTTACACTCTGGCGCATTTCGTTTTTGAAGAATCAGGCCCATTGTGTTGACATAGCAGTATATTTAACTCTTCTGTGCTGTCACCCGTATGAGCCGTGGGCCTGTATACGGTGTGTGATATAGTCTGCATTGTATATTCTATACGCACGCAGGTGTCTGCGTATATAACGTTCTCTGTGCTGTCACCAGTATGAGCCAAGGGCCAATATACTGTGTGATACAGCCTTGTATATTTATACGTTGCACAGTTGACTGTTGTCTGTATTCTATCACCCGTATGAGCCAAGGGCCAGTATACGGCGTGTGATAGTTATACTGTATATTATATACGTTACACGGGTAACTGGGTATATAATAATTCTGTCCTGTCACCCGTACGAGCCAAGGGCCAATGTACGGTGTGTGACAAAGTGTTATACATTTGTAAGTTCAATAGTAACTGTTCATCTGTACACTTGACTCTTTCTCTGCCGTCACCCGTACGAGCCAAGGGTCAATGTACGGTGTGTGACAAAGTGTTATACATTTGTAAGTTCAATAGTAACTGTTCATCTGTACACTTAACTCTTTCTCTGCCTTCACCCGTACGAGCCAAGGGCCAGTGTACGGTGGGTGATATGGTTATACTGTATATTCTATATATACACATTCTGCGTATATAATGTTTTCTGTGCTGTCACCAGTATGAGCCAAGGGCCAATATACTGTGATACAGCCTTGTATATTTATACGTTGCAGTTGACTCTTGTTGGTATTCTATCACCCGTATGAGCCAAGGGCCAGTATACGGTGTGTGATATGGTTATACTGTATATTCTATATATACACATTCTGCGTATATAATGTTTTCTGTGCTGTCACCAGTATGAGCCAAGGGCCAATATACTGTGATACAGCCTTGTATATTTATACGTTGCAGTTGACTCTTGTTGGTATTCTATCACCCGTATGAGCCAAGGGTCAGTATACGGTGTGTGATATGGTTATACTATATATTCTATACGTACACGGGTGTCGGCGTATATAATATTTCTGTGCTGTCACCAGTATGAGCCAAGGGCCAATATACAGTGTTTTCTGTGCTGTCACCAGTATGAGCCAAGGGCCAATATACTGTGATACAGCCTTGTATATTTATACGTTGCAGTTGACTCTTGTTGGTATTCTATCACCCGTATGAGCCAAGGGTCAGTATACGGTGTGTGATATGGTTATACTATATATTCTATACGTACACGGGTGTCGGCGTATATAATATTTCTGTGCTGTCACCAGTATGAGCCAAGGGCCAATATACTGTGTGATACAGCTTTATGTATACATTTGTAAGTTCAATAGTAACTGTTCATCTGTATATTTATCTCTCTCTGTGCTGCCTGTCACCCATATGAGCTGAAGCTAGGCCAATATATGGTGTGTGATATAGCATATGTTGTATATTATATACGTTACAGGGTAACTGGGTATATAGTTTTCTCTGTCTTGTCACCCGTATAAGCCACGGGCTAACGTACGGTGTGATAAAGCTTGATACATTTGTAAGTTCAATAGTAACTGTTTATCTGTATATTTAACTCTTCTGTGCTGTCACCCATATGAGCTAAAGCTAGGCCAATATATGGTGTGTGATATAGCATATATTGTATATTATATACGTTACACGGGTAACCGGGTATATAATGTCTTATCACCCGTATGAGCCACAGGCTAATGTACGGTGTGTGATACAGCTTTATGTGTTCCTGCGTTGCACAGCTGACAGGTGACTGTGGTTTGTAGACTATCACCCGTATAGGCCAAGAGCCAATATACGGTGGGTGCTGAGGTTTATTTACCAGTATATTGCACGTTACACAGTAACTATGTATTATGCTTCTACCCTATTATGCGTATACACCAGGGGTCGCAGCTTTAAACGTTATATATTTGACTTCTGTCACCCGTATAGGCCAAGGGCCGATATACGGTGTGTGGTGAAGTCTGATGTATATATGACGTTACATTACATCAGTGACTGTGTATATTATATTTTTTGGCCTGTCGCCCGTATAAGCCAGAGGCTGATATACGGCGTGTGATACAGCCTTATATATTTATACGTTGCACAGTTAAACTGTTGTTTGTATTCTATCACCCGTATGTGCCAATGGCCAAAGTACGGTGTGTGATGCGGGTTGTTACCAGTATATTAATACACAAGTGACAGTGTATATTATACTTTCTGCCCTATCGCCTAAGTGCGATAAAGCTTTATATATAATATATATGCACGGGTAGCTACATATTACATTCTGTCCTGTCGCCCGTATAAGCCAACGGCTGATATACGACGTGTGATACAGGTTATACAGTCTAGCTTTGGCCATAGCCTTCGCTGCTTGTTAGCTTAGAGCTGGCCACAGCCCACCAGGGATGGGCACTGTGTCTGCTTCGTTGTCTGGGTCTAGAGCATGCACACCCAGTGGTGGCAGGACTCTGGCCTGTGCCGGCCTTGTGGTCCAGGCATCTAGGCTGGTATCCCGGCCTGACAGCGTGTCGCGGGTTCGAGTCCGATCCCGACGATATTAGGCGTGACTTAGTAGTCCAAGTGTTGTGACTGGTAGTCCAACCTTTCCCCATGCGCTGTCGAGCCTGCGACCTGAGACGGGCTCTATTGGCTCGCTCTATGCTCCCGGCTAGAGGCCGTCGACCCACAAGGCTCCTTCCCTGGTGACAACCGCCTCCCCCATCTAGAGGGGGACAGTGCGGCACCGGGATGGCCGTTTCCCACCTGTGAGACCCCACCGGCGGTGGCAGTCTCCCTGCTGTGTGCACTCCGGCTGTCAGACGCCGTAGAGAAGTACAATGGTTGCTGGGACCTGCGACGAGTCAACAAGTCACCAGCTCCCGAACGGCACGTTAATGTCCTTGCCGCTGTGGCCCGCCTTAATGCAGCCATGCTGCTGGGCTCGCAGCCAACGGCAGCCCGAACCTGCACCCTAAGAGGTCAAGGTCGCGGGCGCACCAGGGATTGTATATATGTGTCTATATATATTGTATTGGTTCTATCACCCGTATGAAGCCAAGGGCCACTGAACGGTGTGTGATAAAGCTTTATGTATTTGTAAGGCTCTCGGCCGGCTTGCAGCAACGCTTCGGAGAAGCTTCGGCTCCTTGCCGGCCCCAAGCCCGGCTCCGTTAGCACCAAGCCCAGCCCCGGGGGCAGTGGCAGAGTGGCACGTGGGAGCCTGCGTCGCCAGAACAGAGGGCGTGAGGGCCCTTGGGCGAGGCAATCCTCTGGGAAGAGCTTTTTGTCCCCTTTGCAAGATGTGGTCTTTGCAGGGATAGCTATAGATTCGTCTCTCATGACTCATGTCTGCCCGCCAAGAGAGTCGAGAGGATTCTGTCCTTCTCCACCGGTCCACCTGGGACGGACGGTGTCCGTCAGGGACTGCCAACGCCTACTGGGCCTGCTAACAGCGGCCTCATCGTTGGTCCTCTTAGGCCTCTTTCTTCTCGGTCGCTGCAGTGTTGGTTCAATGCCCACCAGCTGAGTCAGCGGCAACACAGACACCGTCGTCTCTGGTGACGAAGTCCTGTGTGCTCGCACTCACCCAATGGCGTGCCCGCTCCTTCTTGGAGTCAGGGAGTTCGCTCAACAGGGTGACACGCAGAGTAAGGTTTGCACCGATGCCTCTCTGGTAGGTCGGGGTGCAGTGTACGGATGCATGGCTGGGATTCGCTGTGGTCTGTCCGACACGTCGATGTCCTAGAGCTCAGAGCTGTGCGCCTAGCTCTACGGGATTTTCCTCAGTGTTTGGAAGGCCGGCATGTGTTGGTCGGCTCAGACAACACTACGGTTGTGGCCTTCAACCATCAAGGTGGATTGAGATCCCGCCGTCTCCACGAGATGACGCGGGAGCTTCTAGTGTGGGCTCATGCTCACTTCACATCTCTCCGGGCTGCGTATGTTCTGGGGGTCCAGAACGCCGCGGCGGTCAGGCTGTCCAGAGATGGACCGAGAGGGGGGGATTGTCTCCACCCTCAGGTCATGCAACTGCTGTGGGCCAGGGTTCGGAGCGCACAGGTGGACCTGTTTGCCTCCTAGAAGACCACTCACTGCCCCAGTTGACTTTCACTGGCGAGTTCTCCGGGGCCTCTGGGCCTGGACGCCTTGACACACGATTGGCCGCTGACGCGGCTCTATGCCTCCCCCCATTCCTCTGATCCAACACCGGACAGAGTCGAGATGGAGGGTGACGGTTGCTTCTGATAGCCCCACGTTGACCGAGACGCCCTTGGTTCAGGGTGCTACTGTCTCTGGTCACGGGGACACCATGGCAGTTGCCTCAGAGGCCCGACCTGCTCTCGCAGGCTCAGGGAGCCCTGTGGCACTCCCGCCCCGATCACCTCCAGCTATGGGCTTGGCCCCTGAGAGGCGCAGGTGGTCGAGTCTAGGTCTCCCAGAGGGAGTTCTACATACGTTGCAGAGTTCCAGAGCCCCGTCTACTGTTAGAACATACCAGGTTTGCTGGCGCCGGTTCCGCAATTGGTGCGCGACCTGTGGTGCTGACCCGGAATACTGTGATGTTCAGATTGTGCTACACTTTCTGCAGTCACTGCTGGACGAGGGCAGGGCGGCCAACACTCTTAAGGGTGTATGTGGCCGCTATCTCTGCATGCCATTCTGATGGCCTTGACGGACAGCTGGATAAGCTTCCATTACTGTCACGCTTTATGAAAGGAGTAAGTCGCCTCCGCCCAGTGGAGGCTCTTCAGGTCCCCACTTGGGACCTTGGCTTGGTGCTCTCAGCACTCGGGAAACCTCCCTTCGAGCCCCTGGATACTGCCTCTCTTCAGCACCTTTCATGGAAAACTGCGTTTCTCTTGGCAGTCACCTCTGCAAAGAGGGTGGGGAGCTCCACGCGCTCTCGACGAGCGCAGAGTGTCTCCAGATGGGTCCTGGTAAAGCGAGTGTTACTTTGCGACCCAATTCTTCCTTTCTGCCGAAGGTTCTGTCCGTGGGACATGTGAATCGGCCTCTTCACCTGTCTGCCTATGTCCCTCCCTTGAGTAGGGAGGGCTCGGGTGATCGTCCTCTGCCCGGTGAGGGCTTTGGACGCTTGCGTTGTGCGAACGAAGGCGGTCAGACTGACTGACTGGCAACCCGTCTGACAGTCGTTAGCATGAAGTGCTGAGCTATACCGCAGCCGTAAAACCTCCTAACTATGCCTTCTAACATTGTTTGATCACCAATCGACCTCACCACCTTCAAACTGGATTCTCCTGACAACACGGTACAGGGTTTGGAAGCCTATATTGACAAATATTACCAGCACCAAAACAACATGCCGGCGGACAACAAACCTGACACCAAACGCAACAGGAGTGAGATGGGCTCAAGTGATATGGATGACTCGAGTGACATCCGCGAGTCTCTATCGGCTATTCGGAAACAACTCCAGAAGCTGGATCTGCTTGAGCAGTTATCAACTGATGTCAAGGATCTGAAAGCCTCTGTCGAGTTCAACAACGCACTAATTGAGGTGCTAAAGGCCGACAACGCCTCACTCAGAACAGACGTCAACAGTCTGAAATGCCTGACAGGTGAACTCCAAAAAGAAAACGCTAACATGGCTAAAGACATTCTCGATCTACAATGCAGAAGCATGAGGGACAACCTCATCATTCACGGACTCTCTGAAGCACCAGGTGAGACTTACCTGAAGTCTGAAGTACTCGTCAAGACATTCTTGAAAAACAATTTGAAAATGGAGTCGGAGGAAGTTGAAGCCATTCGTTTCTCCAGAGTTCATCGCCTGGGTAAATCCAGAGCTGATCAGGAAAGGCCCCGTCCCATCGTGGCCAAAGTCACCGACTCGAAGATGAAATCTGCCGTCATGTCCAAGGGTAAAGAACTGAAGAATACCAGCTATTCCATCAGCGACCAATTCCCAGCGGAGATCATGGCTCGGCGGAGGTCGCTCTATCCGATCATGGCGGATGCAAGGAAAAGGGACATGAAGACTCGTCTCGTCATCGACAAGCTGTACATTGATGGAAATCTCTACAGGAATCCTCGCATCACGTATTGGTTGTTGGGTGGTGGTGATGAAAACATCTTGCACGTTGCTCAAGAGGAGCTACCGAGCCAGCGTGCTCCCACAGCCACTGTAAACAATCACAACCTGCTGATCGTGACGTCATGAGCGTGTTTGCAGCATGCTCGCCTGCTGCTGTAAACACTGTCGCTCTGTGATGATGTCAGCGGTGTGACAACGTTGCCATGACTACCAGTGACTGACTCCAAATCAACCAACGTAACACTGCAGATGGCTGTAGATAAGTACTCCTGACTCAGTTGGGTCTCACTTGCCTTCATCCTTGTCTATAGGAATGTACTTTGTGTATGTATGTACTTTATGTGTGTGTGTGCGTGCGTGCGTGCGTGTGTATACACACATCTAGTACTACTATTATTTATTTTATTTTGTCTCCTTTTTCTTTAATCATTCTTATATTTAACTGTATTTTCTCTTATTATTTTCATTATTACTGTCCTCCTGTTACTATTTTGCCTCTATCTGTCCTCTCTCAGACAATATCCAATGAGTGGTGTTCTCTCTCTCTCTCTCTCTCTCTCTCTCTCTCTCTCTCTCTCTCTCCTCATCTTTGGGCGGGGGAATTGTTGGCTAACCCTTGGTTACTTACCCAGATCCTTGGGCCTATGGGCTTAGGGTCTACTCGGATGGCAGTGGGCTATTTTTGTTCTCTGTCTTTTCTTTCTGTTTATGTGTTTAATGTTATATATGCTCTTCATCTGTCTGTGTTGTTGTCTTGTTCGTCTGAGTCTCTCTCTTTGTTATCTGTTAATTGTTATGTATGTCCTGCTTGCTGCTCCCACTTTCTACCGGAACCTCCTCTCACTGCTCCACTGATGTATCTTTATTTCTGTTTAAGGTACTATTGATTCCGCAAAAGGGTTAAAGGTCATTCACCTCAATATAAGAAGCCTCGCACCAAAAATTACTCTGCTTAGAGCCTGGGTCGATCTCTACAACCCTAATATTATCACTATTTCTGAAACATGGCTACATAGTGGAATCACAGATGATGAAATAAAAATAGAAAACTTTGTCTTATATCGAGCGGATAGGGCTACTAGAGCTGGTGGGGTAGCCACGTATGTCTCCTCTAATTTAACCTCTGAGCGTCTCACCCCTACTGTAGATCCTGTTCACTTTGAATGCCTTTTTATTAATCTCATATTTCACGACAATAAACATTTAATCATCGGAAACATCTACCGGCCCCCTTCTGCCCCAGCTGACTCAACTAACTGTATTCTGTCAACCATCAACTCCTTGGGGAGACAAAAGGAACTGATACTTCTTGGCGATTTTAATAAGAACTGGAGTAGCCGCGCCTCCTCCAATGACAAAAATATATTTTCTAGTTTAAATCTTACTCAGCTAATTTCAGAACCCACAAGGGTCGATTATCGTGGGTCTTCATCTTTGCTGGACTGGATTCTTGTCAGTAATCCCGACAGGATTCTAAATTCAGGAGTCATGTCTGATGCTCTAAGTGACCATTCCATCGTTTATTGTATATGGAAAATAAAAATCCCAAAGTCTCCCCCTAAATATATTTCAGTAAGACAAGCCAGAAATCTCAATATAGACAGCTTTAACAACGATCTAATTGCCATCAACTGGGATAGGTTTCAAATAATTCCCTCTGCTGAGGATGCATGGAACTTCTTCCATTCCGAAGTTACCAGTATAATTGACAGACATGCACCCTTCAAAACACTCAGAGTAAAAGGTAGACGTCTACCCTGGATCAACCCACAACTACTTAACCTATTCAAACAACGGGACAAAGCCTGGCTCAAACACCGCACATCCAATAATCCTGTTGACTGGGAAAATTACAGACTTCTCAGAAACCAATGCAAAACTCAAACAAGGAATGCACAATCGGATCACTATAAAAATAGCTTCAGACATGACTTCCATAACCCCAAACAGTTTTGGAATAAATTGAATCACTTTCTTAACAAAAACAATAAAAGCTCCATAAAACACCTCAAAATTAATAATGATATAATATCTGACCCACTGCATATTTCCCAAGCCCTTAACAATCACTTTTCCTCTATCTGTGCCAACACCCCAGATGCAAACTCTTATATCACAGCCGGCCCTCCTACAATTAATACACACAATGGATCCTTTTCATTTAAAAAAATCACACCTGTAGATGTACATCGCGTCATCTGTGAACTGAAGGAAAGCTGTGGGGCTGGTCCGGATGGCCTTGAATCCAAATTCATCAAACTTGCTGCTCACATTCTCATGTATCCCCTTGCCGATTTATTTAACCTCTCTCTGTCAACCTCCTCATTTCCATCAATATGGAAATGTGCGAAAGTAACCCCCATCTTTAAGAGTGGGGACACATCTGATCCCAATAACTATCGTCCCATTTCCATTATCTGTACCACTGCAAAAATATTTGAAAAACTAATCTATAATCAGCTCTCACATTATCTGAGTCTCCACAACATCCTGTCCCCAGTCCAATCAGGTTTCAGACCTCATTTCTCCACCACTACAGCCTTGCTTAAGTTCACCAATGACGTACTCCTATCCTCCAGTAAAGGCCTCCTTACTGGAGCAATATTTATAGATTTATCCAAAGCCTTTGATGTGGTTGACCATTATTTACTTCTTGACAAGCTCCATGCCATTGGCTTACAGCGAAATGCCATTCTCTGGTTTAATGCTTATCTCCATAATAGGCGCCAGTATGTTGTTTCACAAGGTACCCAATCCGATTATTCTATTATTGGTAAAGGTGTCCCACAAGGTTCCACCTTGGGTCCACTCCTTTTTTCTATTTTTATTAATGATTTACCTGACATTTGCTCACACAGTCAAGTTCAGCTCTATGCTGATGACACTGTTATATATTATTCTGGCTCTGACATAACCCATATTCAATCATCCTTACAATCCGATTTCAACCTTGTTCAGAACTGGCTCCACAATAATAAATTACTGTTGAATATGAGAAAGTCCTGCAGAATGGTGTTTGGCACACGACACAGTCAAGCAAGCACACTTGGAATAGGCATTAGTTTTTCAAATGGCTCTCAACTTAAAAAGTTGACTCCTTTAAATATCTTGGAGTGTGGCTCGACCCAGAGCTTACCTTTAAACCACACATAGACTACGTTACTAAAAAAACCTATGGTTGCCTAAGCTCACTTTACCGTTCTATTAATTGCTTCTCCTTTGATGTTAGGAAAAGAATTATTGCTCAAGTGATACTTCCCATTATTGACTACGCAGATGTTGTGTATCTGAACACGACTGACTCTCATCTTAAACCTTTAAATGTTTTATACAACTCCCTGTGCAGGTTTGTATTGAGATGCCCATATGATACCCACCACTGTCTCATGTACAAATCACTCAATTGGCTTCAGCCTAAATCAAGACGGCAACTACACTGGTATCTCTTCACTTATAAATGCATTTATTTTAGGTGCCCTGCTTACTTAAAACAGTACCTGACTCAGTCTACCTCATCCTATCCACTAAGACATCTACAATACCCTTACTTTAAAATCCCCAAAATCTCCAATGTGGTTGGGCGTAGGTCTTTCTCCTACAAAGCCCCATTCGATTGGAACAACCTCCCTCTATATCTTAGATCCATCTCGTCATATAGTTGCTTCAGGACCTCCTTACATTCACATTTAGACTCAACTTGTCTATGCTTCTAACCTGACTGTAACCATTTATGACCCTGAGATATCTGCACTGTGACCCTATCTACACTGTGTATTATGTGGTGGTTGGGGGTGTAGGTGGAAGATGGTGAGCAAGCTATTTGTGTATGTATGTATTTGTATATCTGTTTGTATCTGTATACTGCATATTCTGTGTATTTGTGTACAGTATGCTTTTCTGTATTTTGTTTTTTATGGGTCCCTCTTGAAAATGAGATGCTGCATCTCAAGGGGCTGTCCCTTCAATAAAAATCTGAAATCTGAAATCTGATCAGCTCTTCGTATGCTCTGGTGATAGAGTCTTGGGCCAAAGGCTTTCGAAGCAAAGACTCTCACATTGGCTTGTTGATACCATTGCTTGTGCTTACCGCTTGGCCGGGCAGGCTCTGCCGCCCGCGGTGGTGGCACACTCGGTTCGGGGCATGGCTACTTCTTGGGCGCAGCTTAAGGGGTCCCCCTTTCGGACATCTGTGCCTCAGCCAGCTGGACGTTGCCTAGTACCTTCACCAGGTTCTACCGCGTCAATGTGGTCCCCGAGAACCGGTTGGAACAAGCCGTTTTAAGGGTTGCCTCTGCTCCTTCGGAGACAGGAGGCTCTCTGTGATTGAGCTGGGGCGGGCCGCTTCCACAGGGACGGCCTGGCTCTTGTTCTCATTGATAGGTCTCCGACTGATCTGGTAGTGTACTATCATATATTGGAGTGATCCAATATAGCGCTACATAACGAAGGTTACGTAGGTAACCACGGTTATGTGAGCGATTGGATCACTCCAATTATAGTCGCGGAGATCTATCGCGCCTCGGAAAGGGTACGAGGAAGGGGCAATGACGTGTGCGGGCAAAGTACCCTCGGGAGGCGGTGCCTCACTCACACGTCATTTTCCCGTGTCTTTTAGCACGGGATCATCGGTAAGTCTGCTCGACGCTCCGCCTGCGGACGGAACTATCATATATTGGAGCGATCCAATCGCTCACATAACCGTGGTTACCTACGTAACCTTCGTTATTGAAATGTTGTAATCCAATGCCATATGCTTATTGTGGTTTAAAAATGCATACAAACTGTTTGTTCTGCATGCTTCAAAAACGGGCCAAATAATTCTCATTTAATAATTACTTACCAACTGTAATGGTCGATTCCTCTTCGTTTGGACAGAGTCATCCGCCTCTTACAAAGCCGACATTTAACAGAATCCTTGAGGATCGCCTTTTTTTGAAGAAATTGTATTAATTTAAGAGCTTTCTTTTTGGATTGCCCCTGAAATACCAATTTTCGTACTTACTTAACCATCTGCATCATGCTCTGCCTACTCTGGCTGGAGGACGAAGTATTTCTGCCAACTGAACTGTGCCTGAGCGGGAGCATATAGGCTGGTGCACATGCGCAGTAGTGCTGGAATGCACCATCAACATTTGTCCTGGTGGGTATAGCATATATGTATTTAAGCCAATACATTACAGTTCCATGAATGTAAAAGAATCAGGTTGTTTTCAAATCACTAGCTTGATGTGCAGCAGCACAGTAGGCCTACATCATTAAAAAAAAAAAAAAGCAGATATATTTTCTGGTGGATAGTATTGCGATAATTGCCACATTAAAAAAGGGAGATGTTCTCTTTAGTGGTATCAGTGGTTCTCAAAGTGAGGTCTGGGGACCGCCAGGGGTCCTTGAGAATTCCAGGGGGTCCACAGCTGAATGATAGTTGGAACCAAATAGACCATAACGTTAGGGGTGCAACGGTTTTCTGTTTAAAACCGAACCGTTCGGTACGGCATGCACGGTTCAATGCGCTCTAATGAACCGCGCTATTTCGGTTTGCATTAATTAATTTCTTACAGCTGCGAAGAATGTATTTCTCGGTCACACACCGGCCTACTTAGAAGTCTAGCACTCTATCGGTCACACACCGTCCTACTAAGAAGTCTAGCACTCTTTCGGTCACAGAAGTGTAGCACTCTGTCGGCCCACCCCCTATCCCCACCACACACACACACACACACACACACACACACACACACACACAGAGAGAGAGAGACGGCATGATGAGGAGAATCCAGCCCTCGTCTTTAAACATCTTCTTGAAAAGACCTCTCTGTGGAATAATTATTGATCGTCATACACAGAGACACACACACAGCGGAGTAACCTCGAATCAACAGGCTTCTAAGCACGCATCTTTTTAAGTTTGTTCAGATCTGCTTCTGCATCTGCACTCGCTGTTTGAGTGCTAAAAAGGCAAGGAGCAGGAGAAGAATATTCCGTCTGAAAAGTCCCAACAAAATACTCCTGTCCAATCCATGACTGTAGCCTAGATAGAAACCCTTCTTCTAATAATATAAGCATAATATGGCATGCAGAGATCTTTATTGTAAACTTTAGTAAATGTTTCTGTGCGACACGGCACTCTGCTGTGAATTCCTCCCCTCTCCCCCCCACTCTGCTCTCCTCCCTGCATGTGCTGCGAGTCTGCACCACGTGTGAGCGCATAGGTGCATTATTTTTCCCTTGAACATAATATTAATGAGGCACATTAAAATAGCAATATAAGGTTTTTTTCCCCCCTTTAAAATAATGAAAAGGCAGAAATGCCTAATAAAATAATATATGCTAAAAAAAGAATAAAAGAAAATGCTATAAATAAACTTTTTTGGTGCAAGCCAGTCCCTGGACTTATGTGTGTGGGTATGAGCATGAAAGCAGCATGGTTGTTTTTCACCACCTGTACCTGTACCTGCAACCTAACACACACACAAACACATGCACATATTAACTGTATATATGATGATTTTGTGTGTGCCAGGAGGCTACAGTACAGTACAGTAGAGGGTACAGTAGAGGGACCGGCACACAGAACTCTGTCATTTCTCAGCCGTTTCGGACACAGGGCGGCAGTTCGTAACAGGCCCGGCACCCTGGGCGCGTTCCTGGGGTCCCCCCCCCCCCCCCCCCCCCGGGAACCCCCACACAGAGTTGCACCACTCACTTCACAAATGTGTGATTTTTTTATTTTACTGTACCGAAACCGAACCGAAACCGTGGCCCCCATACCGAGGTTCGAACCGAACCGTGGGCTAACTGAACCGTTGCACCCCTACATAACGTGTGTACACTCCCAGAGTTAAATTAATAGGAACCTCAGATAGAAATCCCATCAAATGGGTCCGTGGACTAATGCATGTCAAACTGGGGGTCCTTCAAATTAAACTTTGAGAATCACTTCTGTGGGCCAATTTGGATATGAAAAACTTTGGGAACCACTGCTCCAGATACCTCTATAAATCAGTGTAAACATCGAAAAGCAATGTAGCAGACAATAGTCTTCTTGCATTTTCCATAGGTGATCACCACGAGCAACATGCAGTTGTGCTCAAAGTCTTTGCCAAAATGTACAGATCTTGAAGCCAATACATGACAAGTTGGGAACTCGCAGTTGTTTTTGGTAAATGTTCCTCCCAGAACAGGGATGCATTCCAATAAGGTTACTTTTAATCATAATTGTAAAGCAATATCTCCAGTTTCACTACAACATGCTGAGCCCTGCTAAGACCACTATTGTAAAAGGCATTAAAAAGAAATAAATACACTGTCTTTTAAAGACTGTCTTTTAATGAACAAATTGCACACAAATGTTGTAAAACTAGTGCAAATCAAGATAAAACAGTATTAAACAAAAATAGTGAGAATTAAACATCTAGTAAAAGCAAAATGTATATAAAACATACAGAACCGAGGTAGAGACACACAATAAAGTCAGTGCATTTAAAATGCAACACGCTACCTTTTTGCCAAGGGGCAGCAGTTTCCTCTTTTTTAGTGCAAATCAAAACAGTATAATACTTTATTAAACATCTAGTATAAGCAAAATGTATATAAAACATGCAGAACCGAGGTAGAAAGTCTAGAAACACACAAAATAAAGTCAAGTGAATTAAAAATGCAACACTATTTTTTGCCAAGGGGCAGCAGTTTTCCCTCTTTTTTGGCTTTTGCAATGGCTTCCTGAATGTCCTTACTGGCAAAAATGGCACTTTGACACTTGAGTGAAAAGCTGGAAAGGGTCTCTTGTGTACTGTGCCTACTCTTTAAATCATTGTAGCTGTCTGGGGCAGCAAATGCCAGTTCGGCAATTGGTGCCTTGTCAACTACAGTGTTGCGATCAATTTTTACACTCTGGCATGCTCCTGCAATGGTGCCTTCTTTTTTGAAGTGTTTCACCACCCTTTTGTAGCGCGCCACCACCTCTTCTGGGGTACGGGCTAAGGACATAGAAAAAAAGGGTGATATTAGCCACAGTGACAAAGCATTAATTAAAATTGAAATGCCATTTTTCAAGTTGATCCAAATCTGTCAAGGTAAAACCTAATTAAGCAGTATAGTCAATCAGCAGTCATACTGTAAAATAACTGATTGCTTTTAGGGCAGGTCAAAACTTTAAAAACATTGGAACACAATGAAACTGATATTTAGGAACAATCTAATTCACTTTGACAATGTTGTGGAAGAAGCAAAGTACCCCCAGAGTGAATGAATAAAAACACATTAAAATGAGCAGATCTACAAGCTTGTATATCAACTATTTTGAATACCTAAAGTATATTTAAAAACATTGCATGTACAATCTAAAGTCAGATGCTTTCCTTGTTTAAATGGGTTAAAGTAGATGTGCTTACCTCTTCTAACGGATCTCTCTGAGTCCTTTGACTTGCCCTTCTTCGACTTCTTTCCTTTCTTGCTTTTCTTTCCTTTCTTGCTTTTCTTGCTCTTCTTGCCCTTCTTGCTCTTCTTGCCCTTCTTGCTCTTCTTGCCTTTCTTGCTCTTCTTGCCTTTGCCTTTCTTCCTTCCGGAGGAAGACGAAGAGCTGGAGGAAGACGAAGAGCTG
The DNA here is from genome assembly GCF_964188405.1 of Protomyctophum parallelum. Classification (NCBI taxonomy): domain Eukaryota; kingdom Metazoa; phylum Chordata; class Actinopteri; order Myctophiformes; family Myctophidae; genus Protomyctophum; species Protomyctophum parallelum. The sequence goes on along the minus strand of NC_139712.1, from coordinate 7,580,554 downwards.
GAAGACGAAGAGCTGGAGGAAGACGAAGAGCTGGAGGAAGACGAAGAGCTGGAGGAGGAGGATGAGTCACCAGAGTAGTCAGAGTCACCTTCTCCATCGTCGCCAGAAGGGTAGTCGACAGTGGCAGCCTCCTTCCCTTTACTTTTGGCATTTTTTGCCTTCTTGGCAGCTGGTCCTGTAGCCTCCTTGGCGTGTACTGTATGAAAATAATGAACCACATTAGACAGTCACAAGATTATAGAAATTATATATTTTTTGAGTGTGCAAACCACACCAAGGAACAGCTTTGTCCCACTCCCAATGTCACTATGCAGGGACTATGTTACTATGTTAGTTTAGAGTACCAATAGGGGGTGCTGTTCCACCATTCGCTTCAGACTGGTCTGATTTTTACATTGCATGCTTGTGGAACACAGAAATAATCCAATTGGAGTCCCGACCAAAGGTTCTCAACCTTTTTAGGATCAGGGCCTAGTTGAACATTTAATAAGCTTTCGTGGCCTACCCTTAATACGGACAGCAATGGAAGCCCCCAGGGTTTGTGTCATCCTTAAGGCCAAACCACACCAAAGGATCACCATGCAACTCCTTGTGTCCAAACTGTGGCAAGGAGTTGCATGGTGACCCTTGGTTGGTTACTTGACATAAAGTAACTCAGAACATGGTCACAGTGGATTATTATGACAAAACACTTTGCAGATAAGGGGATGATTAAAGCCGTTGAATTCACCACTTTAAGACGTTAAGGCTATAGACATGCTGTACCATTTTACCAATTTTTAACTCAATGTACAATGAAATAGCAGTTAAAGTACACATTATTAATTGTTGACTTACCCTCTTCATGCTGTCTCTTGAGTACATCCCTCTCAGTGGTCACATCACGAAGGCTGGACTCCAGCATTTCACACTTTCGTTGCATTGATAGCACTAGCAGGCTGGTGGGCATGGATGCCTCATCATCAGCCTGCATTGGAACCTCTACCGTGGCAGCCGCAGCATACCCTGGGGCTGCATCTGAAATTGCAGTACATCTTGTTAATGCACTTACAAACTCCAACACTTGGAATTTCTTGACAGGAACAACCTCAGAATATGTGGATTATTATGACAAAACACTTTTCAGATAGAAAAGAGGGTCATTTAAAGCTTTTCATACAGCTGCAATGTTGGGAGTTACTAGTCAGCTTTGTTTTCTCGTTTCCATCTTCTCCAGCTCAAACTCAATTTCAATGATTAAAGAGAAATATGTCTTATAGTTTTTGTATGAGATACATGTGCTAATAAACTAGAGATCTAGCAGCTCATAATTTAGCAACATCTATGCCATTGGATGAATTGATTACATTTTTGATTGTGGCATCAAATTGAAATGAGTGAGGGGACAATTTAGCACTATCTTTTTTGACATGAGAATGTGATTACAAACAATGTATTTATTAACCAAATAATAATTATGTAGGCGGGAGCATACCCATTTTCCACCATGCAAAAAAGGTTCTTTGTTAGAATAAACCTAAACCTATAACCTAGTCTTTTTTGTAATTCTAGTAAGACTAAAAGTATTTCAGCAACTTAGTCTTTTTTCTGATTTAAGCATCAGTCTTTGAACTGAAAGGGATGACGCCATGTAGGCTACTCTATGATAACGTGATTATCATGTGGAAATAAACGTATTACTTTAGTATAGATAAGGGTATAGTATTTAGCATGAATAAAAGTACAATTGAGGTGCATATGTTCAACGACACATCATAATTACATTTCTGTACATGCCCGTTTGTAGCTTGGGGGTTGCTAGCTATCTATCTAGCTAGTTGCCAGTGGCTAACAAGCACAAGCCAAATACTTGTAATGCTAAGTAGCGTGCTAACAAACTTACCCAGAACGTTATACTCACTCTGTTTTTTTTCCCCCGACCAACTTGTCGACGGGTACGCTGTTGAGGTACTACTACTGTGGGAGACTTTGGCTTTGCCGACAAAAATAAGTTTTCTGGAAGCTGCTCCTCCTCGGACACGACGATCTCTTCCATGCTGCTGCTAGTCAGTGGTACTTCGTGGTGGTTGTGAGAGAATTTAAGTCAACCCTTGAACCCACCTCCACCTACGAAAACCAGCCACTCAGGAGCCTATTTGCAAATAGGCATCAGCTGTAGCCTATTAGGCCTATGACATCCAGGGACAAATTAGTAATCGTCCAGTTTTGATCTGCCTTCAAATAAATAAATAAAAACAAGAAATAATACTAATAATAAAAACGATAATTCTGCCAGTTTCCAAATAAGGATAAATGTTTGTATAATGATATGCTTAATGTTTGGTATATAATGGATTTAAAAACAAGTGTCATACATTCTTAAAAGGCCTATGATCATTTTATAAATGGTTATGGTCATTTCACAAACAAATACGAGGTGGACACTATAGGGACAACTGGGCAACATCTGGGCAATCAATACAGTACACACATGTGTGCACCTGGAATAGTGGGCACAGGGGTGGAGATAAGTGGGCACGTGGACGAGTGGGCACAATAGGATTTACGTCTGTGTTTTTTTTAACTTTACAAAGCATGATAGCATGGTGCTTTGTTTTTGTAAAGTGATAATTAACCCAATGTTCGTTGACTTTGTTCTTTAAACCCCCAGACAAAACTACATACTCAACTACATACATATATATATATTAGAAAAAAAAGTACAATACACTGCAGCTGATAGTGGTGTCATACAATTGTGTGATCCATGAAATATAGGCCTATTGAAAATTTAGAATTGTCTACATTTTCTATGGCTATTTTAAAAGGAATAGGCTATAGTTCAACCCCCATTTTTTTCTATTGATTAGTCAAGTTCAATTATACTTTTTTGTTGCTTTGTTGCATAAGACTAATTGGATTATATTAAATGTACACATATTGATTCCGAGTGGAGACACAAATGCCATTATGTCTTCATCAGGAATCAATGGGGGTGAATGTAGTCCGGCAGCTAAACATGCATAGTATGACTGTGAATAATAATAAATAATGTTATAGGCCTACCCCATTTCCATTTCTGCTTACTTTGTTGACACTATACTACATTGAATATTACAGTTAAATAAATAAACGTTCCAGTGAGGAAAAAAATTGATAGGTATTAGGTAAGGTAGAACCAGGCAGTAATTAGGCTACATCCATTCATAGTCGTATAGACCTCTGTGACTATAGGCTACTTCAATAACTTCAATGATTTGCCTTATAGCTGCAGATAATGATGACAATTAAGGGCATTATGCACCTCAACGCATTCACATGCCAATGTAATTGCAATATCAGAAAGTACGTTAATGAATTACAAAAAAATGCATTCACTTGTTGAGTTATGTTTTTTATCCATCTATCTGTCTATCTATCTATCTGTCTATCTGTCTGTCTATCTATCTATCTATCTATCTATCTATCTATCTATCTATCTATCTATCTATCTATCTATCTATCTATCTATCTATCTATCTATCTGTCTATCTATCTATCTATCTATCTATCTATCTACCCACCCTGCAAGCGCGCCCACAGTGGGCCAGTGTGGTTCTGTCCGTTCAGGGCCAAGAGCAGATTTGTACCTTTGGCCCCCATGCGTTTTTGTGTGGGCAGCCCATATTACAATCATTTATATATTATAATCATTTTGCCGCTCTTTTCCCCTGTATGTGTGTGTATAGTATAATATATGTACACACACACACACACACACACACACACACACACACACACACACACACACAATATATATGTATGTATATGTAAATATTTATATATATATATATATATATATATATATATATACATATACATTTACATACATACATACACGAAGTATACACTGCAATTGATCCAAATTAGTCCTTCAATGCCTTCTTGTCCATAATAACGAATCTGTACGACAAGCATTGTCCGCTAAAAAAGACTATACACACAGACAAACAAAAACAGGAAAAGCCATGGATAACCAGAGGTATAAATAATGCATGCAAAAAGAAAAACTTACTCTATAAGAATTTTTTAAAGGAAAGAAATAAGGATGCAGAAATCAGATATAAGAAATATAAAAATAAATTAACTAATATAATAAGAACAAGTAAGAGGGACCATTATCATAAATTATTGGAACAACAGAAGAATAACATACAAGGAACCTGGAAAATACTAAATAGCATAATCAAGAAAGGCAACGGAAAACCAAAATATCCAAATTTCTTCAAAAAGGATAATAAAATTAAGGAAAATGCAAAGGAAATTGCAGATGATTTCAACAATTTCTTTGTAAATGTAGGACCAAATTTGGCAAAGGTAATTGAGGAGCCAAGCGATAAGGAAGATCTAGATGAAAGTCTCATAAATCCGAATTTACATTCCATATTTATTGCTAATGTAAATGAACAACAAATACTAAAAATTGTTAACAATCTCAAGAATAAAAGATCAACTGACCACACGAACATAGACATGATGATAGTTAAAAACATAATTGATAACATCATAAAACCATTTACTCATATCTGCAACCAATCATTCCAAACAGGCATTTTCCCAAATAAAATGAAAACGGCCAAAATAATACCAATATACAAAAGTGGTGACAAACAGCTTCTCACTAACTACAGACCGATATCACTCCTATCCCAATTCTCCAAAATCCTGGAAAAACTTTATGTAGAAAGACTTGACGGCTTTATTGAGAAACATCAATTACTAAGTAATAACCAATATGGATTCAGAACCAATAGATCAACCTCGATGGCAGTTGTTGAACTGGTAGAAAACATCTCAAAAGCAACAGATGATACAAAATACACAGTGGGGGTCTTCATCAACCTCAAAAAGGCTTTCGACACCATTGACCACGAGATACTATTAAAGAAAATGCAGAGGTATGGAATTAGGGGCATTGCCCTCTATTGGCTGAAAAGCTATCTCAAAGATAGAACACAATATGTCAGTCTAAATGGTGTTGAGTCAGAAACACTAAGCGCTACATTTGGAGTGCCTCAAGGCTCTGTTCTAGGACCAAAACTATTTATTCTCTACATCAATGATATATGCAAAGCCCTACAAAATATGCATTGTGTTCTGTTTGCAGACGACACGAGTCTGTACGCATCCGGAGATGACCTTAAACAGCTCCTGCATGTAGTACAGAAGGACCTCAACATTCTAAAAAAGTGGTTTGAAATAAACAAATTATCATTAAATATCAGTAAAACTAAATTAATTATCTTTGGCAATAAAATTATAAATGCTCCAATCCATTTAACAATTAATGATATACAATTAGAACAAACAAACTATACTAAATTCTTAGGCATTATTATTGATGAAAAACTCACGTGGAAGCCACATATTGACACTTTAAAAAGAAAATTATCTAAAACAATCGCAATATTATACAAAATGAAAAGTATCATTAATAAAAAATCACTCCAAACTCTGTACAGATCCCTACTACTGCCATATTTAACATATTGTGTGGAAGTGTGGGGCAACACTTATAAAACCATAGTTCATCCCATCTTTATGCTACAAAAAAAAGCTATTAGAATTGTAAATTTGTCTGACTATCATGCACCAACAAACCCACTCTTTATTGAAAACCGTACACTGAAACTGCAAGATTTAGTCAACCTCAACTCCACTGCAATAATTTACAAGGCTCATAATAACTCACTTCCAAGCTGCATGCAGGAGCTGTTCAAGCCAAGAGAGGGCAAATATGACCTCAGGGGAACAGCTATGTTTAAAACAACAAAGGCAAGGACTAACACCATGGGGAGATGTATAACTGTGATAGGAGTGAAACTGTGGAACAAATTGGATAACGAGCTTAAATTGTCTAGGTCAATACAAACATATAAGAAATTATTTAAAGCAAAGATAATTGATACATATATAGCAGCAGAACAAACAAAATGAGAAAACGGTTGAATGGGTGCTTGGCTCTATATATTTGTAAAAAAGAAAACAAAAACAAATATGTATACATTTTCATGTATAGACATTTAGATAAGTATGGTTATATTTATTTCTATTTATAATTATATTTAAGTTTATATTTATATTCATATCTATATTATTATATATTATATTATAGTATGTGATGACAGATGTAAATCAACATCCTGTTTACTTTTGTTATATTTCCTTTTCCTTTTCTGTTTTTAGTGATATTTCTATGATATTGCTCTTTTTTTCCCATTTGTGTTTTCATGGATTATGCTACTGTGATAATTAATCACAGACTTATTATTATTATTATTATTTGTATTATATAAAAAGGTGGGCAAAATAAGCTTTATGCTTCAGCCCATACCTTTTCGGTCAGAACTAGTCACTGTGTTGACTAATTAATGTAATATAAATTAAGCAATGTAAATTGCTTAAACCTAATTTTGTTTATCTGTTTTTGTAAAAATGACCGAAATAAAGATTCAAACTCAAACTCAAACATATATATTGTGTGTGTGTGTGTGTGTGTGTGTGTGTGTGTGTGTGTGTGTGTGTGTGTGTGTGTGTGTGTGTGTGTGTGTGTGTATATCAGGTCTGATTTTTTAATTGCGTGAATAGTACCACAATGGCTGTTTTGATTCAACTAACAGATGTTAATTGGGTCAATGGATTGAAGAATGTGGCAAACATTGGGTCAACAAGATGGGGGCGGCGTCATTTACGGTAACCATATTGCGATGCGCGTATAGCAGAGCAGTTACGGTAAATGCCCATTGTAGCTCAGCCAGCCAGCCAGCCACTGAGACCGGCCGCCAAAAACAACATTAAACTAACTAGGGACCACATTTTTATTAATTTAAGTTTACTGTTTGTGTGACGGTGTGAGAGAAGAAGTGTGGACGACCTCGACGAGGAGGCAGAGGTAAGAAACACTGTCCGAAATGTCAATTAATTTCAAGTGTTGGCTAATAGTGCCTAACGTTAGCTTAGCTAGATCCACCACCAGAGATAGCTGGGGAAGGCTAAGCTAAGCGCTAGCTTGCTAACTTCGAGGGGACAGCTATAGAACTTTAGCTGTTTCTTTTTGTTAAATGTTTGCAGAGCTCTCGTTTTGGAACGCCTGCAGTGTACCGCAGCTTCCCGCTCGCAGTGTTTTGCACCATTACAGTGGTTAAATGCTTGCTTATGGCTGCCCCATCTTAACTTAGTAGTTACTAGTCCTTACCCGTTGTGAGATATTTGCCCCCATGGTGGCCTCGGGGGGTACTGCGCCCTGGTCGCATTTTTAATTCACTAATAAATTCATTATTAATCATTAATGTGTCAAATCGAAAAAAGGGCTCCATATTCATATGGTCAATGCCTGTGTGAAAAGTGGGAGCGATTGGTGCAGGCAATGAGGAGATAATGCGGTCGGACTCACACACACACACACACACACACACACACACACACACAGACATTGTTAGAATTATAGTATGATGATGATGTTGTGATTTTGTACCAGGGCACGCCAGGTTCTATATGGTCAGTGGTCACTGCGAGGACTCCTCGACAAGTGGTTCCCAAACCTTTTTTTTTTTCATGTCAAGGACCCCTAAAATTGACTAAATATCCCGCGGACCCCCGTTTGAAAAGATATGTCAAGGGACCCCCATAAGAAGATCTTTACAGCTCTGTTAGAAATTCTCAACCCGTTTTAAGGACCCCCATGCAGTTTGACATGCATTAGTCTACCAACCAACCACCATTTAATAGCATTTCTATCTCTGGGACCCGTAAAATCAATGTGAATTTAACTCTATGTTACAGCCCCATAAGGGTCCATTTGTTTCCATTTCTATCACTGAGTCACAGCCCCATAAAGGTCCATTTGGTTCCAAACTATCATTTAGCTGGGGACCCCCTGGAACTCCCTCAAGGACCCCTGGGGGTCCCTGGACTCAACATTGGGAACCACTGTCCTAGATTGTATAATTTATAGGCTATCCCAGTGAGATAAATTGTGAGCTTTTTGATCTGCTAGAGGGGCAGAATACAAACCCCTGGCCCTGGGGGACCCTGGTCAACATAGTAGCCTATATAGTTAATGTGCCATAAATTGGCCTCATCTTAACTTAGTAGTTGTTCTGTTTTCATTATATTCCAGGTCACGCCAGATTCCCGCCCTACTTGCCAGGTTCTCTGGTCACTGGGACTAAGTTAATATTATTATGACATTGTGAAGTCAATACTGAAGCAACATTATGTTATACTTTAGCTATTGAAAAATAGCAGATCTCTAAGCTCATAGCACGTGCTACAAGCTTGTAGGTCTGCTATTTTTGAAATATCATGACTATCATAGTTGCTTTTTTAACAAAAGTTATTACAGATCTATTTCTTGATTGGAATTCCCACATGGTTATCATCAGCACTGTCCTGTCTGGAGTAGATTATCAATGAATAAAGCATGCAATGTTGTGCAGTTATTTGAATCAAATTCTGTTCTTTTCTTTGTATGTAGACCCCAGATATCATAAGGCACAGGAGGGTGGTGGCACTCAAAGGACTGCAGTTCTTTCTCATGGAAAAGGATCCAATTGTTTAGACCTGTCGGGTAAATCAGCATTTCAGCCATCAATGAAAATCCATCTCTCATTGTCATTTTGGGATATTTCTTAATGTTCATTTTTTGTTAATGTGCTCCAATCTAGAGGGACGATGTGGACCAGCACACCAGTGGCGTCCGTATGGCTATCCTGGAGATCGTGGCGCTTCCAGGAGGCCCAGAATCAGCGCTACAAGCTGCGGTGGTATTGGAGGATGAAGTGGTCGTTGACGGCCTTCCAGATGTTCCAAGTCCTCTTTGTCCTTATTTATGCGCTCCACATCGAGTATCCACCAGGTTGGAAGTTCTTCTTTGAGGCTGTGCAAAAGCTGTTCCTCTCTCTGGATGCCGAGAAATGTTCAGCACACGCTGAGACACTGAGAAACGTATTGTCTCAGTAATATACAATGTTTGGGATCTGATTGTTTTGAAGTTGAATCTCAGACTTCCAACTACGTCTCATCATAGACCTTTTTTTGCCAAATGGATCTGTATAAGGGGTACGGGCGTTGCACAATATGGGGTCTACATCTAACTATGTCTCAGATAAACTTTTTTTTTTCTTTGGCCAAATGGATCTGCATAAGGTGTTGCGCAAGATTGACTTCAGAACCAAACTGTCTTGAGTATCCACCACGTTGGAAGTTCTTCTTTGAGGCTGTGCAAAAGCGAGAAATGTTCAACACGCGTTGAGACACAATGTTTTGAATCTTAACTATGTCTCTGACATAGACTTCTTATATATTTTTTTATTTTGCCAAATGCATCTGCTTAAGGTGTTGCACAAGATTGCATATAGAACTGTCTCAGGGATAGACACTTGGATGCTGTTTTGAGGTCGAGTCCAGTGCAATTAAATGCTGCCTTCTGTACAAAGGTTAACATGGCTTATTTTTGTATAATTTGTAGTGCTACACTACAAATGAAAAGCATATAGATTTTATATAATTTGTCCAGAAGACTCTTTTGAAACTAAAGGCCTATTTATACCTATTCATACATAGTTTTCGGTGGTCACCTCACCACCAAAACTGGATATGAATAGGCCTTTAAAGATGAGTAGCCGTTAATGAGACACTTGAACCCAATTGATTATTTTATTCTTTGAATTTTAAGAATAAATACATAATATTGTTGCAAGAGGTTTTAGAGAGCATGTTATATTTTAGGTCAATTTTAAGTTTGAACTTTTACCAGTGGAAGAATCCTGGGTGAGAGTGGGCGGCTGCCTCTCAAATATAAGTATTACCAGACTCACTGAAGGGTATATAAAAGGCCCTTCTACCAGCGTGTGTGTACGGGCAGCAAGTGAAATGATTTCACCCATGTTTGAGTGACTGCGAGACATGACGAAAATGTAGCATTTTTTCAGGCCTTGTTATGTTCGGTTCGGTGCCGTAACGTGTCTCTCTATAAACGGCAGCAGCACACGTGTCTGCTGTAACATTAGCAGTATGTTTATGTGTTCATTAAATTGCCACGTTATGTTTATGGGTTAGGGTAACATCCCTTCACTTATAGGCTATTTGCACGTAGCTTTTAGGCTAGCGGCTAGCTAAAGCCATAAGGGCAGTCAGTGACGTCACACAGCCCCACTACCCCAGACACAGACTGTGTCTTCCGTGTGACTGCAGTACGTCAGGGTTAAATCCTTAGTTGACTGTGTTGGCGTCTTCCAGGAGGTCCAGATTCAGTGCTGCAAGCTTCAGTGGTGTTGGAGGAAGACATGGTCATTGACTGCCTTCAATGACATTCTAAATGCTCTCCCACATTGAGTATCCCAGGTTTCCCAAAGTGTTTCTTTGAGAAAAAGATCTTCCTGTCTCTGTATAGTGTTACCTTTTCAGTATGAATTCAAACACTGAGAACCAAACTATATCCGTCATAGACAGTACTTACCCCTTTTAGTAGATGAAACATCACGCTTGTTTGAAGTGGGGGGCACTCTTATCATACATCACATTCCATGGTAAGCCAATAAAACCATCACAAATGTCATTCCGGCCAGTCACTTTTGGCATCTTCACTTTTCTGCCGTCACTTATGTAAATGTCCATAACAAATGCTACGTTAACCATTTGTTGTTTATAAGTCACTGTTTACTTGTTAATAAATACATTATGAATGGTTTATAAATGTTTTACCCATACTGTTCCCACTTTAAACAAAGTACCTCCAAAATGCTTATTCAAGTGTTAATACATGCATTGTTAACCATCTGTTCATGTTAATAGATACATTATTAATGCTTTGTTAATGTTCTACCATGCTGTTCCCACTTTAAACGAAGTGCCTCCAAAATGCTTATTCAAGTGTTAATACATGCATTGTTAACCATCTGTTCATGTTAATAGATACATTATTAATGCTTTGTAAATGTTCTACCATGCTGTTCCCACTTTAAACGAAGTGCCTCCAAAATGCTTATTCAAGTGTTAATACATGCATTGTTAACCATCTGTTCATGTTGTTTAGTTGTTAATAAATACATTATTAATGCTTTGTAAATGTTCTACCATGCTGTTCCCACTTTAAACGAAGTACCTCCAAAAGTGGTAATTATAAAACAGCTAATAAATGCATTATAATTTCAGTTAGAATGTTAATAACTGTCTTATAAGAATATTTTAAACAGTTAACCCCAAAGGGGGGGTAAGTATCTGGGTAATGGGTATACCGTATGGGAACTATTGGGATTACAGTGAATGTCTTATAAATACATTATAAATAGTTAATAAGTGTTTGTTAAATTCCTTACAGATGTATATTAACAAATAATAACGTAAAAAGTGTCTTATAAATAACCCATTGACAGTCAATTAATGTCTTATAAATATCTTATTAACAGTTAATACATGTTTTCAATTCCTTACAAATGTATATAAACAAATAATAAGTTTAATAAGTGTCTTATAAATAACCCATTAACAGTTAATTAATGTCTTATAAGTATCTTATTAACAGTTAATAAATATGTTTGTTACATGTATAATAACAAATAATAAGGTTAATAAGTGTATTATAACTAACTTATTAACAGTTAGTTAATGTCTTATAAATGTATTTTTAACAGGTAATAAGTGCTTATAACAAGGACCTAATAATAAGGTTAATAAGTGTATTATAACTGAATTATTAACAGTTAGTTAATGTCTTATAAATGTCTTATTAACAGGTAATAAGTGCTTTTAATAAGGACCTACTAATAAGGTTAATAAGTGTATTAAAACTGACTTATTAACAGTTAGTTAATGTCTTATAAATTTATTTTTAACAGGTAATAAGTGCTTATAACAAGGACCTAATAATAAGGTTAATAAGTGTATTATAACTGAATTATTAACAGTTAGTTAATGTCTTATAAATGTCTTATTAACAGGTAATAAGTGCTTATAACAAGGACCTTAGTTTAAAGTGTTACCAACTGTTGCAGTGCAAACATAGAAATGCAGATTTGTGCAGGCCATCCATTTTTGAGAGATTTACCTATACACTTTGATAGTTTTTTGAGCGGTGCCTAACCGCTCCAATGACTGGCCATGTCTGTCTGTCCGTCTGTGATACAAACAGCTGCTACACTGCTGGGTGACCTAAAGTGGCACTGTTGAGCAGCCTAAAAGGGCCATTCACACTGAGCACTATACTGTGACTACAGCCAGCCAGTGATGTTGTTGAGCAGCCTGGACCGCTCAGTTCACACAGGTGTGATTTTCACTTGCGCAAGCAGAGCGCACTGGTCGTACCGGATTTTTTATGCGTATGCCTGTGGAATAAATACTGATTTTGAGAGTGACGTAATGAAGATACAGTATGTATCAATGCCGGGGTACAACTGGCTTTCGATGGTGACGTAATAAAGATATGTTTCAGTACATATCTTCTACGTCACATTCAAAATCAGTATATACACCACGGCATACGCATAAAAGACCCCCTGTCGACCGTATAGTACTTTTCAACCTACAACTTACATAATGTTAGCTAACCAATAACGAAACATATCGTAATTACGTCACCATTGACGGCCAGTTGACAGTACTTGCACGCTAGTATAGGCAAAAAACACAACATAACATAAGTCATGTTTTGTCCCAGGATATATAACTCAGAACCACAGTAACACAACACAACACAACACAACACAACACAACACAACACAACACAAGTCATGTTTTGTCCCAGGATACAGAACTCAGAGAACCACCGTTACATAACATAACACAAGTCATGTTTTGCTGCAGGACCTGGTGGCCACCAAGTCGTACGTGGCGGCGGGCCTGTGCTCCTGGGTCCTGAACATAGTAAGGTTCTACCAGGTGTTCTGTGAGGTGGAGCCCAAGCGCCAGGCTCTCAACAAGGCCAACAGCGACCTGGCCAACGGCCAGAAGAAACTGGCCACCATCAAGGCCAAGATCCAGGTGAGACCGATCGACTCGTACTGTAGCGAAGGAAAACGTCATGAAACACCACTCTTATTAGTTTAATTAACACATTTAGACGCATCTGTCACCTTATAGCTGGTAATCACTTGGTTAGATATACAAGCTTGTACATCTGCTATTTTTTTTGGAAATGTATGTGTCTTTGTACGTTTTGAACTCCTTGGAACAACATATTTTGAGATGGGTGTCTATGGCCAAATACATATCATTATTGACATGAAAAGGTTTGGGAACCACTGATATAGAAACATAGGTTTTTCAGAAAACTGTCAGTGTTATAAGAGGCTTTTAGAGGCTTTTTCAATCGATCAAATCATTCCCCAATCCTAAACCTCGCCTGCTGAAAGGTTGTTTGCCTTTGTGTGGCCTCTCCACTCATTTTCTTACACCGTTTGAACTTCTGCATATAACCGCCAAAACAAGAGGAGATTGAGGAGACTAGTGCCATGGAGAGGGGTTGATAAATTCGACTAAATACGTTTGGACCAGGGACTCCTTCTAGTGATGTTTTCCTCCTGCACCGCAACCTTAACGAGTGGTCTCTTTGTGCGTGTGTGTGTGCATGTGCGTGTGTCAGGAACTTGATGACAACCTGGCCAAGCTGACGGCTATGTTTGAGAAAGCTACCGCTGACAAGCTGAGGTGCCAACAGGAGGCGGACTCCACCGCTCACACCATCTCATTGGCCAACCGCCTGGTGAGCAGGCATTCATTAAAATCCATCCATCCATCCATCCATCCATCCATTCATCCATCTTTTTTTTTAAATAGTAAAAATGCCCACTGAGCAATTTTCGGCTTTTAGACGTCTAAATGACCGTCTAAAAATGGGGTAAAATAGTCTAAAAATGAAAGGTTTTTTTAGCAGTCTAGGCTTAGATTAGACGTTGAAACAACGTCTATATATAGACTTTCTATATTTAGACCGTCTATATTTAGACGATGATCCAATATCTAATCTAAGCCTAGACTGCAAAAAAAAAAAAAAAAAAGTTAGACTATTTTTACCCCAGTTTTTAGACCATTTTCTTTTCCATTTAGACGTCTATTAGACTACAAAAATGCTCCGTGGGTGGAAAATACGTTTAGGGCTCTGAATGTACAGAGTAGGAGAAAAAGGAAAAAAAGGCAACCGTAAATAAATACCATCTCCTTTCTATGGAAAAAGTGAGTCTACCTCCCCTTCATGTGGTCCCCTGAAAGGTGGACTTTCAGGTAGTCTGTGTGGTCCACATGCAGGTAGGAGGTCTGGTGGAGGTCTGGTTAATAGTTTGTGTGGTCCACATGCAGGTGGTAGGTCTGGTGGAGGTCTGGTTAATAGTTTGTGTGGTCCACGTGTAGGTGGTAGGTCTGGTGGAGGTCTGGTTAATAGTTTGTGTGGTCCACACGATTTTGCAATTTACGATTTTACGTTTAACAATTTACGAATTTACGATTTAGGCCACGGACCACCGTTTGATGAGATTTAGCCTCTCGGGCCCAAAACTAACTCCATGCTGTATTTAGGAGAGACAACAGGAAAACATCGATCACAATTATTCTACATTTTTGAATTGTGTAGATTCTTGAAAATTAAGTAATTCAGATGTTTAACAATAATTAAACTCTCAAATGAAATGTAAAATGAAACCAAATGGATGGTTTCTCTCAAGAGTGAAAGATCTTTAGTTACCAACTCTCCATCATTTAGCTGGGGACCACGTGGAACCCTCTCAAGGGCCACTGCTGGTCCCCCAACCACAGGTTGAAAACCACTGCTATATAGGCCTATCTATTGTGCTTGGTTTATTGTATACGCCACATATAGCCTGCGACAACCTTTGTAAGCACATGCGTGAGGAAGAGTTATGCTTACGGACTATACTGAAAGGTTGAATAGTGTATCTACTGTATATATATATATACACACACACACACAAACACACACACACACACACACACACACACACACACACACACACACACACACACACACACACACACAGTAGCACACCCATGCTTGCATACATTCTTGCACCTATAAACACACTCAGTACACCCATCAACCTTGGTATAATGTATTTTTACCCTGAATATAATTAAATGTGTCCTTTGTGAACTTCAAGAAACATGTTCCAGGGAAGCAGTTGCCATAAGCAAATATTTGAGCTAGAAATCTAAAATCTAAATCATTTTAATCATATGTTCTACTTTATCTATTGGAAAATAGCCGATCTACAAGCTCACCGAGTGCCACGCTAAGAGCTTTTAGATCTGCATTTTTCTTTTATTCTGAAAGTTTGGCGCACATTTTTCTTTCAGAGTGAACGTTTTTAGCTCAAATCCTTGCTTCTCGGCAGTCCCTGGAGCAACATATTTTCAGATGGGGGTCGGCGGCCTAATAAATATAATTCTGGGGCTCCTCGACATGAAATAGTTTGAGAACTACTGTCTAAATGGATTAAGAGAACTTACTGTGTCCATGTTTGTCATCTCCTTCAGTTTTTTCCCTTTCTGCCCAGTTGTGCTGTCAAACAGGCAGCTTCAGCAGGTTTTCGGAGTACTACATTTCCAGCTGTGATAAGAACTTGGACTGCAGTGTGTGATCCTTTAGAACTCTGCATCAATCTGAAAGCACACAAGCACACAACGCTTTATGAGACAATTACTAATTAATTAATATGGCATTCACAAGTAAGTCACATACTGTGTACACTGCCATAGCACTTAGTTCATACTAACCTCAGTCACATCAAAGAGAGCTGGCCATCTTGTTGTGAACTCGCTGATCATGGGATCACCACTGACGACTTCATATTTTCTTAAAGGGAACGTTCTCTTCATTTTCATCTTAACTGTCTCTCTGTTGTTACGTATCTTGATATCAGACAGAAGTTCAACTCTCATGTTCTCCTGTGAACCATCATCTTCTCCACCCATATTGGAGGGGCAGAAGGCCACTTCACGTTTTCTTGGCTTCTTAACAGCAAAGGCAGCACTGCTGGTTTGTGCTTCAAGGCATTTACACACACTTCCCGATGTCCCTGCCTTCGGAGAGTTGTGCGATAATTGGCAGCCTTATATTTGATACTCTTTACCCACCCGGAATATCCAGTTGTCGAGGCGCTCTCTGTTAGACAAGGATGTTTCTGGATGAGTGCATGCGCGACTTGCTCAGCATCCTTACCTCCTTTATCAAGATATACTTTATATTTGATTATCTCCCGGTTCAAACCCTGAAGTATGTCACTTTTCAGCTTTACATCTGGAATCAGCCGTGTCCCTTCTCGTCTGTAGACTTTGTTGGCCATGTCAAGCTTTAACTCGGCATCATGTAAACTGGGGAATGGGGAAGACCTCTGGCCAAGAAGATCTAGTGGGTGGGAGTAGAGCTGTCTTGAGTTGAGGACATCGCAGCACTGACTTGAGAGGAGGGCATCAAAGTACTGTCAGCATCAGCGCGATTAGGGTGTGTTGGAATTAACAGGGCATTGTCCCGTTAATTAAGGAGCTGTAGTCACTTCATAGGCTCTATAGTGCTCATTATACCACGCACACAGCTCAACACAATCTCTGATGCAAAATGCATATTTGCCTAATTTCCCCGAATTCAGGTAGGCCACCTTCAGGGAACTATTTGCCCTTGCTCCAAATATCTTTAGCCAGACAGATTTCAGATAGGTCAGGGTACCTTTGCTTAACAGCTTGAGCTATCTCCTCTTTCAAAATATCTAGTGGGACTGTAGATACCTTTGACAAATTGGTTTATCAAGACTTGGAGAGGACAAGTGGTACCCAATCATGAATTGATGTTTCACAGCCAGCGTCAGTGGCACATTTCTAAAGCAACTGGTATGTCTCATAACCTGCTTAAAAAAACTGTGCTTTCCCTCAAATGTCCCACGAGAGGTCCAAACAACCGAATCAATTCAGGGTAATGTTCCAAGTATAGTGGTGTTTAGGTAGCAGATTAACTGTAGGAAATAGCTACTTATGTCTTTGTCTGAGCTCTGAGATTTTGCAATGGACTCATCATTGTGGACTGGAGCAACAACAAGCTCCATAATCTCTTTTAAATCCATCAGAACCTCCCATGCTGGCTCGCCCTCAGGAATCTTAGTCCCAATCCGAAACGGGAGCAATCTTAACAGGCACCAGTTTTCATGTGCATTACCACCTGCTTGAAAGATTGAGTGGCACCATATGAGGCTTATTAGTTTTATCAGTCCACTTATAGCGGAAGGTCAGAATGTGATTATTTAAGCCCTCCAATGTAATATACTTCTTGGATATCAATACTTTGAGACACCGTGCAAGTTCAACAGGTACAACGTAGACCCTCAAATATATCATGAGCAATGTCAGGAGGGTACCCAGTGAGGACGTGGAAATGAGAAAGAGCTTTAGTCAAAGGACAAGCTTTTGTAACTCCAAAACACGAAGTGCCACTCTCTTCAGCTGACCTTACATGATCCTCATGTTGCTCTTTACTTCTGAGGCTGAATTGTCCTGCTCCCACTTCTTTTGATCTGAAGTCTTCCTTACTGGCAATGCAAAAACGGCAACTATAATGCCCTGAGAAACATTCAATAAAGCCTGCAATTGAGTGAGCTCCCAAATTGTCTGCTGCAACAGTTTGAACTGTACCTTTCAGAGTTTTTCCCAACTCTGAAACAAATAATGCCTTCTTCTTCCAAAGCCCTGAGGTCCTTTAGCAGTCATGGCTCTAAAACTTTGTTAAAGCCATAACACTTTATATCATCCGTTTTGCATAAAATGTCCAAGTAAATTGAGTCCAAAGAGGAATTGGATTCTGGGGGTAGGTTACGGAGCACCCAATAGGCTATACACCACAAAGTTTGTGTTTTTTCCGGGAAGTGCCCAGCGGGTTACATACCTCATATTCCTCTTGGTACAACCAAGAAATAATTTTGCTTAAAATGTTCACCATCCCTGAAAGACTTAGATTTAGATTGTCTGCCTCTGCTCTCTCTTGTGTTCTGTGATTACCAACTACAAGTTCCAAAACATCTTTCCTATTCAAGAGCACTTGCAGGGATTCTAGAATGGGAACATACTGAAAGGTTTTCTTCGTTCTAATATTCAACTGGTTCAACAACTTTGAAGTTAGCCTTATAGTTGTTATGTTCTAATAATATGGACACTGTGTTATATAATGGTTGAGATGCCTTTAAGAAGACTGGTTATTATGGGATGCTACGTAATACACAGCGCGGGAAATAACAAGGAAGTCTGTTCTGTACTGAGACATGAGACTAAGTAAAGCAGTGTTGTTTCTGGTTCAATCGTGTGTGCGTGTCACTCTTTTACACACAACATTTGGCGACGAGAATGGCTGGATTTAGCCTTCCCCCACCCGAAGTGTTTCTCGTGGTGCCCGGGGAACCCGCGGTGCCATGGACACGTTGGCTGACAGGTTTTAATGCCTATATTGATGCTCTCGGATTCTCCGACGCGGAGCTTCCCGACAAGCGGAAGACTGCTCTCCTCGTTCACTGCCTCGGTACCGAGGGCCAGCGAGTCCTTGGAGCGATCGGATCGGCTACAACATTCGCCGATACAGTCAAGCTGCTGACGGATCATTTCTCTGGAAAACAACGTGTCCTAATACGGCGCTACAGACTCAGAAAGCGTCACCAACGACCCGGTGAGTCCATACAGTCTTTTGTGGCTGATCTACGTGAGCTGACACGAGCCTGTGAATATGGAGCGTTGCATGACCAAATGATCAGAGACCAGCTGATAGAAGGCACGTCATGTGACAAAACACGAGAGAAACTATTAATGGAACCAGACGATTTGACATTGACTGATGCAATCAAAATAGCGTTGCAAGTTGAATCTGCTCTAGAATGCTCTAGTCTGCTAGCCACCGCCAGCCCTGCTGCTCATTATCAACACACAACGCTCGCACAACAACTGCAGCATACGGACCTGTCGTCACAGGTTTCCCCGCCCACTACATGGGCCACTGACGACGGCAGCCTGCCTGTGCAACATATGAGTAGACAGCGCCCCAGTGTGGCCCCCAGACGCAATTGCGCCAATTGTGGATCTAATTCCCATGCAACTAGGGCATCACAGTGCCCTGCCCGTGGACAGGCTTGCAGAAACTGTTCTAAACTGAATCATTTTGCTAAAGTTTGTCGTTCGGCTCCAAGCAATGTGTCACAGCAGAACAGGTTTCCCCAGTCTGGTTCTGGATACACAGAAATTAGTAACATCCGTTCCACACATGTGTCATTCAAGACCTGCACAGTACGGCTGGGGGAGGTTGATCTACCACTCATCCTGGATACTGCGGCCGCAGCGTCACTCCTGAATCTGGACACATACAGGAAATTCTTTTCCCACATGCCGCTAGGACCCCCGTCCACAAGCTTGCGGGGGTATGCAAATTCTGCCATTGAGATGGTGGGCACCCTTGACCTGCCTGTCCGCTATGGTACGACACACATTCTCTCTTTCCCCTTTCATGTTGCACAGCGGGGAACCAACCTCCTTGGCCTGGATCTCTTCATCAAATTGGGCTTCTCTCTAATGGACAATAGTGGAAGGGCTATACTGCATGTCTCCCCGACGACTCACCAGCAGTGGCCAGCGCTGTTTGACGGCCTGGGCTGCTTGGCAGCGTTCGCTCACCGGCCCCTAGTTGACCCTGCGGTGAAACCAGTTATTCAGCCCCTCAGGCGCCTGCCACTCGCCTTCCGAGAGGGTGTCACCGCCGAGCTCACCTCCCTGCTGGAGGAGGGCATCATCGAGTCAATTAATGCAGCGCCTTGGATCTCAAACCTGGTTGTCGCACAGAAAAAATCAGGTGGTCTCCGGGTCTGTGTGGATCTGCGACACCACTCTCTTCCATGGCTCAACGGTCTTCTCAAAGTTGGATTTGCGCCAGGGCTACCTGCAAGTTCCCCTTCACCCAGCCAGCCGGGACCTGACAGCATTTGTGACACACGCTGGGGTCTTCAGGTACACACGCATGCCCTTTGGTCTCAGCTCTGCCCCCAGCTGCTTCCAAAAGGTCATGTCCACGATTCTCGCTGGGGTTCCAGGGACAGTTTTTTATCTCGATGACATCGTGGTGCACGGGGAAGACCAAGCCACCCACGATGCCCGTCTACACAGAGTGTTTGAGGCTCTCACCAAGCATCACGTGACCCTGAACAGCGAGAAATGTCTCTTCTCAGTGCCGACTGTAGACTTCATTGGGTTCCACCTCTCAGCTGAGGGCATTGCACCTCTCTCTTCCAACGTCGAGGCAATACAGCGCATCCCAGAACCGACCTCCACCACGCAGGTCGCCTCGTTCCTGGGGATGACCGCTTATTATTTGCGTTTCCTGCCCAACTACTCGCACACGACAGCACCTCTCCGCCGATTCCTGAAGAAGGAGGAGCCCTGGGTCTGGTCACCGCAGTGCGT
This sequence comes from Protomyctophum parallelum, assembly GCF_964188405.1. Lineage (NCBI taxonomy): Eukaryota > Metazoa > Chordata > Actinopteri > Myctophiformes > Myctophidae > Protomyctophum > Protomyctophum parallelum. The sequence continues at coordinate 7,560,109 of NC_139712.1, read as the reverse complement.
TGAGTCCTTTTCCATGCTGAAAACACAGTTAACTTCACCACCGGTCCTCGCCCATTTCAGCCTCCCCAGCCCCACCTTCGTCACCTGCGACGCCTCCGCCGCTGCAGTTGGAGCCGTCCTGTCTCAGCTTCACGATGGTGTGGAGAGGCCAATTGCCTTTGCATCTCGGGCCCTGACACCCACAGAACAGCGGTACTCTGTGGGCGAACGTGAGGCTTTGGCCTGTGTGTGGGCATGTGAACGATGGCACATGTATCTCTATGGCCGTCATTTCGCAATCAGGACAGACCACCAGGGCCTCACAACTGTACTCTCGACGTCGGGTTCGGGTCACAAGCCTCTCCGGCTCCATCGTTGGGCGGAACGTCTCCGACAGTACCATTATGACCTCATCTTCACACCAGGCAGGGACAACGTGGTGGCAGACCTCCTTTCTCGCTCCATCCCAGCCCCGACTCCTTCTGTCCCTTCATACGACGAAGAACCGGCTCTCATCCAAGCGCTCTATGCACCGTTGGAGCCGGTAATCACACTGGAGGAACTGAAAACTGAATCGGACAGGGATCCGATACTGTCCAGGCTGTGCACGTACATCAGGAACGGCTGGCCGCCCC